>NC_139702.1:21080013-21385013 GCF_964188405.1 Protomyctophum parallelum | reverse complement strand
CCCAGCCAGAGGCACCCCTCTAGACCCTCATTATTAACAGCATGGTGGTCTCTGTATCTCTCTCCCCTGCATGGACAGTATGTGTGAAATCTGTGTTTGTAAATGCCACTGTGTGTTGACAGCACCCCAGTCTGCCCATGGGATCAATAACACATGTGTTTCTATATGTAATGCAGACCAATATAAATAGCGTGAGCGCATGTGGCTGTTATGCCGTCAGTGTGTCCTTGTTGTGTGTGTCTAAATGCTGGAATTGCTATTATGGATTTGGCTAGAACATGAGCACAGCAATTGCAGATGAACATTTAAAATCTAAAATTATGGAAATAATGAAGAATTAAATTTCAGTTTTTGAGGGGCGCTAGCCCCTCCTATACACAGGTTTAATGTTTGTCTTTAGTTCAATGTTTGTTTTGTAAACGCCATTGACAATGACGGGAAGATTTACGTCATAATGTGCCATTTATGTCATATTGTCTCTTTATTGTTAATGGCGTTTAATGTTTGTGTTGGCACTGTTTGTTTTACATCACCATTACATCACCTAATCAACATGAGTTTGACTTTAATATATTAGCACCCCTCACTGATTCTTTTTTAATCCATTTAGGACTGAGGCCGATAATTTTGTTGTTGTTGCTATATATACTGTACATAGCAACAAAAACCCCAAAAGGGGTTCCTGTCTTAAAGGGTAACACCCCCAAAAGGGGGTAATTTTCAACATGGTGACGATTATGACAAAATAATTGTGATTATGTCAAATAATTGCAATTAGACGATTATTTTGTAATAACTGTGACAGCCCTACCCAGTTCTGCAATACCTGTACATATTGTCAGAGTACCTGTTCTAACAGTCTGTACGACTGTGTTCCTTTAATATACATATATGGAGATCTCTGTATCTGTCAGCCTGCCGCCTGTGTCCCTTTTTTACTGATGTCATCAGTATACGACTATACGTCTATATAGGCATGCCCATATATGGCCGTATCGGTTGGATCTGCAGTTCTGGAAAACTGTTTATGATTGGCTTGGAACAAGGCATCGCAATCCCTCAAGTGTCTGTGGTCAGCATCTAAGGCTGCATTTTAACCACTTGAACCCCAGCATTCATATATATTTTTTAATCCTGCTAACTGGATGATTTAGAGTTTAGATAACATTGAATAATGTTTAAATTACATTTGTCTAAATCTCCAGTGGCTGTGACCGTGTGACGCTGACATTTTAGGACCACACAGAACAGCCAGAATAGACAGAACAGGGAACTTCCTCTGTCAATATGGGATGTTAAATATATCTGTTAAATATTGTTGTTTCTAATTCTATATACGATGATGGCAAAACATCAACAATGAACTGAAATGCATGAGTGTTTCCCTTTAAAGGGCAACACTGTTCTATCCTCCAGTTTGATTCACTTCTGGTCTGGCTTTCCTCATAAATCAAGGCCCATAATTTTTTTCTCAAGCTCCTCAAACTGGTATATTTGTACTGGGTTTGTTCATGCAAAGCCTTTTACTGCCTACTATATACACGGATGGGTGGAAAAATGACATGTCCAACCACGTGGCCTTGCGTTATACCATATGGTTTATTTGTGTTTTTATTGCGAAACCATACACCATTCCCTCTTGCTCTCAAATTGATTTGGATTGGTGTGTGTGTGTGTGTGTGTGTGTGTGTGTGTGTGTGTGTGCGTGTGCGTGTGCGTGTGTACGTATGAGTCAGTTGAAGTTGTGCAGTAGCCAGTCAAATATGATCCTCTGCCTCAGTGGTAATGCAGCACTGTGACACGTGTTAAGGTAATGGCTCTAATACCCTCATAAATCGAAATCAGCTCAGCTTCATTGGCAGTGTCAAATGCAAGGAGAGAGAGAGCGTTGTGCACGTCAGTCAGGTGATCTCACAGCCTGCCAACAATCCAGAGTGTCTTATCTACACTTGACAATCCTCAGGGTTAAATGAATGCTGGATATTTGACAGTGTAGGGAGGTAACTGAATCAGTCATGCCTGCCTTCTGTTTATGACGTTTGGCCCGACTCCCCCTTACACTCCTCTCTGTCATTAACTGACCCGACACCAGACCTTGCTTCGTGCATGGAGAAAGTGTGTGTGTGTGTGTGTGTGTGTGTGTGTGTGTGTGTGTGTGTGTGTGTGTGTGTGTGTGTGTGTGTGTGCGCAAAGAGCATGTCAAGCAAGCTCATTGAGGCAGCTCAGTGCTGTTAACCTGTGTCCCCCTCATTACAGCCTATATAATATGTGTTGCCATGGACAATATGAGAGGAGGGAAATAAAGAAGAAGGGATTTGCATGTTAAGCCTCTCTCTCTCTCTCTCTCTCCTCCCTCTCCTACACACACACTTCCTCTGTTGGTCTCTCCCTCCCTGAGTCCCCATCCCTCTTCTGCTTCAAATGAGGAGTGACACGCACACGCGTGCGCACACACACACATACACAGACACCACATCCTACTCATTACAGGATTCAAATGCATAATCATACAGTTTCCGGGGCGGAGTGCGAGTAGCACCCGTCCATCTTAAAGCTGAAAATGAACAGCTTAAAGCCTTAGAACGAGGCAAACTAAGCTGAGAGGAGATCAAGTGGTCAAGTAGTGTCCCATCAACACAAAAGCAACGTCAATCGTGCCTTACTAGTTACTTTCATTTTCATGATGACAACCATGTATTTCTGATGTTTTAGGGTTACTGGGCTTTTAATGGGTCCTAATAGGCTAACCACTTTCACCTGCACCTCATTATACTGTAGGCGATTTTTCAAAAGTTCCCAAAATTGCTGATCTTTAAGCTTACACTGCATCGTGATGTGACATATGAGCTTGTAGATCAGGTATTTTAGCTGTGCAACAACATCATATTACCATGAAGTATAAAATAGGGCCCAAGCGCTTAATGAAAACCTGCTGTACAGATAAATGTCATTAAGTGAAATCTGTGAAATTCTCCCCAAACTTGTTTTCTTTACATTAGTTATAGATTTGCAAGATTTATTTATGAATAGTTGTCTTGCCATCTAGATGATTTTGGTCCATGCTCGGCAAAAACAACTAATGTGATATCTGTGTGGTGTGGTGTGTATATTCTAGTAATTATTACTGTACATATTTGAGGTTTGTGGTCAAACCAATGGACTCTCAAGAGAGCGTTGGTTCATTTCCTCGGTTGAAATAATTCCATGCTGGTAACATTGCCCCTTCCAGTATTTTCGTGTTTCCACCCAACAAAGCACACTGCCTTTGGGCCATCGCGGAAGGAGTAAAAATGGACCGGTACATTTTCAGTTGAATAAACACGCTATATTTTATTGTATTTACATAAGGCTAGTAAATATACCAGATGGTAAAGGGCGCTTATATTAAAGCTGTCTAGTTTTTTATTTCGTTGTCTTACATTTCACATTCTCTTCGTTAGGACATAGTGGATCAGGAGGTAGAGCGTCTGTCCTGGAATCGGAAGGTTAGATCCCTGGCTACTCTATAGCCGTAGTCTGAAACCCCACCTCTTCAGACTCCACCTTAGGAAGGTTAGATCCCTGGCTACTCTATAGCCGTAGTCTGAAACCCCACCTCTTCAGACTGCACCTTAGGAAGGTTAGATCCCTGGCTACTCTATAGCCGTAGTCTGAAAACCCACCTCTTCAGACTCCACCTTAGGCCGCAGCACACACGCTGTAGCACTTGCCCTAAAGGCTAGAGCTAGACGACCTTGCAGGCGTATGCAAAGATTAGATGGCATATTATGTAGACATAGAATTCTATAGTGTATAGTTACTTACAGTTTCATTGTACAGATATTATACTGTTAGGCAGACGATAGGTTCTTAGCTTACTTATTTTCACAGCCGGAAAAAATGACTTACACAGTAAAATACTGGGTGTTAATTTAACTTAATAATCATATTTTTACCTTTTCTTAACTCTTCTGTTTGTGCTCTCTCACAGTTAAATGAACACATTATCGTCTCTGTTGGGTGGAAACCTCATATGTCCAAAACTGTTAAAATATCGTTTCGAGCTCTCAGATCTGCTATACCTTTGATTCTTTAGTGTTACGCTGTAGTATGATCAAGTAGGAAAAAGAAGTAAGTAAACGACAAAAAACACAAAAAGAATGTGGATATGAGAGGTCTCTCTGCCCGACAGCAACGATGTGCAGTGTATCAGGTGTGTTGTGGTGTTGAGACCAGGGGGGGCAGTCAGACAGATATTTTGTGAAGCCTGAAACTCCTGAAAGTTCATATAATGGCCTGTTGTGGCGTTGTCACTGGACCCAAAAAAAACCATAGCCCCATAGAAGTCCATGTATTTGGGCCCAACTTCACCTAGACTGTATTACCTTAATAAACATGGTCATGAATACTTTCTGCTTCCAGTCACTAGTTTAAAGTCTCATTTCTAATGTCATAATATTCTTTTTGGAAAATTATGGTCCCATTTATAAAATAAATGACCATAAAGTCGCGTATGTTCTGAGGGGCGTGGCTACCGTTACAGTCTATGATCGGGAGTCCCCACCCACTCGAGTCAAAATAAAAACCAACGGAGAAGAAGGGGGGAAGTCCCGCCTCGTTGTCTGGGCAGCCAATGGCCAGCTGGGCCCAAACGGAGCCAGCCAATGGCCAGCTGGGCCCAAACGGATCTAGAAAGATGGCGACTTACAGTGCAGGAATAACAGGCTTCATTTTACGTCCATGTTAGACCCGGGGAACGCTTTGTCCATATTTTTTACAGTCTATGGTTGAGACGGATGGCGTCGTTGGCACAATATTGACCACTGCTGTGAACTTTAAACTGGAAAAAGGAAGTCAGGGTGGCATACTGGCATTCCAATGACATGGGAAGCCTCAGTGATGAGCCAGACCACGCCCACCTGAGACGCTGAACACATCCAACATGGACGAGATAATCTGTGTGTGTGTGTGTGTGTGTGTGTGTGTGTGTGTGTGTGTGTGTGTGTGTGTGTGTGTGTGTGTGTGTGTGTGTGTGTGTGTGTGTGTGTCCTTGAGCTTTCTTTATGCAGCAGCCTGTGGCAGCTGGTTCTCTGCTCCTCATGCTCGCCTCCCAACTTTAATTAACTACACGCGCGCACAGTCGCACACACACACACACACACACACACACACACACACACACACACACACACACACACACACAGCACCCCAGAGGCTAGCTAAGGCAAGAAGAGAGAGGGGGAGGAAAACAAAAATATTTTTCTCAGACTGAAAAGGGGAACCTGCTTCCAGTAACAGGAAAGCGTGTGTGTGTGTGTGTGTGTGTGTGTGTGTGTGTGTGTGTGTGTGTGTGTGTGTGTGTGTGTGTGTGTGTGTGTGTGTGTGTGTGTGTGTGTGTGTGTGTGTGTGTGTGTGTGTGTGTGTGTGTGTGTGTGTGTGTGTGTGTGTGTGTGTGTGTGTGTGTGTGTGTGTGTGTGTGTGTGTGCGTGCGTGCGTGCGTGCGAGCGTACACTCTTCCTTTGCTGACGTGACTGCTGAAAGTATTCATGTTACTAAGAGGTATGCATTTATCAGCATGTAGGGGTGTGTGTGTGTGTGTGTGTGCACGCGGAGGATGGGGTGACTCACCACTTGTCTGACTCACCACTGCCAACGATGGAGGGATAATGAGTCTTGGTGGAGAATTAAAGTGTGCATGCGTGTGTGCGTGCACACATTCAATTCCTCAGTGATTCACTTTCAATTTATCTGTGAGCTTATCAATCGGCTATTTTCAGCGAAGATATTTTATAGAAAAAGAACTGAAAGGACACTGGTGTAGAGCCCTGGGGGACTCCGGTCAACCATATAGGGTTTAAGGGGTAAAATGAACACTCAGCACATTCCTCAGAGGGGTCGATACAAGCGTTTTTGTGAACTGGTGGTTAATTCACTAGTAATGTTCTTAGGGATACATCGTTGTCAGCGATGGCAGTTCTTTAGAATATGGGAGAATTTACCGCATGAAGCACTAATCTGACTTTTTCTATAGTCAATGTTCTTGGCTCTTGCGAACATAGCCCATGTCTTATTGTGTTAGACTTTGAAACAAGTTTGAGATGGAATAGGAATAGTGCTTCTTGAAGAATGTTTAAAGAAAGTTGCAGATTGTCAATAGCCAATAATTGTATAAATCTGTGTAATCTGCATACATTACAGGTATTTAAAAGCCAGGCAATATCATGGGTATAAATTGGGAAGAGAACCAGTCCTAAAATTGAACCTTGAGGGCAAGGCACAGCTATTTTAACCTGTGCTCACACACTGCTGTGTGAAGCGGTGTAGAGCTCAGAGTACCGATCCGATTCCAGTGTGTAATTAAAAAAGAAATATAGGACAGTGGTTCTCAAAGTGGGGTCCAGGAACCTTCAGGGTTCCTTGGGAGGTTCTAAATGGACCCTCACAGGTCTATATCTCTGAGAGTATACATTTACACTCCGCCTTATGGGGGTGATATAAAGAAATACAAACTTTTAGAGAACCAGTGATCTAGCAGTAATTACAAATACCATTAATAATTGTGTGCAGCTACAAGTGAGTCAAATAGTAATGTAAATAGTACAGTAAGAGTATAAAACAGTAGTGCAACATCAACTGAAGCATGGAAAATACAAAATAATTGATTACTGAATTTACTGTAGCCTAAATGACAACATTTATCATGTGATAAATTGGCATACTCGCTGATAAGGCAGTCGGCGGCTTTTCCGATACTGGTATCTGTATCGGAACAACTCTATAAACAGCCCTGCCAGATATCATGCTGCGTGGACTGATTGAGATAAGGATCTGTTGCACACAAAGTTTATGTAACAACAAGTGGGCCGCCTGCTGTGGACTCCAAACCAGAGGGTCATGCTCATGACTGCATAGGAACTGCATAGGTTTTTTTTTTACACTCCGAGTTAGATTAGCACTCAGGATTTTTCTGTGTGCGTGATATAAACAGAGCAGATACACGTGATAAAGGAATTATGATGAATCTCACATGCACATGTGCACACATGCATGTGGAAACACACACATGCACACACACACACCCCTACATGCTGATAAATGCATACCTCTTAGTAACATGAATACTTTCAGCAGTCACATCAGCAAAGGAAGAGTGCACGCACACGCACACGCACACGCACACACACACACACACACACACACACACACACACACACACACACACACACACACACACACACACACACACACACACACACACACACACACACACACACACACACCTGTCCTGAATGTTTTCAGCTGTGAGAGCTGTCTGGTTCTCTCTGAAACTCTATCATACCACTACAGAGGGAAGGAGAAATCACTGTACTTGCGCTCCCAAACCACACACGCGCGTGTGCACACACACATACATACGCACACACGTATGTCCTTGTGGGTGCATGTTCATGTGTGTAATGGGTTGGTGAATAATAAGCACAGCCCCTTAGATACACTTCAGACTCAGTCAGACATGACATCTCTAAACCGCAGAGAAAAGCATGTCTGGTTTGTGTGTGTGTGTGTGTGTGTGTGCGTGTGCGTGTGCGTGTGCGTGTGCGCGTGCGTGCGTGCATGCGCGTGCAAGCACACCCTGTTCTCTGGAAAGCCTCAGCCCAGCTGGGGACTCATGCAATATGAAAGCTGTTGACTCCTCTCAGTGAGGATCAGCTTGGCCTCAAGTCATCCCAGTTTCACGGAGGCCTGTAGTCTCTCTCTCTCTCTCTCTCTCTCTCCCTCTCTTTCTCCATTTCAGGGACTGGTGCACTGACCACGCACAATAGACGCAACATATCGTTGGTGTCGGTCCGAAACCTCTTATTTCCACTTTTCTTATGTCGTTTTTCTGTCATCATTTAATGCCATATTTCGACATACAAGAGTGACAAGCAAAAGTTGTGATAATAGTTGATCTACAAGCTCACAACACGAGATGTGATATGTGTATCTCATTCTCCATATTTCATCTTTTTGGTTTTTCATAAATTCATACCCTGACTCTATAGTGCTACACTATTAATCGAAAAAAGATCGCGATCTAAGTACATTCAGACACCATTCAGACATTTCACTTACTCTTATGTGTTTGCTACAAGAAAGAGACTTTAAGAGAGGTTTAACTCAAGCACTTTGATGTTGTCTGTTTTATGCCACAGCAGTTGGCTCCAGGTGCCACATTTTGAATGTAGTAATGTTCAGCAACTACAGACTAAAGACAATAAATATTTTCATGAAAAAAATGAGAATCGTGTCAGAATAGTCATCTCAATTATTGTGGAGGAAAATCGAGATTCACATTTTAGCAAGAAATTCAAGAATCATGCAACACTAACCCTATACTTGGGCAAAGGTATGGTGAAAATATAGCAGACATTTAAATGTAAAAATGGGTGTGCTGCGACCTTGTTGTTCTGCTATTTCGGCTATTTCAGCTATTTCTGAAAAATATTTAAATATTTCTGTTGCAGATGTACAAAATGAAAAACAATGTATGCCATATCTACATATAGTTTCTATGAATAGGATGCACACATTTCTGGTAAAAATTAAGTTGACATTTTCACATTTTCTACCAGTGAATATTTGGATCTCAGGTCAGGTTGTGCACGTGTAGGCCTGTGTGCTGTTTTCAGCGTGCGACAGAGCTTAAACTAGAAAAAGTGCCCTTCTGGGCACAGGTCTCCACCAGGATTTCTTCCTCAGCCTAGTGGGAATATGCGTGCACAGTTTCATCGCAATCGGACGCTGCGTTGAGGAGTTGTGGCGATTTGTACAGCACTCCTGTGAACTTTGGAAGCCAATCTTAACCAATCAGGATGGAGTGTGAGAAATCTGAAAGACCGGTTTCGTTGAATGGCTCTAGAGAGACTGTGTACCAATTTGCGTGATGTTTGGACAAAATCTGTAGGTGTACTGTGCAAAAACTTGTTTTGCACAAAGCGGCCTCCTGGTGGCGCTATAACAGGCCGTTCTGGAAAGTTTGGGGCAGAGGTTCATCGTTGGCATCCAGGGAGTGTGTGTGCAAAATTTGGCATCGACCGGGTTAACGGTGGCCGAGATTAGCTGTTCACGGACACACGGACACACACACGGACGGACGGACACACGGACGGACGGAGTGCAAAACATACTCTCCCCACATGCCTTCGGCCTGGTGGAGACAACTAGGCTTTAGACTCTGGTGAATGAGCTGAATGAGTAGGACTATGAATCCTTCATGCCCAGAGTGGAACTGTTAATCGAACTAATCTATTATCGATTCATTGATTAATTATTAATTATTTTGATTATTGATTAGGAGAAATTAAACAATCGATTAGTATGGCCTAATTGATTCGTTTTATTTAAGAATGTTAAAAACTTTAAAAAAATTGTTAAAATAGCCAGTCAGTTATTCTGGTTTAAGTGCTTAAACATGAATTCATTCAATGATAAACAAATTATTTTAAACGTATTTATTTTTAATTCCATGCTGCTCAATTATTCGATTAGTTGAAAAAGTAATGGATAGAATAATGGCTAAGAAATGACTGGGTTGTTGCAGACCTATGCCTGAGCAGTGGGCACAGCGGCTGAGCTCCATGGGCACCAGCTCTGCTTTTATCTTGGCACATTTTACACTGGTGTGACCCTGACTGGCCTGGGACTGCAGCCAGCGCTGGGAGTGGGCCATTGTGTGGCCTGTCTCTTTCCCCCTTGGGGGACGGACATGAAAAGCTCCTCAGTGTCGGCCTCATAGGATTCCAGACATTTCCAAAGTCTAGAGGGTCCTGTTTCTTAGCCACTTAAACCCCAATGTATGGCGACTATCGGAACAAACTTGTTTAGTCACTGAGAGGCTAAAGCGGGGGGAAATGTTTACCTGTCTGTCGGACTCGCTGCTCAAGAAATGAATTCTCCAAGATCCTGCGTTTTGTTCATATATAAAAATTATTAAAACAATTAATTTAGCGGCATCATAACAAAGTGCATAGTGCGAAGTGCAAATCGCATACAGGTAGCACTGTGTTGTAATATATATTTGCGTTCGTAAAGCAATTCCCCCGTTCACCCCCGCTGCTTCCATTCATGAAACGCCACGGGTGAACAGCTGACTTTACTACCTGACTGACTGACGTGTACCATGTGACCCGTTTGTGAATGGTGTGACCAGTGATTCAATTAAAAACCATAACAACCCCATTGAGCTGTCTATAGCTGTCACCAACACCCAGCATCCGTATCGTGGGGTTAAGCTTTCGCAGAACATTTCAGATCAACAAGCTCAACAACGTGGGGTGTTGCGACGCGTCAGCTTGTCAATTGGCTATTTTCTTGGGCCTCGTAGTTGAGGTGGGGTCGATTCTAACACCCAGGTTGGTGACGACATTCAGGAAGTGGGATATCCTGGCCACAGTGGCCAGAGAAGGTGATGCTTGTTATGGGGGATGATTTAACCTGGTGTTGGGAGCCGATGAGAATGGCTTGTGTTTTGGAGCTGTTTAGTTGCAAAATGCTTTATTCATCCACGCCTTTATCTCCTCCTCTCCTACAGATCTTTGGGTGACGCCACAGGTGATAATGGGTTGAGTCAGGGATTTTGCACCTCCCAAGGAGACGCACTCAGTTCTTTCGGAGAGGTATAGGATCGGAACCAGTCCCGGGTGGAGTCACAGAGTTCGATGGTGGAGTGGAGGCAGTTGTGTTTCACTGCAAGCAACAGTGAGTTGGATTGTCAAAATAAATTGGTTTTAACCTAATATTGTTAACACAATTTAGGCCGGCAGGGAGTGTTTTTCACTTGTATGCTGGGGTCATATCATTGAACGTTAGATCACTTTTGTACAGGACATTAGGCTTGAAACAATATTTGGCCATGTATGCATACTATAGGTGGAAGTTTATCTGGAGAGCAAAGGTAATGGGACCCAGACATGTCACAAGTTAAGGGAGAGTCATATTTTCCCCTAAGTGTTGAATGGGGATGTCCAGCTTCGTGCAAGAGACAGTGTGTCCCATGACACTGTGTGTGTGTGTGTGTGTGTGTGTGTGTGTGTGTGTGTGTGTGTGTGTGTGTGTGTGTGTGTGTGTGTGTGTGTGTGTGTGTGTGTGTGTGTGTGTGTGTGTGTGTGTGTGTGTGTGTGCCACTTAGTGACAGTGGGGAAACCATGACACACTTTGTCCGTTCAGCTCTGTTAACTCAACAAACAGTGTGTGTGTGTGTGTGTGTGTGTGTGTGTGTGTGTGTGTGTTTTTTCCTCTTACTCAAGTACTTTTGGCACAAATGACGCAACACCTGCTATTTAAGTCATAAACTATACGCCTGTACTTAACTTGAGGATGTAGGAATATATTTTTACAAGCATACAGTTAATATTTCCTGCTTACCAAATCGTTTCTAAGCTGTTGCACTGTGCACCACAGAGAAAGTCAAATTCAGTCAAAGACCGGTCGGTGCACAGCTACTCGGGAACAATGCAAGTTGGGACTCAGGAACGATGCAAAATGGAAAAATGGAAATGCTTGCTCCACCCTTGTTATGCAATACCCGTTATACTCATCGTCAGAGCACCTGTCTGTGTCCCGTTTATGCCCATATATGGAGTTCTGTGTCAGACATGTCCAGATATGGAGTCTAAGCGAGTCACGTCACCTCTGGGCCACGCCAAATTTGAAGTCAGACATAGGTGTCGGATCGGAGGTTCTGGAGAACCGGAATTCATGTAGTCCTATGCCTATAGTATATATATGGGCATATCAATCGGCTAGGCGGTTTTGGACAAACGCCTATCCGACCGAGTCTACGCCGGGCACGGCACTCCTTTGGGTTGTGACGCAGATATGTGAACTACAGACACACACAATCACAGACGGATGGATGGACTGACGGACGGTCGGTCGGATTTCAGATTTCATGCATTTGTAGAAGTATTGTATACATGCATTTTAAATGTTATGTGCAGGGCATATTTCTTCTGCATGTTTCATATCAGCAAGTACTGCAAATACATTATTTAATTCCTATCCCTTGCAGCAGCCACAGGACTCTTATTGACAATAAGCTAGTTCTTGTTACCTTGAATACATGCACTGTAACAATGCAATGCAATCATCTACCCTATCATGTTCTTTGAGTGCAGAGACGCTTGCAGCGATGCGGGTATGGTAGCATGGATCACAGACTATCTTACTGGTAGACCGCAGTGTGTGAGAATACAATTCAATGGTTGCTTGCAACTACATGCGTCTACATGCGTCTACTTGCAACCGTTTGGATGCAGGGAGTTGCATGGCGACCAGTTGGTGTGGTTTGGGCTTAAGACATGTCACCTCCAGACTTTCTCAATGTCATTGACACTGTCATCATCAGCTGCATCACAGGTGACAACACAAGGAAGGAAGCACTGCAAAATTTCCAATACTTTTACTTCTACTCCACGAGTCAAATATCGTTTACCTTTTTTAGTTGCTAGTTACGTTGTAGATTTTGATTATTAATATTACATAACATACATTAACCACTTCAGCCCTATACATTTCGGCCATTTGAAGTTACATGTGGGACATCCACACTGCCTTTTGTGCCATTAGCTATTAAAGGAGAATTCCATGCTAGAATGCTTTCTTACCTTTCTTACCTTTCTTTGTAGTCGTTACGTCCCCACCAAAGAGGTCCAGGTGTTTTTTTGTGCAAAAGCTCCTTATTGGCTATTTCCCCTACCATAAGCGCTCAATGAATTGCATTGAATTGAATGGGAATTGAATGGGGCGTTGTGCTAATTTGCTTATTTCCATCAAAATAAGTAGTAAACTGTGCCGCTTGGGATATTATTTACATTATGAAGAGAGGATATATACAAAAAACATATAATTTTGAGCGATGGAAATAAGTGAATTAGCACAACACCCCATAGCCCCATTCAATTCCCATTCAATTCAATGCAATTCATTTAAGGCTTATGGTAGGGGAAATAGCCAATAAGGAGCTTTTGCACAAAATAACACCTGGACCTCTTTGTTGGGGACGTAACAACTACAAATAAAGGGAAGAAAGCCTTTTAGCATGGAATTCTCCTTTAAGATATATAATGAGTGCACACGATGATGCACCGCTATTCATGCTGAATTGACTAATGACTGAGCTCAGAAGTAACAGTTTATTAGAGTAAGGACACTGTCTGACATGGTTACTGTGTGTAGTACTCTTATTATTTATTTTTGTCCTGCATTATGCATTCACTGTTGAAAGTGTATCATTTCTTCATTATTGATGGTGTTTCTTTTGAGTCCTTTACCCTGCTGTATCCACAGTACTTTTCTTCCCCCCGTAACTATATGCTGCTGTAGGGTCTTATAAAGGTCTTATATTATCTCTCTCCCCCCAAAAGTATTCAGCATCACATTATGTTTATTGGCCAGGTATGCTGTTGAGAAGGGGGAAGCCGTGCACAACGCTTAGCCAAGATGCAAAAATGTAATAAACAAATTCAGTAAACCCGTGTTTCAACAAGATTGTCTTCCTTAGGGCCCAAACCCTGAGGAAGACTATTTTTTTATATATAATTTCATGGTGATGAAGAGTTGTGCGGCCTGCTCCTTCTCAGCATTAGAATGTGCCGTGGTCAGCACCTCACTAATGCTGGTGTGCGATCTCTCCCTTGTGTTTGTATCGGCCAGATATGCGCACATATGAGGAATTTGACATGCATTGATCTCTTACATAGAAGTAGAAGAAAAACAATAATTAAGCATATTTACAACTGATGAGGTAAGTTATAATAGTATAAGATATAACAAAGTCAAATTTAAAATAAAAATCGACTATTAATAATTAAATTGTATTCATTGCTAAGAATCTACCATCAGGCCCGGGCCCTTTGCTGCGTGTCTTCCCCCATCTCTCTCCCCGTATCCTGTCAACCTACTGTCTATCTAGCAATAATGCAAAAAGCCCAAAATATATCTAAAACAAAAACAAATTATCTACCAAAGAATTATCACTCAAAATAATTAACAGTTTCCCATCATCGTGAACAAGCATGGTTTGCAGTTCTCAACTGTGACTGTTGCCAAGGTATGCAACAACCCTGCAGCCAGATGTTAAGGACATAACAAACCCAAATGGGACTATTTTGGCGTGTGCGTGCGTGCATGTGTGAGCAGAGGATATATGTGTTCTCAGAGGCAGTAGCGGTGGATAACCTGCTGAGGCTATGCAGTGGTGACACCCTGATAGATTACAAGGCCTTGAGCATGAGGGAGAGTAGAGGAGTGAGAGAGGGGGAGTAGATGGAGAAGGAGAGAAGAGGAGGGGAACAGGGAGGAGAGAATGATAGAGTGAACAAAATGAGAAGAGCAGAGGAAAGTGGAATGTGTTTAGATTGGCTTCTAACATAGTGGCTATAAATGATATCTGTACGCAATAACTTTAAGGTGCTTGTGCGCGTGCATTCATGTGTGCGTGTGTTCATGTCCATGTGCCCATGTTGAGGCTTATCAGTTGGCCAGCCATTTTACTGCCTGTATTAAAACCACTTCCATCAGATAACATTGTTTTGTTCCATTACACGTGGTTCAGCATTCACCACCTGTCTCACCTACAAGCCAAGAGACAGAGACAAACAAACAGAGAGAGAGAGAGAGAGAGAGAGAGAGAGAGAGAGAGAAAGACAAAGACAGACAGACAGACAGACAGGAGTCTGGGTGAGAGTGTGGAAAAAGGTGGGGAGCTGTTCATCTGAGTCCATGCCCCACCTTTTTGCCTCCCCCACTTCTCTTTCTCTCACTCGGCCTCTTCCTTTCTGTCTTTCTTCGTGTTTCCATGAGCATTCCGTTGTCATCTTCTCAGGTGTTTTTGCTTGGTTGGAGCTTTGTAAACATTCCCCACGTCCCCTAGCTCCATGCACTCAACTTCCCAGTATATTATTGTCTCCACCAGGCCGAAGGCATGGGGGGAGAGTATGTTTTGCACTCCGTCCGTCCGTCCGTGTGTCCATGAGCAGCTAATCTCGGCCACCGTTAACCCGGTCGATGCCAAATCTTGCACACACACTCCCTGGATGCCAACGATGAACCTCTGCCCCAAAATTTCCAGAACGGCCTGTTATAGCGCCACCAGGAGGCCGCTTTGTGCAAAACAAGTTTTTGCACAGTACACCTACAGATTTTGTCCAAACATCGCGCAAATTGGTACACACTCTCTCTAGAGCCATTCAACGAAACGGGTCTTTCAGATTTCTCAGACTCCATCCTGATTGGTTAAGATTGGCTTCCAAAGTTCACAGGAGTGCTCAGTTTCAAACAAAATGCTGCAAATCATGAACACATCGCGTGATTTCCGTGAAATTGTGCACGCACATTCCCACTAGGCCGAGGAAGAAATGCCACATGAACAATTTCAACTCAGCCTCAAGGTGGCGCTATAACTGTCCGAAAAGTGTTTTTACCTCTAATTTACTTTTGTTGCCCTTTTATCCAACCACCAGATGAAGGCAAGCGGCAAGCTGCAATGTCCTACATTCCTATCCTGGTGGAGACCTGTGCCCAGAAGGGCACTTTTTTTTCTCTCTATTTCTCTCAAATCTATTCAGTTAAATTTGAAGGAGCTTTGCCAATGCAAGTGTCAAATAAAAACAATCAAAATAAATGTGCAGTGAAAGAGAACAAAGACAAGTCTATAAGCTATATATCACATTGCTAGAAAAACTAGCTTACAAAACCATTGAAAATGTTGCCATCAGAAATAGTTATACATTTACACATGTAGGCATTAGCTTGGTATAATGTAGGCCTATAGTTTTTGAAAAAATAACTGAAAAGGAATTAGCATTTGTCACTGTATAAAACATTTTTGGGACAAATTGCAGCAGTTTTTTTAGCAAGTATTTAAAGTAGTTGCTTTGTTCATATGTAAAGTAGTTCTATGTCCAAGAACAGCTCAGTACAGGAATTCCCATATGATTAGTATAAGGAGAGTAACTCACACACACACACACACACACACACACACACACACACACACACACACACACACACACAGTCTTGCCTTCTCTCTCTGAGTATACTCGTACAGTAATGGGAAATCCTTCAAAATCCATAAATCACGCTTCAATGCGTCTCTCCTCTCCTTCCCTCATGTGACGTCCCTCCAGTCCATACACAGTCAATTCCTGGCTGTAAAAGGGTCCGTTTTTACGCTCTCAGGGTTAAATGAACACATTTTCTTTGCTATGTAGGCCTATCTCCCTCTATAACCTTGCATTGCCTATATTCTCTATGTCACTCAGTCTATGATTCGTTTGCATGTGTGTTCACGTGGAAGAGTGAGAGGGAAAGTGAGAAAGCAAGTGAGAGAACTGAATACAGATGCAAACCCACTGTGGAAAAATACAAACAAACATATGGTTATGCTTTTACACACACACACACACACACACACACACACACACACACACACACACATGTGCACACACCATGCACACACTTGAATTTATAGCACTACACGCTTACAGTATGCAAATACTTGCTAATTTTAACCATTCTGTATGCAAACCAGAAAAACCTTGTTCTGATGGTAATGTTCTATGTAAATGAGAGAGAAAAAAAACCATTTCTAGTAGTGGCTCATTGCTGCACAGGAGAATCTGTGTATATCAAGCAAATTGACAACTTAAGCCAAATACCGTTTTCCTCATACGATAAATGACAAAAAGAATATTCAATCGTCGTGACGCATGATGATAAATGCTATTTGTATTATTGCAAAATAAATGAAAATGGAAGCGGGTTAATGTGGTTAAAGCCTGTGAGGAGTAAAACCTTGCATTTCTAATTCTGTCTGTGACGACGGACGGGAGTCATTTGGGAAGACACGTGCTTACATTCCCGACTAATAAAGCTCCTTCAATCTCTGAAATATGCAGTACATCTTCTGAAATGCAACCAAAAGCCTAATTGAAATTATTCATACCTATAAGGAAATTCAAATAATTTATCATTTCTTCATTTTTGGGGGAGCTCTTTCCCTGATCCACGCAATTTCCAATTTTCTCTCTCTCTCTCAAACTCACAGAAAGATAAATGCATGCACAGAAACACACATGTAAATGCACACACATACTGCACATACATTTATAAGGTGGTCAAAATGGAGCTCCCCATTGGAATGCATTGACATTTTCCGATTTTTAAATACACATGAAATATAATAAATAGAAATTATGCAAACCACATTACAGAAGAAGCACTCTCAGACAAAAGGCTGTGATATCACATTATCGCTAGGCCTTTTAAGGTACTCAAATCCTGTAAATAACCTTTACTTTTGGATAATCAAGTTAAAGGCATTGGAATGCGCAACAAACTCTCTATTTTACAAATTGTATCTGTGTCCTTAAGTTCAAATTGATCTTATACACTTTCTTTTTCTTTTTCTTTTTCTCCCACTCTCAAGCTCATATAATGCCCCAGCATTAATTCATCATTTTTTACTGTATTTCTGTCTGTCTGTCTGTCTGTCTGTCTGTCTGTCTGTCTGTCTGTCTGTCTGTCTGTCTGTCTGTCTGTCTGTCTGTCTGTCTGTCTCTGTCTCTGTCTCTGTCTCTGTCTCTGTCTCTGTCTCTGTCTCTGTCTCTGTCTCTGTCTCTGTCTCTGTCTCTGTCTCTGTCTCTGTCTCTGTCTCTGTCTCTCTCTCTCTCTCTCTCTCTCTCTCTCTGTGAGAAGGTGGCGTGGGACCAGGAGGTCCTGGCTGCGTCTGCTCCACGTGTCTGAGCTGTCCTTGTGTTTCCGGCCCTCTCAGTGAGCCTGCTGATTTATGGGATGGATCACTTAGCGTGTGTGTGCGTATGCGTGTGCGTGTGTGCGTGCTTGCGTGTGTGTCGGCCCAGTGAATGTGTGCTGTCTCTCTGTGCCAGACTGGCCTCTGGTTTCTCTCCCCTGGCTGTGTGGATTTGCACAAGGCCTCTAAGTTATGAATCTGCAGACAGCCCTCCTCTTTCTGGCCCCTCAACCACTTCTCTGCTCCACCACTTGGCTTTTGTACAGGCACAGCATTCAGCTCTGTGTGTGTGTGTGTGTGTGTGTGTGTGTGTGTGTGTGTGTGTGTGTGTGTGTGTGTGTGTGTGTGTGTGTGTGTGTGTGTGTGTGTGTGTGTGTGTGTGTGTGTGTGTGTGTGTGTGTGTGTGTGTGTGTGTGTGTGTGTGTGTGTGTGTGTGTGTGTGTGTGTGTTACAGCAGGTTCCACATACAGTATACTTTACCTATGACATGTTGTTTTTTTCTATTTCAGTTGTCTTTGTGCATTGGCTGCAGTGGCTCATTGGTAGAGTGGCCGGAACCGCAAGGTTCCCAGTTCGATCCCAGGCTCCCCAGAGTTAGTGTCGAAGTGTCACTGAGCAAGACTCTGAACCCCTAATTGCTCCCGATGTGCAGGTTGGCCTTGCATGGTTTTGTTTCCTCCGCCTTTGGTGTATGAAAAGCGTTATATATAAGCGTTGGATGAAAGCGTTATATAAATGCACCATTTACTTCTATTTATTTCTATTTATTATTAGCACCAGTGTTTGTACAATATTAAATTCAATTTACAATTTACAATTTAGGCATTTAGCAGACGCTCTTAATCCAGAGCGACTTACATTTAAGCAAGAACAAAAAATCATAATATATGCCTTTATTTTCCCCTTTGCCATTACACGTTATTTTTGAAAGTCTCTCTATTCCCTGATACTGTTTACCACAGCACCAACATGCTAAAGAACACACACACATACACATACACATACACATACACACACACACACACACACACACACACACACACACTCTCTCTCTCTCTCTCTCTCTCTCTCTCTCTCTCTCTCTCTCTCTCTCTCTCTCTCTCTCTTAACGAGCCCTGGGTCCCCAAACGAGGCTGACCTCCGTTAATGACCACCTGTTCCAGGCCTGTAGGGAGCGTGTTGTGGCCAAACAGTGCGATGGTTAACCTCATCGACACACACACACACACACACACACACACACACACACACACAACAATAGAGGGAGGCGGTGTGTGCGTGCGTGCGGAGAGAGGAGGAGGGGGGGGGGGGTCTCCGTAACCATCAAAGGCAGTCATTGGTTTTTAATGATGTTTTTTTGTGTCTTTCTTCTTAACTGACTGTGCACGTAGAGTGAGCGAGCGGGCGGGCGGCATTGAAACAAAACACCAGCAGCAACTATCCCTGTTGTTGTCTTTTGTGCAGTGTCTGGATGGGACTGAGTTATTTATAGGGTGTTTAGCAGAGAGAGAGAGGGGGGGGGGGGAGATAAATAGAGAGACGGGATGGAGGGATAGAGTGGAAGGGGTGTCCTCTCTGCTGAGGAGGGCTTCTGTCCCTTCTCTCCATCTCTCCATCTTCTCCTCTAAAAACCCTTCACTTTCTTCATGGTTCTGTCTGTTTCTGTCCCGTTCTCTCCCTCTGTGAGAGCCCACTCTCCTCCCCACTCCCCCCTCCATACATTACTGAAAATGGATCTAAAGGGTAATTCCCAATTTTCCTCCCTCTTGCTCTGAATCAAATGAGATTTCTCTCTGCATCACTCCCCCCAATTTAGAGTTAACAAAGTCTAATGCTTCATTCTTTCCATGTGTTCTCTCTCTCTCTCTCTCTCTCTCTCTCTACCTATCGCTCCCTCTCGTGCGCTTTCTGTCTCTCTATCACTCTCTTGCTCTTGACTTTATTCCTCTTCCTAGTTAATGGAAACAAAATTTAAAGTGTGATTCATACAATTTTTATTCCATCTCATCTCACACTGTGAAACAAATCTAATTTCTCTTTCACCCTCATGCACCCCGACTTGCACTCACTCAAACTGATCTATTCCCTTTCCCCTTTCATCCATCTTTTTCTCTCATCTATTTGTATGCCTCACCTCCTTTCTCGCTGTCCATTTCTCCCATCTAGGTTTTTTTTCTGGTGAGAGCAAAAGGCTCAGATTGGATTAACATATTGGTTGTAAAGAAACAAATTTTCCAGTGCAGAAATGTATTTTATTTAATTTCATTTGACTTTAGCTTATTTGTGGTTCCTGTGTACCTGCATGAGGACATGTGTGGGCGTCTTGTTGTCAACAAAGGCTTGCCGGAAACCAAACAAAAATGTACGTGCCAACGTGTTTTTTTTTTTTTCCTTTCTTTAATCCTTGGCTTCATTCTCTCAATCTCTCTCTCTCTCTCTCTCCACCTCTCCTTTGCCACTGTGTAACCCAGGGTGAGAGATGTGCGGGCAGAGAAATGTTCCCACATATCAAAAGGCTCCCGGCTTCCGAGTGGAGCCACAGCCAAGAGACGTTAAAGGTCAAAAACAATACAGTGGGTAAGGAGAAAGGGATGATGGCGGAGCCATGTGGTAATGGTGTTTAAAATCAATAGGGAGAAAGGCCCCAGCGTCTAAAGGGCAACAGAAAGAGGAACTCACCGCTAGCTAATGTCACAGCACTCTGCCATTCGTTTCCTCTTTGAAATATGAATCTTTTGCACTTCTCCTTCTCATACATCAACGTTTGAGTCGCACCTCATTGGCGGTGACTTTGATCCTTGCACTCCTTGCTGTTGTCATAATGTCACCATCTAGTAGGAATTGAAAAACGATACAGTAGCTCAGGATAACATGCAGCATCAACCTTAAAGGGACATTTCACCCTTTTTGCAAAAAAAGATATGTTAATGACGTTTAGAAGATTTAGAACACTTTCCTGGGGTCTTTATGTGTGTAATATGTGGTTTTAGATATTTTTGATTTTAGCAGTGAGCCCAGTGTCTCTGATGTCATGGACACTGGGCTCACTTACTCCTGGACTACATGTTGTCTCAGTAAGACAGCCCTCCCCCCATTCACGAGGAGGAGCAGTGCACCAAAGCATTATGGGAATTGTAGTCCAGGAAGGAAGTGAGCCCACAAACATATCTAAAACCACATATTACACACATAAAGACCCCCAGGAAAGTGTTTTAAATCTTCTAGACGTCATTAACATATATATTTTTGCAAAACGGATGAATTGTCCCTTTAATGCATGAAATGTACATTTTGTACAGTGATATTTCTGCATGGCCACATTTAGTCAAAATAATGTGAAAGTGTTTTGAGTGGAGAGACTTAACGCTTAATTTATAATTGCCAGTGTCTCATAGTGAAAATAGCGTGTGCACACACACACAAACACACATACATTTAATAAATGTGAAGCAAATTAATATCAAATCACCCTAAACAAAAATAGGCCTACATAGGACCTATATATATTTCAGTGAAATAAATAAGCAACAGACATATCACCCTAAAATGAATCCTGTTTGGCACTGGCAAGGCAGCCATTTTCATAATTGTAATGAGAATCTCCGCCTCTCTTCATGTTCTCTACCCTCACCCGTTTCTCCCCACAGTATACCATGTCTCTGGAAAAAAAATCTAAATTCAATCACAATAAGCAAATTTGCTCCCCCACAGGCTCCCATTGAGAGGCACACGGCGGCAGGGTATGGTACTCCAATCAATGGCCTTGTTCTGTCTCTATGCAGGCCTGGTGTGCTCGTCATAATTTGCATGACACAGGAGTTACCTAATAGTCTCTCTCTTTCACACACAAACGACAACAATAAATACATGCATGATATTAACCATGCACATGAATCCTAACATCCCTGTTCTGGGGAGAGAATTCTGTGAAAATAGCAGGGGTAAATGTAGGGGGGGCTATTATAGACCTCCTGGGGGACTCGCGTTTACTCTAGGTTTACAGCGGTAAAAAATAAATGAAAGAATACATGGCTATTGCACAGTGTAACGGAGGAAGAATGTTATATGATGTTCACTCATACAGAAACTGAACATATAGTTCCATGCACGCACCTCCCACACTATTAGACACTATAATAAAGTAGACAGTGGTTCCAGGAAAGGAAGCAACACACACTTTCATGTACGTTTCCATTGTACGTTAATTCAACTTACACAGCAGGTCTGCATCCTCTGCAGCACTGGTGGGTGGATAATAGGCTTGTTAGGGGTGTTTGCACATGCATAGTAAAAAAATAAGAAGAATCCTCAGTTAGAGAGTGTATGACTGCATTTGGTTACATTTGTTATACATTATCAGAATTAGGAATATATACATTAAATTGAAAGGATGGATTGATTGCATGTTTGAAAAATGTGACCAGGCTGATCATTCTCACCTGTCATTTGAGTCACAGTCTCTCACAGTCACATGAGGGTTCGGACTGAGAATTTGAGAATTTTGTGAACATTCAGGTAGAACATCACACTTTTTGATTGCCTGCGAGTTTGGCCTTTCTTCCTCCTGCTCCTGCAGAAACCATAGAAAGGAGAAAGAAAGGCCAAGCTTTCTCAAGAAGTGTGATCTTCTGAGGTGGGAATGTTCACAGCTTTCAAAATGAGTCTGAACAATTTCTGTGACTATGACATGCTTCCCTTCCTGGCTCCTGTAGCGGTTGTAGCCTTATAACAAACCACATAGACTGCTTGTGCCAGTGACCAGCTGTCCATGTCCCACTTCTCCGTCCTTCCTACAAGGTTCTGTAGCCTATATTCCGGGCTAATTAGATAGCATTTAGATTAGATTAGATTAGATTGGATTAGATTAGATTAGCATTTTTTCCCCATATCACAATATTATCCAAATTCTATAATTTCTGATATTGATTGATTGATTGAAAATTGTATTCACAGTTTGTAGAATGGGTACAGTTCAAAAGAAAGTGCAGGTCAATACAAAAACTGAGGATATAACCAGGAAAAGCACTGAGACTTGTTTACATCAGGGTCCTCCATTTTCGTCATCAAAACGTGTCTCATATCCCATTCTGTCTGGTGCATTGCCCGTATGACTTAAAACTGATCCAAAGCGTGGATTAAACATTGAAAACCTAACTTGGGCAACTCGCGAATCGCAGGGAAAGTGTTCTACAATTAAATAACTCGGGCAAGTTTAGAATTGCAGCCGCCCGTAAGTGCTCTTTGAGAGCGGTTTTGAAGGAGTCTAGGGATTCACATTTCTTAATGGCTGTTGGTAGGGCGTTCCACATTTTAGTTAACCTGACGCTGCCAGATCCAAGAAGCTTGCTACACAAATTTGTTTCACAGCTTATTGGGATCTGGGATCGCGGAAGCAAATTCGATGACGGGGCTGTTCCTTTTTTTCAAGATACTTGGTAGATGATTGGATTAGACCGTCTGTCTATCACCGTGTGGGCGTGCAAACACAACCAATCATATTGACGTGTCTATATAGCTTCACATCCGGTTTCGCACATATCCCGCCCTTAGCTCACGCTGATTGGTCCGGTACGGAACGGATTTTTGTCAGCTCAACTCCCTGAGAGATCCCAGATGAAGGCTGTGTTGGGGAACATGGTTACCCAATACCGCCCTCATCTGGCAGCGTCAGGTTACATTTTAGTGGCATAGGAGTGAAATTAATTTAACCCCTTGTTTGAGCCAAATCTGGGTTGCACGTGGTTTGTTGAACTGACTACCTCTGGTGTTGTGATTGTGGACTTGGTTGACATTGAGGAAGTATTTTGAGAGGTACATGGGTACCTTAGTAGTGCAGTGAATCTTGTAGACCAGGCCTATTGCAAGGTGCTTTACCCTAAGCCATTCCAGCCTATCAAAATGGGCAGGGGTGAGGTGTGTTCTGGGAGTAAGGCCAGTAGTAGCCTGTTTGTTTTGGGAAGTCTGGACTCTGGGGCTTTGTTTTAAGGGCCTTTGAGGTGCTGTGGTACCATGAGATGCAAGAATAGCCGAAGAAACCTTCTATGAGGGCGTCTGTTATGGTCTTCAAGGTGTTTTTGTTGACCAGTGAGGAGATCCTGTAGTGTACATGAATGAATCTTGTTCTGTGGTTGACTCTTTTGATTACATTGGTGGCCATTTTATCACAGGAAAGATTTGCCGTCGGCCTTGTGGAGATTACTATTTGATCCAAAGAGAATGGATTCAGTTGTTCCCAGGTGTAATGATAGTTTGTTATCAGTGAGCCAGGATACCGATATTAACATTATGCCTAATTTTACAGTGATGCCCCCCTGGATGCATTCATAAAAGCTTTTCATAAGGGAGTGGGCAAGACAATTTAATCAGAATTGTTATTGGAAGGCTGTCATAAAAAAGAAAAGCTTTTCCTAATACAAAAAAACTTCGCGCAAAATTTAAATAAATGAAATATCGGCCGATAATATCGGACATCCCTACTTAGACTATAATATATCTACAGTTAGTAGACTTCACATTGAGTACACACTATCCGACGATGAACCTCATGCCAAGTCTCACAATAGAATGCACATTGAATTGACACAATTTATCATGTCAAAATACATACATTTTGAAAACTAGACCATTAAGATATGTCTAGACATTCACATCACAAAGTGAAAGATTGTGTCACCAATCTGCTGCACTATTTTTATCCCAAATGTGTTGCACCATGCGCGCGCGCACACACACACACACACACACACACACACACACACACACACACACACACACACACACACACACACACACACACACACACACACACACTATAGACACACTTTCCTGTGGGGAAGGTGAAGGGCAGAGAAAGGGTTTGTGCATGCGGCAGCCAAGTGGCTTCAGTGTGCTATCGACTGATTCACCGTAGCAACCTGCAGAATTCCTCCGCCTCCCCACGAGCCTGGCAGACTGTCTATTCATCCCCCCTCCTCCCTTTCTCCCTCCATCTCTCTCTCTCATTTCTCTCTCTGCTAGTACCCTCCTTCCCATCCCCCAATCCCACAGCTCCGGGTAAGCAGTGACGTTCTCTGCTCACTGCTCCGAGAACAGAGAGAGAGAGAGAGAGAGAGAGAGAGAGACAGAGAAAAGAAAGAAGGAGGGAAGGAGGGAGGTATTGGGAGAGAAAGAGAGCAGTTGAAAGAAAGGCAGTGAGAGAAGAGAAGGTGTATAATGGAGAGGGAAAGAAATTGAGAGTGAGATCTGTGGAAAGTGATAAAGAGAGAGAGCATGAAACAGAATGAAAAATGCATATAAAGATCCTCCCTCTTTGGTCTGTCTGTCTGTCTGTCTGTCTGTCTGTCTGTCTGTCTGTCTGTCTGTCTGTCTGTCTGTCTGTCTGTCTGTCTGTCTGTCTGTCTGTCTGTCTGTCTGTCTGTCTGTCTGTCTGTCTGTCTGTCTGTCTGTCTGTCTGTCTGTCTGTCTGTCTGTCTGTCTGTCTGTCTGTCTGTCTGTCTGTCTGTCTGTCTGTCTGTCTGTCTGTCTGTCTGTCTGTCTGTCTGTCTGTCTGTCTGTCTGTCTGTCTGTCTGTCTGTCTGTCTGTCTGTCTGTCTGTCTGTCTGTCTGTCTGTCTGTCTGTCTGTCTGTCTGTCTGTCTGTCTGTCTGTCTGTCTGTCTGTCTGTCTGTCTGTCTGTCTGTCTGTCTGTCTGTCTGTCTGTCTGTCTGTCTGTCTGTCTGTCTGTCTCTCTGTCTGTCTCTCTGTCTCTCTGTGACAATGACAGTGGAAGAGCCATTTCAGAGCAATGAGCCAGAAAATGTAGCTCCAGCTCTGCCATTCATTCTGTTAAGTACGACACTCGGTCACCATCACTCCACTATCGCATTCATCTCCAGGCAAATAGGATTGACTTAATATGATGTAGTAGGGGAGAAGACTCACAAAAACAGCCTTGTTTGAGTGGTATTAGAAGCCACATTGTGGGAATGGCTCGAATAAACCTTGGAGCAGAGTGCATATTGTTCATCTGATGATACAAAGCTATGTGTATTAAAATTTAAATCTGTATACATATGAATCTTGTGTGTGTGTGTGTGTGTGTGTGTGTGTGTGTGTGTGTGTGTGTGTGTGTGTGTGTGTGTGTGTGTGTGTGTGTGTGTGTGTGTGTGTGTGTGTGTGTGTGTGTGTGTGTGTGTGTGTGTGTGTGTGTGTGTGTGTGTGTGTGTGTGTGTGTGTGTGTGTGTGCGTGCGTGCGTGCGTGCGTGCGTGCGTGTGCGTGTGCGCGCACGCATGCATATAATATTTATGGAGAGAGAGATGGATTTAAAAAGTTAATGAAATATACAGCAATATATTGCATATCTTCACAATTACAAAAGGCAACACTTCAAGTGGAATATTAGTGAAATTAACATATAAAGAAAGTAAAACCTAAAATGTGTGTCACATCTCCTTGCTGTGCAAGTAGGGCATGTTGTAATTGCTAGAATTAGACTTTAAATCTCAGCTAGTAAAGCCTACTATTTCTTCCCCTTGCTGCCCCTTCTTCAAGTGATCAAAAAATATCATTTAATTTCCCCAATCAGCCCCAGGTCATGCGCTGAGGCTGAAATGGAGTAGCTGCACGTCGTTAAGCTGCCAGCTAATCAGCGCTGCCTAATAATCCCACTTCCATCATTTCCTAGTACCCAAACAGGCCCCCTTTTCCTCTAACACTGCTGCAGCCAGAGAGCTAGCTGGATGGCACAGCCCTAGTATTAATCACCCCCTGCAGTGCACTGTCAGCAGAGCTGCAGGCCGCGCCACCACCACACACGCTCATGTACACAAACACAAAAAAATAAGTGTGAAAAAATAATCCTCCCGCCGCCATTCTCCCCCTCTCTCCCCTCTTCCCTTCCATACATCCTTAACCACCATCTCTCTCTTTCTCTCTCTCTCTCTCTCTCTCTCTCTGATCTGCGGTGCCTAAGGCCTCCCTACCCCTGCCAGGCTTGCTGTCACTTTAGATGGACTCAGCAGGCTGTGTCCCAGCCCAGGGGGGTGGGGGTGTTCTTCCTTCCACTCAGCCTTATCTGCAGAGCAGAGAGCCCATCACTACTGGCCTCCAGCTCTGTCCCACCACCAGGACGTTATAGGCTCATCTCATCTCATACAGTATGCCCAGCGTGACGCCGTGACGGTCCCCCAGCTCTCCAGCGAGCACAGAGGCGTACGCACAATAGTTGGTTTCTGTCCGTTTCAAATGTCTCCGAGAGCTTGGTTTGTCCACTGGTCATGCTCGGGTGGAGAGCAGAGTAAAACACCAGGATCATGATTCAATATTGGTACCTTTTGAATGGATTTGAAACATAAATGTCA
Organism: Protomyctophum parallelum; assembly: GCF_964188405.1. Taxonomy (NCBI): domain Eukaryota; kingdom Metazoa; phylum Chordata; class Actinopteri; order Myctophiformes; family Myctophidae; genus Protomyctophum; species Protomyctophum parallelum. Next base: position 21,357,902 of record NC_139702.1, on the reverse strand, counting down.
GATATTATATCAATCAATCAATCAATCAATCAATCAATCAATCAATCAATCAATCAATCAACTTTATTTGTCTAGACTCAGGATCCATTCAAAACAAACAACATAGAACACTATACATATAAAAAGAACACCCCTATACCATAAAAACATCTGTATTTACAATAGACAATTATACCAGTGTTTCCAAAAAGCAGACCGATATCTTGTAGCACCAAGGCTGGGGTTGCAGCATAAATATAAATACATAGAAGCGCAGAAAGCCAGCATGTAATATGATAGATTGTCTATACACACAACAAATAAAATTGTGTTTTTATATATCTGTTGTGCAAACTAACCCTGTTGCTCTATTCTAAAGCTGTTGTTTATCTGATGTACCCGTGACTCTGCCTGATGTCTGTATCTCTGCCTGTGTAGTGTGTACTGTACGTACTGTACTGTACTGACCTGTTCACCTAACTCCCAAACGATGCCGTCTGTCTCCAGGCTGTTCCACTCGGCCGGGATGGTTGTTCAGCCGGTCTCTCTGGGCCTCCTCCAGCCCCCCGACCAACAACACACATGTCGTCTGCATCGTTCCCTGCCAGAGACATGATCAGGCTGGTTAACATTTGGGTCGTTGGCATCGGAGGTGCCACCATCATAGACAAAGGACCAGGCAGTCGACCACCACACACACACATGCACACACACACACACACACACACACACACACACACAGACACAGACACACACCACCACCACACACACGCATTGCTACATTTGTGTGATTTGGCAGATCATGCCGTTTTTTTCATGGTCCAGGTCCACAAAAACGAATTACTTAGACAACGTTCACCATAAAGCAGCTGAAAGTTATATTTTTGGTTGAAAACTTAAAGCTCATATATTCTGATAGTAATCATTGCGTGGGGAGACCGGGAGAACAATTTCATCCAATCAAGGGAGAGAACCCATTTATCTGCTTCAATTTTATATTTAACTCCAGTTCCAATTTTGTCTGCTTATTTTATTTTTTATTTGTTATCACTTCCAATTCCTCTTGTTTATCTTGTATCCTGTTCTCTGTCCTGATTTGATCAAATCACCAGTATCCCGACTTGAAAATGTATTTTCCTAAAGAGCTGGAGGGACAGGGAGAGCCCTGTTACTGCACACTCAATAGCATGATTACTATAGGGACGGGCACAGGGTGGAGACTCGCTCAGGATGAGCTACTTCCGGTCGCCATTTTCCAGCCTCACTGTTTAAAGCTGTTATAATCGGCAATGCATCGCTGCTAAAACCAGTTCAACTCTCTGTTGTATGATGCTCTCTCTCTCTCAATACAAATGAAATGATGGTCACTCGACCATGAACGCAGCACCGTCGACCCATAGCTAAATTAGAGCGACAGACAACTAAGTCAATGGAGAGATAGAAGAGAGACAGATAGTGTAGACACCAGCATCACCGACAAGCAAACTTAAGAACTACTGCGTGCGTGCGTGCAACATTTTCTGTGTAACATCCGCTGAGTCATACTGTAGTACATGGCCATTGGTCAGCCACTCGTCAGTGCTACAGTACCTGCCACTGACGTATGTATAATACACACACACAAACGTCACCAGTGATTACACGACAAGTGCCTGCATAGGAGGTTGAGTCACAGTGACGCAGTGGAACGTCTTTGTATCTCTCTCTCTGTCTCATTTCTCTATCTCTGTCTGTCTCTCTCTTTTCTGTCATGGCTGTTTCTCCATGAAATGAAATACACCAGAGTAGTGGTGTGATTGTGATTCTCCCTCTCTATTAGCCTGTCTGGCTTCCCCCTTTCCCTGCTTCTATCTCTTCCGCAGAAGGATGAGCCTTGAGGGGGCAAAACACTTGTCGTGATCAAGAAGCGCTTTTGGCGTACTAAGGAGGAGTCACCTCCCACTGATGCTTATATTGCCTATGACTCATATTTGTCTTATTAACATTTGTGTTTATATTGTAGACGGAAAAATATGAAAAATCGATACCATTGCGTCTGCAAAGGTTTACTTAACAGCGATTCTCAATGTGGTCCTTGAGGGTCCTTGAGGGTTTTCCAAAGGCTAAATGATTGATAGCTATAGGAACCAAAAGGAACCTTACTGGTCTGTAACTCTGATAGTATATTATGAATTGAACCAAATGGACTAACTGGTCCATTTATGATGATTTACAGTGTCGATTGTAGTGCCAGAGATAAAAAAGTAATAAAGAACATTTTAAACTCCTCAAATGGGGGTCTGTGAACAAATGTGTATCAAACTGGAGGGCCATTCAAACTAAAATGGAATTATTTATTTAGATTATTATTCTATACAATTGCGATTTCATTGTGCGGATTTCATTGTGTGCCTTATTCATCCTTGTAATAGATAGGTAATAGATATAATGTAGAGATAGAAGAAGTTTGACATTATAAATTCCTTATAAATACATTTTTTCAACCCATGCACCGCTCTGAGATTGTGTTTTTCTATAATAACGCCAGTGAAGTGAAAATCCTTGAGAGAGAGAGTGGGATATTAGAATCTCATTTTCATTTGGCGCTCCACTGGTGTCTCAATCATCTCTGCTCGTAACAATTTTTCACACATCTGGGAAGGCTAGATTGGCACAAAAAACAAACCATTTGTTGGATTTGTTAACTTGTATTGCTCTCTATTGTACACTTTACGACAGTTCTATATAGTATCCTTTACGGCAACTCACATGAGCTGATATACGCATGTGCAGTGGGTGCAGGTAATCAGACGTGAATTGTGGAGGAAACAGTTTTTACATGCCCAGCCGGTGTACAGTGAATAAAGTGATCTACAACTGAATAAACATCGTGTTTATTAAGACCTCACCCTGAAACCTGTTGATTATAATCAACAGGTTTCAGGGTGAGGAAAATGGCATATTACACTTAACCACTTAAAAGCAATGCTTGTGAGCTTTGGCTGCTATTTGTGAAAATCCGTGAAAATCAAGAAAATAATCTACCGTACTACTACTGCTCACTGTAGATCAGCTACGTGTATTTTCACCAAAGAGATTTGTTGTAGAGGGGAAAAGGAGGGGACCAAGTATAGACCAGGGATCTAGACCAGGGGTTCTTAACAGATGACAGTGAAGTGACAGTGAAGGATTTATGACCTTTTTAATACCTAAACAAAAAGAAGAAAAAATACCATTGCTAGATCAAAAGTAATTAACAAACTATACTATGGAAACTGGTCAATCAATGGCAAAAATGTCAAATGATATAAAAAATAGGCAACAATTGTGAAAATAGCTGATCTACAAGCTCACAATGCCTTGCAGAGCGAGGCGTTGTGAGCATGTAGATCAGCTATTTTCACAATTAAGTTGAAACTAAAGTGAATGCCTCAACTCCTTGTCAGGGTGGGGGTAGTTCAAATATGATTGTTTTGGGGGTCAGAACTTGAAAAGGTTGAGAACCTCTATGATCTAGACTAGGGACCCCGAGGTCACATGACTACCGTGTATCAAGTATCTCTGCCCTGGCCACTTGTTACCAAAAATAATCATATAAGTCATATAGGGACAGACTCACTGCCCAGAGCTTTGTGTTTAATTGGCATTAAAGGCTGACTTCAGTGGCGACTCATTGGTCAGATCTTTATAATAGCTGAAACAGGTGGCATGATTCCCAGTTGAATATGGAATGAGCAATACAATTGTGTGTAACTAATTATACTGTACTTTGGCTGCTCAGCGGCATGCATGTCTAAGATGTGTTCTATCTATTATGTTCTGTTACTCAGGGCACTTATATTACTATATGTCAGCTCATTTCCTTTCCATTGGCATTTATGTATACCAAAATCCTGTGTTGTATAGATTTTTTTTATTTGACTCACTCTCAGAGTTAAAGTAACTTTTATTACTATATGGCCAAAAGGGGGGTGGGTGTGTGTGTGTGTGTGTGTGTGTGTGTGTGTGTGTGTGTGTGTGTGTGTGTGTGTGTGTGTGTGTGTGTGTGTGCGTTCTTTCGAGACAGTCTGTTTTAATCTACATGTGCTTAATGTGAGCTGCCATTTACACATTTTCACCATCATAACTTAAAGTGTGCATTCCACATCCCTTGCGCTCTCGCTCTCTCTCTCTCTCTATCTCTCTCTACCTCTCTCTCTCTCCTCTCTTTCCATTGTCAAGTGTTTCATCTGTTGTAATTTGATCTGTGGTAGTTCACTCTGACGCAGGCAAAGCGTCATTTGTTCCTAGGCTGAAATGTCATCTTAATCAGATGTCCTTACCTGCATAAAGATTAACGTTGTCCGTGCACTCGTGCACATCCTTTTATCAGTTTGAGATTGCTCTCATGTCTTACTCTCACCTGCTCTCCCTATAGTCTCACATGTGTGAAGACTCACACATGCATGCAAAACCTTGGGTGTTTGTGTGTTAAGAGTGTAGACACAATGCATGTGTGTCCTTGGCCATGAGGCTGTAGTCTATACTGTACATGTACAGTAAGGATTCCCATTTCATTCCTAAATCAAGGCTGCACAGCATAACTATTTGTGTTAATTTAACTCTCAGATGTAAAAATGGACATCCGTGTGCATTTTTACTCACGCAAATCCAGATTGAATGATGTGTGTGCAACATTACATATAGGGATGCATATATAGGCTAATTGCTCAGAGACTGCAGCTCACTAATAATGAATGACTAAACATGAAGTCAATAGATTTTAATGTGACATTAATTGATTGATGTGGTAACCATTGTTGAAAAGAGGAAGTCAAAACTCCACCACCATCAATGTCAAGTTCAAAAGACAAAATGGCCATGTATACTCCCATATCCACATTGACAGGGGATTGTGCCCTCATTAATGAATTCGCAGAACCTTCATTTATTTTCTTCCTATATGCTTAATGATTAATTTATCGTTAGTTGTAATTCTCTTTTGTTATGTGAAGCAGTTTGAATTGCCTTGTTGAAATGTGATATAGGCTAAACGTGCCTCATTTTGTCTTGAACATTAGACCTTGCGACAAACCATCTAATCTGTATCATCTTCACAAAGGCTATGCCACATCAACTGCTGAGAAATGTTCTCTATAGCCTACATGTAGTACTGTAGGATATATCCATGTGTCATCATTCGATAAGCAATGATGGCGATAGGCCTAAATTGTATAATGTGCGCACTGCGCAGCAACATAACGTTTGATTAGCCCAATATATAAAATAAAGAATTCAACGCATGGTTCTTGAAAATGTGCATTAACAATATGAGTGCAGTTTCGGTTAAGGCTCTAGGCTATCTTTGTAGGATTTAGTCGCTCATTTTGATGACGTGTAATTAATATATATTATTTAATGGTTCCCTGCATAGTCCATCAAATTGTCATTTAATTGACAGCGCGGCTTGGGAAATAGTTGAAGAATGCAGCCTATAAGTTCTTCTAAAACACGAGTCGGTCGGATATCTTTTTGGACACTAGCCGGCTACATTCGACTGTCGGGTTATTTTCTTTCGCATACATTGTTGGGTTATGGGTAGACTCGGTTCAAATGGAAGTTTATATAGTAACATATTAATACGCGCGCACGTGTAGCATCACATTCCCTCAACCCGTGAAACACGTGCCGTGCTCACTGCTCAGGCAGGCTGGAGACAGACAGCTCAGCCCCAGACTGTCGGCTGAATGGTGCTCGTATATCTGCGAATGACCACACAATCCATTGTTTCACACTGAATCAATGGCTTATATCTTAGGTATAGGCTATAGGCTACAATATATAAAAACCCCATTGTGAAACCGTCTGAGGTTTCACTGGGCTGGGGTGAAATTCCCCCGTTGACAACATGATTGGCAGGTGCCGTTTGCGGAATACCACACAGATCAACGGCAAAAAACCAAAGCCAAACGAATTCTGATGAACTCTGCTAGTCAATCCATGTTCAAATCATGTTTAGTCACAATTAAATTAAGAATGACGCAGTTGTTGAGCTGTGGTTTCACATGCAGCAGCATTGCACAGACATACGAGAATAGCAGCAGTCGCAGCCGTTCCTTCATGCAGTTGGTGGTCTATATAGCCTAATCTTCTCGGTGGAAGGCTGCTGGTCTACTCTTAATGAAAATTAATGTGTGTTTTGACAGCCAGCACAAGTATGGAAGTGATTTCGAACGCAAATACACGCGTGTGAATCCACAGAAATGGTGACACCGGTTCATTTGATATTTCAGCACCGTTTTGTGCTCAATACCTTATAAGGACATGCAGGCGTGCCTGTCTGCCATAGGCTGAACACTGCCGCCACTCTTTAACCCGTCCACTGCCGTATTTTATTTAGTGGCTGATACGAACAAAAAAAGCCTATATATGCTACAACATGCGCATATAGGCTGCTTTCTTTCATATGAATAAAATAGTCTATATAGTCGTGCAGATATAGTATGGCATCTGTGAAAATAGTAGCCTATCTATTCGAATTTCGTAGGTAGAGACTATAGAGACTCTAGAGAGGAATATAAAACCAGATGAACGAACAGCATTACCCTGGTAAAGTGGGGGTATCTGTTGATATTGAGTCCACAGACAGACAGATAGAGAGGGCTCCCATGCATCCATGCATGCGCGCGGACCTGGTTTATAATTTGCCAGAGGAGGCAGTTGTAGGCTGCGCGCCTCTTTGCCAAGTGATAACGCAAGCGGCTGGTGCCTGTCAAGGTTCAGCGGTCAGAATTCAGAAAATAACCACACTAGACTGAAGGAAAAGCCAACGGGGTTGAAGACCCAACCGAGGATGTTGACCTACATAGGCTACAGCACGACCACGGGCCATTTTAGTGCTGGAAATCCAGCAGAAAATAAGCGTGCATGCTGACTTGCTGAGTCCCAACGATGTGCCATAAATATGTAGCCTAGTACTTGTATGACCTTGACTCGGAAGGGAAAGCCATTGGTAGTAAACACGTAGACTTGCACGCGACTTGTGTTTATAGGCCTGCATGAATTCGAAAAATTATCATCTGAAATAAAACTCACAGATATAGCCTATAGTTTATAGGCCATTTTGTGGCCCACTTTAATAGCAGGCTTACCGTAGCCTATATTAAAAATGATTCTTCCTCTTTTATTGTGGATAGGCCATTGACATATTTGAACAATTGGACACAATTCGTGGTGAATGTTTAGGAAATATGATATAATAATAATATAATATTTATTTGGAAATCTATTATAATCCTTTCTAACTATAGTGGATAGAAGATGAAAGGCTATTATGGAGGTCTAAAATAGCCTATGCTAGCACAAATTAGGGTGCCACCATTGATTTTGACGAATTGATTCCCTGGAATTGATGTACAGCAGAGGAAAAAAGACAGTCCAGTCTTTCATAGCACCCTCTTGCAGTTGAGTTAGTCTCGATCTACACATTATGCTTCTTTTCCGAAAATAACAGATCAACAAGCTCAGAGCGCGTCGGGCTCCCAATGCGTTCTGAGCTTGTAGGTCTGCTGTTTTCGCCGGGCGACACCGTCGTACGACGAATGCTGAGCGAGTCCCCGCCTCCAGGCCGACGTCACATCAATGGCTATTTGCATGAAGTGTTCTGTGTGTGGTGCTGCAGCCTCAACTCGGGACGGAGCTCTCAAAAGCCGTGGTCTCGGTGTCACTGACTGTCTCCTGCCAAACGATCCCGAAACGGGAGTGAGCGGACATATAGGGGCCGGGGGACTCTTCTAGCGGTTAGCTATCGATGATCACAATACTAGAAACGAGCTCGGGCACAGCCGGGGAGATATTAAGAAGATAAAAACGCCGCGTGAACGACTGCGAAAAACAAGGCATTATTATTACCCCACCACCAGCGACCGAAAAATGGAGCTGCCCGCCGCGGGAGAACATGTCTTTGCGGTGGAAAGCATCGAGAAGAAACGGAGCCGGAAGGTTTGTGTGCTTTCCCTTTTTTACAGTCTATGCTTTGAACGCCTCAAACTAAACACCGGGCCATTCGTTAGCTGTACACTCAGAAGAGGCTCGTCACAAAGACCGTGTCTCCTTTGCCATCATAAACATGAGTTTTCTCGATTGAATTTACTGCGTATCAAACTCAAAGTATGTTTATATTTTGCAGGGGAGGACTGAATACCTGGTCAAGTGGCGAGGATGGTCTCCTAAGTAAGTCGCCCTCGTGTGTGTGTGTGTGTGTGTGTGTGTGTGTGTGTGTGTGTGTGTGTGTGTGTGTGTGTTTTGCGCGCTTAGCTGCGCGACCACTACCTCGATCATGATCGATTTGGCTTTAGAATGTTTAGAATCCCAAACGTTTCAAGGGCGAACTGAATATTAACCGTCCGTTTGAGACATGTCCGTGTGTTGATAGAATGCAGTGTCGAAAGGGGGCAGTCACTTGTTCTACAGCCCCACTCCACCTTCTAAACTCTACATTTCGTAAAAGTTACTTGTGAATTTCCCTTACAGTATGAATGATCCTTTGCTTTTCGCTGTTGACAATAATTGTAATACTTGTGAGCTATTTGGTAATAATCGTTAATCTCTCTCGACCTGTCTTCTCTGACTCTGAGCAGATACAACACATGGGAGCCAGAGGACAACATTCTGGATCCAAGACTCCTTGATGCTTTCAAAGACAGGTGAGTTCAAAGGTTGACACATTATGATGATCCAGATGCAAGAAAGAAAGGTTGATCCCAAATTGCCATATTATGATCATCAATTAGTTAGTTGAATTGATAGCATATAACAGTTATTCTGTACACACATTGAAGTGAAGTTACCTACCTGAGATAAAATGAACAACAATAATCAAAGAACACACCTGTGTGAGCTTGCACTTGATTGTGAAGGCCATCACCAATGTTGTTGTTAAAAAAAGTATTGACACCACTTTAAAAAAAAAAAAGAATAGTGCATCTTATCTTTGTTATCTTTTCTTTAGGACATGGCTGAAATATTTTCTTCATGAACATGTACTTTGCTCCTTTCCTTGACCAGGAAACCAAACTGTAATTGCCGTTTCAAATCAGAAGTATATATGCTGTCTCAAAAGAACATGATACCATACCAAAATAACTTCCTCTGGAAATCTAATTGTAGCAGCAGAAGCACAAAGCCTTTTTAATGTGGGCTACCTTGGTTGTGTTAGCTGCAAGGCTGTTGCTAGATGTTTCATTGAGAGATAGGCCAGACACCTTTTTATACGAAGGACACGGTAAATGAAACCAGCACTGGTTATTCTCTCACCCTCCTTATGGGTCTCCTCACAACAACCTTCTAGTGGTAGGTCACACGTTAAAGCAAAACGTTGACCACACTCTGCATCTGTTTTTGCAATTACCTCTCTCTAAAGGGGAGATATTTTATTGAAACTAATTGCACGTCTCTCTGGGGAGCCAAATCGTCTGAATGCCAGGCTATGAAAATACACTGAGTCGTCATTGTAATTAGATGTGAGGGAGGAGGGAGGGGGAGGGGACTGACATCACTCCTGTCTGTGGTATTGAGTTACTGCCTGTGAGAAACACTTGCCATGAAGCCAAGGAAAGGCCTTGGCTTGTATCTTCTACCACGTATAGATACATACGCTAACATGAAATTAGTTAATCAAGTAAAACTGACATGAGTTGCAAGTGTACTTGGACTGCTTTTTTCCATCTCTACACCTCTCTTTGCCAAAAACAGTGCATCTTCAAGCTCCAAACGTGTCGTAAGCTTGTAGATCTGCTGTGATTGGCATGGCCAAGAATAGGCATGCAGATGTTCAACTAAGTATTAAGTAAACAGTATAATTAATGGTACATTTTGTAGCAGCAAATTTGACTTAAACCCTTTGCTTTTTGGGGAGCATATAGGTAATTCATGAACTTTCTCCAGTTGGTTCGGTGTTTGGTGACCTTCTCTGAGTAGTAGCAAAGGTGGAAAATAATTAGGTCTCAAGCTGGCATTTGACATATATTTGCCCAGTGTGAGATTAAAAATGAGTCATTTTAGTCCAGCCTGTGACATCTGATTTAGAAATAACTTTAACTTGAACTCAACCCATTACATTGTGTTTCCATGTAGCAGCAGGAGGATTTCAGTCATTAAATTGTTTGTTTTTGGTTCTGCAGGGAAAGACAAGAGCAGTTGGTCGGATATCGAAAAAGAGGTCCTAAACCCAAGCACCTACTGGTTCAGGTAAGGAAATCCTCTAGATATCACCATGTGACTATTCTTGAAAACCAAACTGTATGACACTAAATATATACTACAACGTGCTTGTTTCTTCAGCATTTCTATTTTTATGCATTCTCTCATATTCCCAGGGTGTAATAGGAAATGAATGTTTATATTTTAGTTTCTAAATGCCTATCTTTTGCTATCTAGTAATTGGGTCATCTCTTTGTGGGATGATGTTATTGTACATATTTAATGCAGTTGGCAAAAAGGTTGAATTTCAAACAAGCAGCATTGCTATTGCCCCAATCTGAGAACCCATTAGCACCCTCTTTTCCTTTTAATTTGGTGTCTACTACTACTCTTTTGATGTAAAGCACTTTGTGACTTTGTCTAGAAATGTGCTATATAAATAAATTAATTATCATTACTACTATTGGAGAGGCTTTGTTTCTTTAGTATGTTTGTTTTTTACTTGTAGGATGCTTACCATGTAAAATATGACAATATAGAAACTACCAAATCTAGTGATGCTAAACTGTATTTATTTCTAAAGGTAGAAATCCTCTGAGCTACCAGTTGTGGCTGAATGACCGTGAATAATAGTACATGTAGCGCATCAATCACAAATCCAAAAGGCCAGGGGAACCCCTCAGAGGACTGTTTGTTCCTCTCAGGAGGGTGTTGGTGGTAACACATGGGATAAAGTCGGTGATGGGACACAAAGCAGCCAGTGGCATTCCTCTGTGCTGAGGTCACAGCCACAGGGCCCACTTTGAAATGTCACACTTATGGCTGTGCCAGTGGCTGAAAGGGACACACTAACTGTAGCATGGATGAATTCCCCTGGAATACACTGCTGTAAAAGCCCCTTTCTATACCAACCAAAGTGTATTGAATATACTTTGCATGGGCCCCCACTGAGCTATACTTTCGTTCCAACATTGGCAGATCGATAAATAACTGAAGGCTTATTTTGGTTGCTAAATTATCTTGTATGACCATTTTACGCGCATATTAAATAGAGATAATCTGGGATTATGCCATTATGGGTCCTGCAATTGTTTAATTGTTCGAATCAATTAAATTATATTGTGTATATTCCAAATACAGCTTATGACCATTTATTAATGTCTAATCAATATTGGACATTTTGTGTCCAAAGGTCCCGTCCTTCGCGAGGCGATCCAGCATTCTGTCTGACCTTCACGGAGTGTCTATGGGAGAAGAAGACTGCCAGAAGGCCAGCCCAAACCAGACGGCAGATTCCCTGACTCAACAGTACCAGATGAACAGCAAGAAGCACCACCAGTACCAGCCTCTGTGCAAGGAGCGCGAGGCCGAGCAGCAGACCCATGGCAAGAAGAAGTTCTACTACCAGCTCAACAGCAAGAAACATCACCACTACCAGCCGGACCTAAAGATGTACGAGCCTCCGTTCCCCAAGCCCAGAGAGGTGGCTAACCAGGGCTGGAACCTTCCTCCAGCCCTGCAGCAAAAATGGGTCAGAGACAAAGATTCAGGTTGTCTGACCAAGGTCAAGGATATTACAATGGAGCTGAAGAAGCTACCAGCGGACCTCAATTGCCACATTGAACCTGAGCAATCAAAGGACGCTGCTAAACCGGAGGCTCTGCCACTGCCCAACGGTGTCGGTGGCAACAAGCTTAAAATAGTTAAGAACAAAAACAAGAACGGAAGGATTGTAATTGTCATGAGCAAGTACATGGAGAATGGAATGCAGGCGGCTAGGATTAAGAATGGAGATTCTGAAACTGCTGACAAGCCGCCGCTGGAAAACGACGGCGGTATGGACAATCACCTTGAAAAGATGAAGCTTGTCAAGAAACTGGGCCTTGTCAATGGGATGATTAAAAACCAGAGTGATGAACCAAATATTCCTCATTCTGGATATAATGGAAATTGTCCAGAGAAGGCACAATCTCCTAAATTGGATCCAACTGTGACAGAACAGGATAAACGTTCAGAGGTCGGGGGGCAAAAGCAGCTCCCAGTGAATCTGCATTTAGATCAAAAAACAAAGCCTAATCTGGTCTCTGTGACTTTGGATACAGACGTTTCTTCCCTGCTGGCGCCCAAAGGAACGCAGACGGTGCGTCCAGCACTCAAACGGCACCTCTCTGAAGCAGACAATGAGGACCATGCTGATGCTAAAAGGTTTCTGAGCTCCAGGAGCATCAGTGCACCTAACGCAGTGTCTTCACCCCCCCCAAGCATCAGCATGGATCTAAATGGACACCAGAGCCAGCATGGACCACAGGACTATATGTATGCTGACCAAGTGGAGCCCATGGACTTGAGTATCGTCAAGTCCAAACCTGAGACTGTAGCACCCACTGTGACACGGACTGAAACGCAAAGGCAAGATGAAACGCAAAAACGGCCTGAAACGCAAGCAAAAGCTAAGACACGAATGCAAGTGCAGAATGAAATGCATGCCATTGATCATAATGAAAAGGTAGGGGAAGTGGTGTCTTCTGACACAAAACAGGCAAAGGAGGAGACATTTCCTGTTTTCAAGCCTTTTCTTGGGAATATAATCATCACAGACATTACCACAAATTGCCTCACGGTTACATTTAAGGAATATGTAACGGTATAGTGAAGATGATCCCAACACAGTAACGTCTGTGTGAAGTTGAAGAAAATGTATACGAATTATATTGATATTTTCTGCTGCTTGAATGTACAAAGGAGCCCTTGTGGTTTTCCAGAATTAATTAATTTTGAAAACCTTATTCCGCGTAATGCTATTATTTCTTATAAGCTTTGGCTGTTATTATTCTTGAGATTTAATCGTATGCAGTATCTAATTTCAGCTATTTCAAATTGAGTTTAAAAAACAAATTAGAAAATGTTAATTGACCATAGTGTCAGGGCTCATCGAAGAAGCACTTAATGTTGTGTGTAAATAATCTCTCACATTTTCTATGGATTTAGATCTGTTTTGATTTATACTTAACTGTCAACACTTGTGTGTGTGTGTGTGTGTGTGTGTGTGTGTGTGTATTGAAGTTATGTAAGGAAGAGAAATATACTGAAAAATGGTAAATTACACTGTGTGTGTGTGTGTGTGTGTGTGTGTGGGGAGAGAGAGAACAGATGCCCAAATTTGATTGATCCAAGTTAGTATGTATTTGTATAATCTATAGGACAGGTCTCGTCATTAGGCTTGCTTACACAAGCAAATAAGTAAATGAAAAGCCTGATTATATTTTGTCGTACAACTGTCATATAGGAAAGATCTGAAATTCATTGTATGATGGAGTATAAATTAGGGGGTAAGCCGCTAGGCCTGTCATTTTGATTTTACAAATGAATGATTATCAGTGATGGATTCAAGACCTGATATGGAGCACAAGACAAATGCAACTGTTGCCTCTGTTTTGTTGTGGGCAACAGGATTGGTATTTCAGAGTATCAGAAATACTTTAGTATAAGCTTACTGTCCATCTCTTCCATCCTGAAAACGTATAATTGTAATTTAAATGTGTATGTATTAATTTCTGCTTATCTCTGTTTATTATTGAACAGTGAGTGTAAATGTATATTCTCTCAATTAGACCCTCCGAGATGGGGAGATTACATGCCATTCGATTACATGAGAAGTGTATGACTACATGTTTTGTTGTGTTTTTTTCATAAAGAATTATGCTAAGGTGTCAAATGGAACTGTAACATCCTTTGTGCTAACAATAACATGCAAGACAACTGTATTGGTATTGCAAGCACACATTGGGCCTACCAAAGCCCTTAATGTCACACAGCTTCTTCTTAATGTGCCGTTATTATGAAGACCTATCATGGTCTGGAGATGGATTTTATTTTCTCTTTAAGAAGGTGATCTATGAGGCAATTTGATTGTTTTGTGTTCAGACATTGAAAAGCTTCTGGAGATAAGTTTTACAATAAAAAATGTTTACAATAAGTGGTTTAATGCACAGCTATACCTTTGTTGTATTACAATACTTGATCATATACCTGTCTCATACAAAATTCGCAATTGTCATGGGATTTTAATGGGCTATAAAACGGCTTCTCATGCAGAAGAGGTTTCTACGGCATGCTGAAAGATGTGCTGGTTGCCAAAACCACATGCCCTATTATGGTACAGGAAAGCGAATTTGGAAGTAAAGCACAAATAAATTAGAAGACAATTTTGAAAATGGAACACTACAATTGGAAATGATAAGGTATAGGCCAGGCCTACTCCTGATAGGATGCAATTTGCAACGCGCACTGAAAATGTATACTTCGTTCACTGTTCACTGCTGAACTATGGGCAAATGGACCGATATATATCACGTCACGAGACCTGCTTGAAGCCGACCGTGCAGGGCAATATTCGTATTAAGTATAAGAGGAACAACATGAAGTCATGTGCACCTTAAATGCATTTCACAAACTCGGGTCAGTATGCTGTTAAACGCATTGTGAGAAGCATTCGAATCTGTCAGCTGTGGATGAATACTGAAATACAACATTACCGAAATGCCGACATATATAGCTTTATTCTGTAATGAGAAACATAACTGCATAGTAGGCTACATATAGTAGGCTGCATATAGTCTAGTTCTGTAGCTTTTGAATATATTTATCTTAGGCGAATGAAGTGACAGTGCCTGTTTAGCCTATACAGTATAGCAGGTTATGTGATGTCTACAAGGCGTTTGCAACCTGAGCATTGAAAAGATGGAGGAGTGTCATTCTTTAATTATTTGTTGTGACGATTGTCTGTGACTTATATGTACAGTTACTGATTTAATGATGATTTAATGATCCCATTTCCCAATGGGAACTTAAAGGCAACCAAGCCATTTCTAATAGGCTATTGACAATGCAAATTTTCTTAGCTATATTTATTATATTCCCCCTTGTCAATAACCACTAACATTCCAAGAGATCTTGACACTTTTTTCTGTAAAAAGACATGATCTATAGGTCGCATTATTTAACAAGTATAGCCTAGCCTAAAACTCCGTGCGCGTATGGTGCATTAGTCTGACAAAAAGCAAAAATATAGAATGCAAAGATTGCGCATGCATGCATTTAAAACTCTTATTATAGCGGCTTTAGCCTATATTTCCCTATAATGTTATATAGGCTATAGTAGCCAAATCGCTGCTGTGGCTCGAGCTCTCACCATTTTCTCTGCTGCATGCAGCGAATCAAAGTGCTTTCGGTATGCGTTAATGTGAGATCGACTGAGAAAATGGCTGTCCTCTCGATCCAGTTTCTTTTCAATCGCGCGATTCGCGCCTCTTTGAAACGCCTTCAAGCTGCATGCACTCAGTGCACGGACACATTACAGTGGCGCTAATGTTTCAGGAAATTACAATAACTTATGAGGCGAAATGATTACCAATTCGTTATTATTGTTATTTTATTTGCGCGTTGGGTCGCTCATCGGCAACAAACTTGACAGAAATGTCCATAGACTTAACTTTCGTTCTGAAAATATAGGTTTATCTCGCCATTATGATTTGAATTATTGATCATATACGAATAATATTTACTAAACGCTGTATAGGCCTATTACAGGTAGGCCTATACATGGGCAGAAAAGCAATTATTAAATAGCATTTTCATGCATTGAAACATGGCATAGGCCAAACTGTAAATTTAATAATGCTTGTTTCACTCTATTGGTTGAATTTGTTGCTTGTGGCTATAACACAGAAAATATGATTCTTAATAATAATAATAATAATAATGTGTTGTTGGTTTCATCAAGTATAAAGACCACAGCACCGACACCGCCACATGTCAGTATAACACACATTAAGACAAGTTGACGCTGGTGTTGGAATGTATGTGTATTAAGACTATAGCTATATGTAATCTCTAAACTGGACCCTCGTCTGGTTCTGACAGACTGGTAGTGTGTGCAGGCTGGGTGGTGTCATGTGATAATTCAGTTGAAATATTCCTTTGGTACGGCGACTGCCGCGGCGGGCCCAGGAGAACAATAACGCGACACGAGACAGTATCACGCTAAAGGTTCATAAAGTTTATTACACAAACAGGAACATATATGGTACTGGATCATAATGACGTGATAACAAGATATGATATGAGAGTATAATGAGACATATAGAAACGTGACATGATAATGACTAATACAGCTAGGCTGACCTTATACTATAGCGCTGAGATGTCTCTCGTAGCCTATATCTATTAAAGTATAGTATACACAATGTGTACATATCAAGTACACTATCTCAAGTTCAAGTACACAGACTTAGATGTAGGCTACTGTACATGGACAGCTTATAACAGCTATACCCACAAATTACTCTGACATATAATATATGTCATGATACTGCAGTCAGACTCCGGTTGTTTTCCAACAGGAATAGCCAGGTCAACTAAAGTGGCCTATAAATAACTATATACGTTTTGAAATAATGTAAACACATGATGGTCTTAACCAAATAGACCTATTATAGCATAACATCTCGGCTCGTTATAGGCCTAACATTTCGTCCTTCTCGTTATATGCTCGGTTTAAATAAATAAAATACATCAGCCTACTTCAGATGGATGCGTTATAAGTGCATTCATCGGACGATTGACGACATAAAACGTATACGTTTTATGTCGTCTATCCAATTAACGGTCATGTCAAAAGGCATGTATGTCAAATTGATTCCCCTG
Source organism: Protomyctophum parallelum (assembly GCF_964188405.1). Lineage (NCBI taxonomy): Eukaryota > Metazoa > Chordata > Actinopteri > Myctophiformes > Myctophidae > Protomyctophum > Protomyctophum parallelum. The sequence goes on along the minus strand of NC_139702.1, from coordinate 21,341,060 downwards.
CCAAAATGGATATGGGAGGAGGACCAAGTTCTCAAAGTGGAGTCCGGAGACCCCCAGGGGTCCTTGGGGCAGTTGGGGGGGGGGGGGGGGGGGGGGTTCGGGGGTCTCCAAAATGTGTTATGATCTTGTAGATATCAAGAGCCTTTAGATCTTTTTAGACAATTCGTAACAATGTTGAATACTTTTGAAATGGGGGTTCCTTGGCACAAAATATTTTCAGATGGGGGTCCGTGCAGGTCAAATGCACATGATGTTTTATGTCCTTGCCATAAAAACTCCCCCTCCTAATGTTAAAAGGAGCCTTTCTTCCCTGATGTCCCTGCAGTTGGAATCACCGTTTGGTTTCCCCTGGCGGTTGCCCAGATACAAGTGAACCAATAATCTTGTATCAGGTCCACCGCGCTCCCACACACTGGAGCTGCGCTGCTGCACTGCAGGCGCGTCGAGACCAATCGCGTCCACGCTGACTGCGAAGCCCTCATCATCATCAGTGTGGTAGTGCATGGTGCAGACAGTACATTTTATTAACATTAGCCTATAGTCACTATATATAGGCTAGTGTTTGTTTATGGAAAAAATATATACTGTGGAGAAAAGACCGAAAATGCTACAGTTCTTTCTTCTGACATCATGGCAGCGCTGAAGCAACACCAACTGAGAAAACATCCGACCTGTATTCAATAAGACCTCTGCTTCTTTATCTGTCCAGCATTGATTGACTGATTGAACATTTTATTAGACATAGAAATGTAAACAGCACGAGGTGACTTAAGGGAAGTAGGGCTGCTGGGGGGGGGGGGGGGGGGGGGGGGGGCTGGAGTAGACTATACCCCCTGCTAAACGTTCAGCACCTCCTACTATAAACATCTTCCCGCGGCCACTGTGGTCCATGGTTCCGCTTGAAATTAATTACCATTACTTTTCAATGTATTGTTGTCTGTTGTAACGTATTATTAACTTAACTTAACACTTCTTAAATTGAAACAAAGGTTTTTGATGAATTGGATTAGCAAGAAGATGTATAGGCATGTTATGCCAGCCTGCATACATCGTGACTTTCGTGAGTAAATAAAACTGTTTTTCCCCCGTTCATTAGTTCCTCTCTTAAAAACTAGGCGATATTTGATTGTGACGCATTAATTAAATCTATTGTTGGTCCAATAGGCTATAGGCTATGTCTTAATAAACATATCAATTCAGAATAGCCTATAAGGGAGCGAGTCTGCTGGGAAACGTTTAAATTAATAGCTTTTAAAATATTTCTATTCTTTCAATGCAATCAATGTAAACGGATTTTTTTCCTCACAAAACCTGCGAGCGCACTATAGCCGATACGCCACTAAAATAAAGAAACTACCGTTATAGGTTAGCTATGAATCTGTTATAATAATAATTATAAATATTAAGTCAGAGGAATAATGACGGCTTCAATTAAAACAGATAGATCGGGAAATAAGTGATTGCCTGTTACATTAATTGTAAATATGTTGTTTACCCCCAAAACCACAAAGGCTAATTTGACCTTTGGGATACCCATGCAAATAAATCGGTGTGTCCAAAAACGTATAGCCTAGTTATTGCACTTTGGCTTTGTAGGCACGAATTGTCTTTTTAAAATGCTTGTAATTAATAATTCATCATTTACGGTGTGTTCCTGTATAGGCTGCAGGCCAGGCTGCTATATCACATGTTCTGTCTTCCCACGTGTCTGCCAAATGAACGGTGGAAATAGGTGGAAATAGGCCTATTCAATTTAAGAACTTTATCGTAGCTTGCATTACTTGTCTAATTATGCAGTGAGACGCTGCAGTTCGCCCCGCATTGTTCTAGTAATAGTATTAATATATAGGATTTTAAATTTGGCTATATACAATATTGACCCATATCATTTTAAGATCTTCCTCTTATTTTGTTCTAAATTGTATGCTTTTTCTGTGATTTGAATAATCTAATTATAATTGCTTTTATCACTGGTGATTAAGCCATGAGCATGAGCCTTTATGATTTGTAAACAAAAGTGATTCATGTCATGTTAGGTCGGGATTGATAAATGGTAACAGGTATACGGTCGCTCCACTTCCATCTCGCCCCCGCTTTTTAAAAATGTATTTTGTAGGCATGCACATTCCGAGCAGGGATGATTTATTTATTGGTTATTATATATATTCCTCGTTGGTACATTTTGCTATAGCCTAGGCGGACGTGCAAACTTCAAGGTTAAGCCGCTTTGGCTTTGCGACTATTTGGCCGAAAATGTTATTAATTTGATGATCTGTCAATGCTGATCGTCCTGATACAACAAGTTAATAGGCTACATGAATGAATGAATAGAATTATAGTCTTCCATAACATACTAATAATAATAATAATAACTGGGCTAACCGCTAAAGCAAAGAGACCACACATGCAGGCAGACTAACGCCCTTAATCTGCTCATGGCCCGTACCGTATCATATATAGGGGACAGCTAATGCATGCAGCATTAGGCTTGTACACTCCACCTTTGCATCCTGCCTGAACTGCGGGTTTTCCACAAACACATCTTGTAGTCTATATTAAAAAACTGTACGGATGAGCCTAGTGCCTAGGCCTAAAAACTCAAATATATGCCTATAACTTTCTCAAAGGTCATAAGCTATTTGTGCTATTTGTGCCGACTTTTATGAACGCACCACGGAACGCTATTTCAGTATAATTTATGTATCCCGCTAATAGACTATAGCTATTCTAATAATAGCCTTCAGTTTTGCCCTGCATGGCCCCTGACTGAACCTTGATGAGCCTAAACCATGCATTTAGCCAAATAGTTGCGCGGGCATTTGAAATAAATACATTGCGGCGGCGGGTGTTTAAAACCATCCCGTCTAGATTTAGGTTAGCCTAGAAGTCATTGACATTTGTGATTCAAATCTCGATGTCAAGGTTAATCTATTCTATACCACATGCACGCACTCGGTTATATATAGGCCTATACGGGGGTATAAGAGTGGTTTAAATGCGAGTCACTAACAAATGGCCTATACTGGTGCTTTGGGCCTTGTGTACGAATTGATTTATGTGAACTGAAATGTATGCTCGCTGTCGTTTTATGGGGGTTTCTGAAATATAGTGAGTGCATGTGACAATAAAACCCGACATCCACATGCATGATGCAGCCTAATGTGTAAACCTCTCTGCCAACCCTCTCGATTTAGCCGATTAAAAAAAAACAAAAAAAAAAACAGACAGGCCTCGTGTTTTCAAAAGTCACTCTTGACGGAAAATGTCACATGTGCTCTTTTTGACGATGACTTGTTTTGGAAAATCTCTGAATATTGCGCGAAAGAAGCCACCATTTTCCTCCAGTCCAGGCAGTGGCTCCTCCTCCTCACTTAGCAACTCCGAGCATGTAGCGACGCCTGAACCAATGAGCGCTCCGCAAATGGTTCCACCGACGGTGGTTCCCTAGCAACGCTGTAAAAAATGTGATGACGTCGTCTCAGTTCAAGAGTATTATGGTCTGCCGGGAATTCAGTCAGCGAGCGAGAGTAAGAAGAGGGCTGGAGAGAAAAATCTCTTTCCAGCAGCCAGCTAGCGTTCAGCAGGCTAACGGTAGACAGACAGACAGGACGGAGTAAACATGGAGCTGTCCGCCGTCGGGGAGCGGGTGTTCGCCGCAGAATCCATCATCAAACGGCGGATCAGGAGGGTGAGTGCGAGGCCGATCGCACCGTTTTGCTGTATTTAATGCACCACCAGCAACCACACTTTGCCTGCTAACCAAGTGTTGTTTCTATTTCCGATGGCATGCAGGGTCGATTGGAATATCTGGTGAAATGGAAGGGCTGGTCTCCCAAGTAAGTCCGCTTACATATTCTGTATCATTTACATAACCCGGACTTCGCATTTTATGCGTCTGGAGTGTCTGTCTCTTCAGCTGTGTATTTCGTTAGCTCGCTAAAGGCTAGCAAGGTTTCTGGATTAGTGGCAAAGTCATCGCAGCACGCTGGAAATGGTTAGCTTGCAAGCTAGCGCTATAGGGCCATTGAGGTAGTGTGTGGCCGAGTGTGCGCTCTTGTTTTTCCAGTGCATCGGCCAGTGAACCGTGAAACTCTTCACGTTTCTCTTCCACAGATACAGCACCTGGGAACCCGAGGAGAATATCCTGGACTCGCGTCTATTCGTCGCTTTCGAGGAGAGGTAAAGATGACTGGCCTTCAGTTCAGGCGGACGACACTTTTTTTTTTAAATGTGTGTCTCGTTTTGACACTGACTTAACCATGGGTGTGTTTTGATCATTTCGTAGGGAGCGCGAAAGGGAACTGTACGGGCCCAAAAAGAGGGGACCGAAACCGAAGACGTTCTTGCTCAAGGTACGTTTTAGGCGACATAAGGCACGACTTGCTGTAGAAATATAAATAAATCCAATTTTCACCCAATAATTTCAATCACTCATTCGGGTTACACATGCATTCGGGTTACTTATGGTTTTGTTCCCTTAATGCACCTGCAATGCTGCAAATTGACAACGCTTCATGCTCCATTAAATGTTCCATGCATGAACGTGCTTCATCATGCTAATCAGTCTTACCTATTCTATTCAACCTTTTGTATTTCGGTCTTTATCTGTCAAATCTGACCGATGGCTGTTGGCACTCAGCAAAAGCTTAGTAGGAATATCGTCTTATTCTTAAATAGCCTATATCATGTCTGTAGTCCTCCACGAAGAGATGCTCTGTTAATGTCCTGTTTGTTTTGTAGTCGGGTATTTTTTATTTATTGAATTATGCACTAAAATGATGCACTAAAATAGATCTGATTGTTGCAATACCAGACGTGAACTAAACGGAATAAATATTTAGATTCTTAATGGGTCCTTGAGAAGGAGTAGTGATGGTTGTTTATAAAACGTGGAATTTCATTATAAGCATCCAGGTTCTTGATATTTATCTTGAAACTGGTTATGACTTTCAGGATATGAAAGCAGTTAATTACCAATTATTAAGTGAACCAACAAAGTATTAAAATGACAAATGGTATTTGTATTGTCTAATATTTAATTTGTTTTCCCCAGGCACAGGCTAAAGCTAAAGCCAAGTCTTATGAGTTCAGGAGTGAGGCAGTCCGAGGGATGCGCAACGCATACTCAAGTCCAGAGCCAGTTGTCACCCCCAGGGCCAGAGAGGGCCTCAGGGCTGTTGTGCCGACCATTTTCCCACCCAGCACAGTCAACCGTGGCGAAAGTGTACGCGTTCGCCCTCCAGATCAACAAGCGAGCCCGGACGGATTCATTCACATGCCCAAAAAGAGAGGGCCAAAGCCTAAGCTCCGTTTCAAGGACACCGCCGCCAGACCTCCATCAGTCTCTGACACGCCCAAGAGGAGAGTGGAGGAGCTGGTGAGCTACAGCCCCCACAAAGTGACCAAGCTTCACGGGGACGAAGAGAGGGGCTCCGCAATGAGGCTGCTTAAACTAGGTCACAGGCACCAGGAGAACCGCGGTTACAGACATAAACCTCACCACCATGCCCACAGCAGGGCCATCTCCGTCGGAAGCTCACAGCACCAGCAGCATTATGCAGACCGCAGTCTGCAGCAACACAGAACAGGCTCAGAGACACGCAGGGCTAAAGACGGCTCCAATTACCTAGTGCCTGCACATTTCAAACACCTGTCCAAAATGAACCAAGGTCAGTCCAATGACTTTTGTCAAACAGAAAAGCCTTGCTTCTTGGACAGACCCTCCCCTACCCGACTCATCAGTGACATGGACGAAGTGACGTGGAGGCCATCCCGTAGCAACATGGAGAAGGTCCTGGTCACAGATGTGACGACCAATTTCTTGACCGTCACGATCAAGGAGAGCAGCACTTCTCAAGGGTTCTTCAAAGACAAAAGATGATTTATTTCATTTCAATGTGTCACTTTTCTTTTTTCTTTTTTATATAGCTTGTACCATAATCATTTTGATGTCTAAAGAATATAGTGTGATTAAACCTAACAGCTTTGTATCTAATGTATAAAGGAAAATTACAAAATGTGTATATATTATATTATAAATCTGGACATCTATTTAATGTATTGACCAAATTAAATGAAGTCAATTAACATTCATTGGTTGAAATGCAATGGTTGCAACTTGCATGTGTCATTTGCTGCAAATTGTTTTTGTACAGCGCTTGTGGATGCTACTGGTCGGTTTTCGAGTGTCAGAAAATACTATAAAATGTAATGTAGCTAATATACATTTTAAAGTTGAGACTTTAATTGGAGCAATTTCGATTTTGGAAATTCAAAAGACAAATTGGCAACAGAGTCAGACTATTGTGCCTTGATAATGAATGCGCTATTCCCAAACAAAGCGTTTATAGCCTACTAGTCTCTCATTTAATTTGACTTTTTTCAAGCACTTTTTCGTCTAACGATTTATCAGTCTGACTGAGTCTGCATTGTAGGACAGTCCGTTATGTGTTCTTTGTTCTATTTTTAACTCGAAAAGAATATTCAAGACCCGTTCCGCGTTTTTCTATAGCTGCACATTTCTAATGAATACAGTAGGCCTATTTTTTATATAGATAACGTTCTTTATGTATATAACAAGATAATCACAGTAGATGTTAATTTGCTTTCAAGACATTTTTTCATTAAACAAATTTTGAAATCTATAATTTTCATGTCATACTTCTTTTTTTTTTAACAAAGAAAAAAATATTTCAGGCCTCATGTCCTTCGTGGTAGCCTAAGATCACGTTTGAGTTCAGCCTAGCTTTGTATATAGGCTATAAACATTAGGCCTATTGAAGTATTCAATGCAAGTTTGATAGGCTATTTTATTTATAATTTGGGCTTGGTAATTTCTCAGTGAATTTAGTTTTTTAATAATAAAAGGCTGTATAGGATGACAGACCACTGAACTGCCGTGACTAACCGAGTCGGCTATACATCGGTGCTGCATGCAGGGAGCAACAATGAACAACCTGATAATGAACGCACCATTTATAACTACAGATTCACTTTATTTTTAGGTTTAATTCAGAGCATAGGCTGCAGGCTATATAGTAGGCTACACACGATTCAATGCTGAAAAGAAGAGTGAAAAATTACACTGAAGATCTAAATGTGCGGAAATCTCAAATAATAAAATGTGAGAGCGGCCATGGAATCAAATATAATGAACTAATAAATGTCACTATAGGATTTTTATGCTATTGATGAATTTAATACATATATAGGACCATAATGCAAATAAGACGTAGCCTATACTCGGTATTTAGTTTTAGGTTATACTTTTAGCACAAATGTATGACTATACCCCGTGCTGTTTGCATTTCTGTCTAATACAGTATTCAATAAATAAATCAATATAGCCTCGCCCTCTTATGGCTTACGTTATTGGTTCGGTCGGATAAAACGGACTCGCGTTAGCATATAGCTGCCATCTCACCCAACATTGGATTAGCTTTAATAGCCAAGTTATTTTATAATCCATAATGTAAAGGAATATTGCACTTGCACTATATGGACGGAACATCGGTTAAACTCACAAATTAGGCTTATTTTGATACGTATATTAGAAGTCCAAATAATGCTAAACCAACAGTCAATTAACTAATTTCACAGTTCAGTCGTGTTAAGCCCATTCGTGTGTATTTGGTTTCAGTTATAATAAATGCCGACGGATGTCTTATCTGGCTATAGGCCTATATTCAGTTGATCACCACAACAGTTGTTTTGGCTCAATAGACTAATGACTTGAATATACACACCGCAGGGAGGATATAGACTGAAAATTCGATCATTCATTTCAGCATCTTTTGGTTTAGTCCCTTTTGGTAATTTGTCTTGTGAAAAGGGGAAATAAAAGTATGATTGTATAGCGACCTAACATGTAATGTTGGTCATCATGTTTACCTTTTTTTTTAAATGCCATATATTTAGAAACAGACCTATATAGGCCTATGAACTGAATGAACAGCGAAATGCCTGGAGGTTGGATTGGGGTCACAATCACATCGTCAAACTTCACAATCGACCCGATTCGACCGTATTGAACCATCCATTACAACCATGAACAAACTGAATGCTCGTCTGGGCATTGCTTTTCTGAAATTCACTTCTAAAAAGATACAATCACAGCTCGGCACTCGTGCATACATTTATTCAGGGTTTACAATGTTGTATAATTTCCCATAGGCCAAATAGGCCTATAAATCTGTTATATGACACAGTGACAAGATTAAAAACAATTTAGTCTATTAATATTTCTGCAGTAAAATAAGGATAAGCATATAATGCTTTATGCATGCATGGCTATTAGCTTATATACTCAAGGCCTCCACCATTGTTTCTATTAATGGTCATGGTGCATAGCATATATATAGGCCTAATATATGCACCGGCAGCAACGTCATATGACGGTGTCGCTCGTAGAATCTAGCCCATGATTTACGTAATATTATAGAAGTATAAATCAGGCTTTAAGAAGGTCAAAAGGGAAAGTATTCTGACAAAAATATACACTGAAAAACAATTAACGTCGTCAACATTGAATGATTTTTGTCAAGATTTGAGGTCATCGCAGGCCAAGCCATTCTCCTGTGGAAAGAAAAGTATAGGGCTATATTAGTCTTTATACCTCCATCTATTTCACTTCTTCTAATTGTTTCAAAAACGTTATTCCAAAGAATAAAAATAGCCCAAATAAAGTTACATTACATACATTAAAATTGTGTGTGTGTGTGTGTGTGTGTGTGTGTGTGTGTGTGTGTGTGTGTGTGTGTGCACGTGCGTGTGTGCGTGCGTGGGTAATTTGACATTCTGTTAAATAATAGATTGTACTGAGTGGATATAGTGACCTATGTATTTTGTCACTAGTGTGGGTATCCATAGTTCCTGTCACAGCGTGGGTAGCAGTGTGGGTTCAACCAGTGTTCAAGATTGGTCTCCTGGGCCCTCTGATCCAGAACCTGCATGTGGAGCATATGTTCCTAGAGAGAGAGAGAGAGTGAGAGAGAGAGAGGGGGGGGGGGGGGGGGGGGGGGAGGAGAGAGAGAACACCTATAAGGGACAGAGCAGGGAAATCTAGTAAAATCAGATATGGAGGACATTCTGTGACACTGTGAGGAAATGTATTTCCTGGCCTGGTACAGCTTACCTGTTCTGATATTGTTCTGATCCTTCCCCACCCGTCCTTCCTATTTGATGTCTCCCTTATTACTCCCATAAGTTATTAAGTTGTTAGTGCAGCCGCGCCCGGCAGCCGGTTCGCTGTACACTCAAGACACTGCCCCGCTGCAACCCTTATAGATCTCCATTTTGGAGCTGACCTGTTCTAACTTCTGACATTCCATATGTTCAAGACACGCTCCATATATATGGCCAGACCACATCAAACCCTTTACACATTTCCCCCACTGCCACCCTTAGATTTCCATATATGGAGCTGACCTGTTCTGACATTCCATATGTCGATCTGACCTCATCAAACCCTGCACTCAAGACACGCTCCATATATGGCCAGTACAGAATTCATTCCATATGTTGTTCTGACCCCCCATGCCAAAGCGCCACCGCTCACCCAGCAGTCTGCTGTCACCCAGGCGCATGTGTGCATGTGACCTCGCCCTTTAGGGTGTCTTACTGGTAAACCACAGAGTAGTGGGGCTGGAAAACTTTGCCATTTGAAAAGGTTTGGTCTGGGAACATTTCTAAGGGTTAAACTCTGAATTTTGGACAAAGGGGAATCTGCTGTGGCCTCGTGACTTTCACTTGAAGGTTAATTTTTCCCTTTGTGAGCAACGCAGCCTTTTTATTTGATGATTTATGGATTATGGATTAGGCCTACTGTACTTGATTTTTGGAATTTTTTTTGGTTTCTCTCGAGACAGACTTTTGACTCACATCAACGAAAGGAAAAGAGGGCTCTGTATTTTTGTGTCTTTGTTTTGCAGATGTGTTCCCAGATTACTTTTGGAATTACTTTTTTGACTTGACTCATTGGAGACATGAAAGCAAGGGACTTTGCGTTGCAGGACTTTGCCTATACACAAAGAAAAAAATTGTAATTTGAACATTTTCATTTGAAATCGATAGATTGCATAGAATTATTATTTTTGTTGATTAAGTTTAAGTCAGATAAAAAAATATTGGAATTGAACTACAAAAGCAACAGTTTTGTGTTTTCCTTTTGGTCTGCAATACATTTTGGTTACAGCATAAATAAAGAATTACTACGCAGGTACAGGACCTTTATTTCTTTTAGTTCTTTAATATAAATGGCGTACAATTTTATGGTTCTGATTGTTATAATGAAAGGGCCCCGGGGTAAAGAAACAGGGGTGAAGGTGTGAGTGAATTTGAAAATTAAATTAAAACACCCGATACAATAAAGACATGTAAACTAGCAAGGAAGAAAAATTTGCTGTGTTGTAACATTTTAGGTGTTCTCCTTTTTACAGAAACAGAACACAGGACTTTACTATATACAGGTACTCTTCACTTCTGATAGTGTATCTGTGTTCTTTGTACTTTAAACCGTACCCTCATTGGCTCATCAGGGTGACCGGCTTTCCTTGGCCTCTCTTGCCTCTTGCTGCGGAGAAGTTGCTTGGCAAAGCTTTCCTTGATGATTGGGTTAGCATCTTGCAGAGATATGGAAAAAATATATATATCTTTACACAAATAATTTGCTGCTTAAATCTGTGGACTGAAAAAAATAAACATTTCCCCCACTCCTGTGTAGTACATGTACAGTATGTGAGGAATTTAAGCAGCCTTCTTGATCCAGGCCTGATGTGCTTTCTATTCATGAGCTGGCTTGTTTGTTCATAACATTTGTTAAGTTCACATATATAATGTGTCTGTGTTAAGACCATGTCTATCAATTAGTGTTATGAATTCTAGAAAGCATTTTTACACTCAGTGTTAAAATTAATTTATCTGTTATCTGTTAGCAACTCTAAGAGGCCTATACAAATGTTTGGTTACATGTGTGTACACTCTCAGAGTTAAATCCGCCCTGAGTATTTTACTGTGTAAACATAATTCCATGCACACCTCTGGGATGCATAGGCTTTAGGGGTGGACGGGGTGACCGGCTGTGGCCTTGCCGCCTTGGTGATTTGTTTAGTCGTATGTCTGTTTAGTCCCAGGGGACTTGCACTCATGTGCCCTTACGCACAGTGCACGTATGCACATGCATGTACACACACAGGTACGTGTGCATGCGCACACACACACACACACACACACACACACACACACACACACACACACACACACACACACACACACACACACACACACACACACACACACACACACACACACACACACACACACACACACACACACACACACACATGATATATGCACAGAGGTCTCAGCCGAGCGAGGAGTCGGACTCTCTGTCTCTCTCTTTTACACAGTATTGCATTAGGAGGCAGGGTTTTGAGGGGATTCAGGGAAGGCAACAAAGTGCCCATTCATCCTCCCCTCTCCCCAGGGAATATGGCCCATGAAGCACGTGACCCCAGGCAGACCAGGCTCACTCTTCCTCTCTGCCAGAGGGAGCTTCTGTGAAAATGAACCAGGCTCTGTCAACACAAGGCCAGTGGTACAGCTGCCTCTCGCTCACAGCGACGTGGCAAAACACGAACACATTCAACATAAGCTAGCCAGAAATTATTGTTTTATTCCTTTTTGTCTTTGCATTTTCTTTTTGTTTAAATGTGCACATTTTCTAAGGCAGTTTTTACTTATTGCATATTGATTTCATGGGGGAATGTTTGGACTGAAATAAAAGGAATGGAATGCATAAGCAAGTGTTATGCCATAAATACAAATGTTTGATTAATTTCATTCAATGATAGTTAAGTTTGTTTTTCTAAATATATATGGTCACTGTTTAATCAAATGAAAGATACTTTCAGAAACATTTACCATTTTGTTAGTCAAAATTCAAAATGTTTCAAGCATGTTTCTATTTCTTTGCAAAGCAAGTCAAAAGAATGTTTAACAGGCATGTTTTCACTTATTTGCAAAGAAAATCACACCATATTAAGCTATAAACTAGATTCAGTTTAAGCTGAGAGTATATAGGCCTATAGTAATTCAATTTCAAAATGCACAATCCAAAATAAAGATCTTTCCGTTTCTGCCTTAAATAATTGTCTTACCTGTCACTGTGATGGTCAACAGGACCACACAAAGGAAAAACACGGCGAACTTCTTCATGTTCACTTCTCCTGTAGGCTGTCCTTGCTCTTCTGCTCTGAGGTTCTGCTCACAAGTGGAAAGGGGTTAAGATGGGAATCTACGAATCCTACGTCACCCAAAAAGTAATAGTCTACTAGTCTACACCTATTTACATTATATTGAATGGCAAAAATTAAATAATTAATCTCATTATAAATACACAGGCTACCAGATGTTTTACTTTAAAGATGCAATCCGGAATTTATTTAAATAATAAAACGTAATTTTAACCAATAGGCCTATATTTAACATATATTTATATAACTGCACATCTGCAGTGGGTGGTCTCCATACCCTGGTGTCGCATAGAACGGGTAGAACTGGAACACCTACTGGTAGCCTCAAGCTCATATTAGTGCAATATCTGTCCGACTAGTCTGGAATTCCGTCTCGGTAGAATGTTAGAAACTTGGACCTCCCGCGCGAGGGACCCTTGAGCCTTGAATGGGACATAACCATAGATAGAGTTATAACATTTAATGATTGCAGCAATCAACTTGGACAAATCACGGCAACTACAATGTTGATCACTAGATGGCGACCAAAACCGTACATTATGTTTTGGGGTTCCTTTTCTGAACTGCCACAACTAGATCATGATGTATGCTACATTTTGAGATATTAGTATAGACTTACATTTTGACGTTATCCTTTGATATAATCTTGATGCCACATTCATGTTTTGATGTTACCACTAAACATCTAGTTCACTTTATTTTAAAAGGGGCCGGCTATTATCCACGACCAGTATCCACGATTTTAAAGTGGGTGATGTTTTTTGTTTTATCAATTCAACAAAAATATCACCCTTTTTAAAATCTGTTAAAATTGGTCAATATCGTTTTAGACTGCGTCATTGTTTCCGTTTCCGTGTCCCTTGCCAAAAAGTACGGATCTACAATCTTACAGTGCATCGCGATTCGACGCATTGTTAGCTTGTAGATCTATACTTTTTGGCAAGCGACACTCTCGCGATAGTTTGAGTATAAATGACTCAGAATGAAGCGGTAGATTATTTCTGAGCACTGAGCAAGTGAAGTGAGCAGAGGCAGCCAACATCTGCGCTGGTCTACTCTGGAGCTGGTGTGATGCTAAGGTTAGCCGGGGCGAGTTAGCTCGGTTAGCACGGTGGAGGATTTTTATTTTATTTTTGCATTGAAGTTGTCATTTCGGAGGTCAGTAATCGTCACCGTCACGATAATAACACAACAACGACAATGGGACACAATAATGCCCGCGCCCCACACACAGTCGGCTGTGTTGTTTACATCAGGGCTCGCTCAGATTGATCTCTGCTCGACTGGACGTGCGTCGTTCCGGTTCGTTCCTAAAACCGCGAACAACACCCACCCATCCTCAGCCATCCCACCACCCCCGTCTGAACTGAACGATGTGCGGGGAGGCTGGGAGCAGCGAGGTGAACGACGACCAGCACCACCAACACCAGAGAGGCTCCAAAGAGGAATGGACGCTGTTGTTCTGGACGTCCGTGGCCGTGATTGTGCCGGTGATCATCACGCTGTGGTGCAGCGCCCAGCGCTCCAAGAGGAAAACTCACATGAAGGACTTCTTTCGTAAGAGCAAGCACGGCTGGCACGTCACGGACCTGTTCAACAAGCCCACGTACTGCTGTGTGTGCTCGCAGCACATCATGCAGGGCGCCTTCTGCGACTGCTGCGGGCTGTGCGCCGACGAGCAGTGTCTGCGGCGGGCCGACCGCAGCCTGCCCTGCAAGGAGATCATGATGGCCCCGACCGAGCATGGCACCATGGAGCACCGCTGGGCCCGGGGAAACGTGCCCCTCGCCAGCTACTGTGCGGTGTGCAAGCAACAGTGCGGGACCCAGCCCAAGTTGTGCGACTTAAGGTAATGCACAGTAAAGTCTTAAATGGTAAATAATGCTGCCTGCAATGTGTTCTTTTATGTCTTAACCGGGATTCGAACCCAGGTTTCCCTCGAGAAACAATCAGGCAGAATCCCTACTTTAGAGCTACATAGTAGGATGTCGATCCTACCATGACCAGGATCTAAAGGTCTCTCAATGTGAGAGTAGGGAATCTGGCTCCAGCCAGACTGCAGATGTGTTAGTTATAGTGTAATAACATATTGTACATAAGGATGATGAAAATGAATTGAGCTCTTGGTTAAATGGATGAGCTGTTGCTAACTGCTTACTACCTTGGTGGCTTGTTTGAAAGTACTGTAGTTTGTTTCATTTAGGTCTACACGCTTCCCAAAAACCAGGACATTTAGGTGACACAGTGACAGTACACTTCAGACATTGATCAATGTGTAAGACATTTTGTGTCCCCCCTCTCTCCCCCAACAACAGGTGTGTATGGTGTCAGACCACAGTGCATGATGACTGCATGGACAGCCTGGCGTCTGAGGCCTGTGACCTGGGCGAATTCCGGAGCCTCATCATCCCCCCATTCTACCTGCACCATGTCAACAAGCTCCGTCGTAGACATCCTGATGAATACAGCAAGGTCTGACGTTATAAATGGCCCCTTCAAAGGCTGTGTAGCACTTGCTCACATACATATTAGAGAAGTTTCACGCAATGCTGGTATTAAGTGTGTGTGTGTGTGTATGTGTGTGTGTGTGTGTGTGTGTGTGTGTGCGCGTGCGTGTAGCTGGCCTCTGCCTGTGGTAGTGGCTGGACTCCAGTGCTAGTCCTGGCTAACACTCGGAGTGGTAACAACATGGGGGAGGTGTTGCTGGGAGAGTTCCGCACAGTCCTTAACCCTGTTCAGGTCAGTATCCCTGCCTATAGTAGCCTATGTCAAAGCAATGTGCCCTGGGTCACAAAGAAATGTTCCATTTAAAAAATATATATATACAGTACCTATTGTTCTCCAAAAATCTATGCAAAATAAAAATGAATACATGGTTACCAAATATCAACCGAAGCTGTAATTGTAAAATGATCAAAAGAAGCCAAAAACAATAGAGCCACCTCTCTTGACAGAATGCCCCGAAGTACAGTTCTTGTATGAAGTGATTAAAAAAAAATTGCGAATGAGAAGATTTCTTCATAAACCATCAGACTCCGGTACTCTGTACTGTACATGTAATAAGTGAGGTCTATCATCATACTTTCATTTCCTCACAATATACAGTTTTTACAAGGAAAACCACTGTGTGATGGTGATGATGATGCTTGATTTTCCTGACCTCTCTTAAAGGACCACTTCACCACTTTTCAACCGATCTTCATATAATAGGTCCTCAGTAATAACCATGATAAAATGGCACGATGTCTTTCTACTCAGTCTGTGTCTCATAGGAGGGCTGTGGGCAGTTCAGAAACCGTCTTCCAGTGACATCATCATTAGGCAGATTCTTTTTTAAACAAGAATTTTTGACAAAAATGTTTAGATTTTCATTATCGCGAGAATGATGGCTTCCATTTTCGCATTGCAACTTTTCAGGACTAGAAAGCCTGCCATTTTTATTAGCTTGTATTCCCCATCGATGATGTCACTGGAAGACGGTTTCTGAACTGCCCACAGCCCTCCTATGAGACACAGACCGAGTAGAAAGAAAATTGCGCCATTTTATCATGATTATTAGTGAGGACCTATTATATGAAGATAGGTTGAAATGTGGTGAAGTGGTCCTTTAATATTGATGCATTTTGATTCCCTCATACTGCACAAACCATGCCCCTTTTGTTGTAGGCTACTGCATTTCTTAATCACGTCTATTTTACGTAGTTTTTTTCCTCTCCCCTCCAGGTGTTCGATCTGGCCGAGCTGGCTCCAACCAAAGCCCTCCAGCTGTGCACCTTGCTTCCTCCTGGCAGTGTTCGGGTGCTCGTATGTGGAGGGGATGGCACTGTTGGCTGGGTGCTGGATGCCATTGACACCATGAAGCTTAAGGTGAGATATGTTGCTTACAGAGTGAGTGCAAATGCTGACCGTTTTTACTTTTCTTTTAAATGACAAAGGCCAGAAAATATAAATTCAATTGGACATCTGACCCAGAAAATAAGACCACTGTAATTTACTGTATCATTATTAATACTGAAAATCAGACATATTTTAGTCACCTTTATTCACCTCTCTTCACTGCTGCTCTTATATTTTCTATTTCCTATTATGTTAGGGCCATGACCAGTTTATCCCTAGGGTGACGATTTTGCCCCTCGGGACAGGAAATGATCTGTCTAATACGTTGGGCTGGGGGTCTGGATACGCTGGGGAGATCCCTGTTGAGCAGGTGCTCCGTAACGTTCTGGATGCCGAGGTGGTTAAAATGGACAGGTGAGGCAATGATACCAAGAACAACTTTCACTCCAGACTAATGGTCAGCTTTGTTTAACTTGGCAGTTCTGGGCATGTTGTTATAGTTGTCTACTACCTGTTATAGCTGTTGTTATTATTGACTGTGTTGATGTTTTCAGGTGGAAAGTACAGGTAGCTTCAAAAGGCCTCTACTTTCGTAAACCAAAGGTGAGTCCAGTATTAATTTACTTTTTGGATTAAATTAATTTATAAACAATTTATTCAACTATTGAATCATCTTGGGCTTCATTATACAGTAGCAATCGGCTACTAAGTGGTAGTAGATAAGAGACTCTTTACCTACAATTACAGAATGACACTGACTGATTTGACTATACAAAGATATAGATGGCATATGCTCTCTCCAGGTTCTGTCTATGAATAACTACTTCTCAGTGGGGCCAGATGCTCTGATGGCACTGAACTTTCACACGCACAGACAAAAGACACCCTCCTTCTTCTCTAGTCGCATCATCAATAAGGTGAGAAAGGGAGACAATATTTGAATATTAAATGTTTTATGTAAATTCAAGGACACAGACCATGGTAGTGTTTTGTAAATGGTGATAAGACAAACAGATTGTAAACAAAGCTGCATTGACTGGAAACATTGAAAACTAAAAGAGTATACACCTTATTATTAATCTATTTCCACTGTGTTCCCAGGCTGTGTATTTCCTTTACGGCACCAAAGATTGTTTAGTGCAGGAATGCAAGGATCTGGATAAGAGGATTGAGGTAGGCCTATAGTAACTAAGTTACTAAATTACTATGATCGATATCCCTTTGTTTATGTGCATTGACCTCTGTGACTTGCAAGCAGCAGACATTTCTCTCCATTTGTTGTATTCTGCACTGAGAATCGTTTTGAGATCCTGCTTGATATTGACCTCACAAGGGAAAGCAATGTTCTAACAGGCCTTGAAAGTAATTACACCAACACCATCACTGCACATGCATGTGGTTGTCTACTCCCTCCCCGGGCCAACAGAGAGGGGTTGGCAGCGACAGAGACCAAGTTTTGAAAAGCAACAATGAATCCAAGACTTATTTGAATGAATAAATACATGCATTCTGTATGGTAGAGTGTGTTAATACTAATGTTGCAACGATTAATCGTAATCAAATCGATTATTAAAATAGTTGCCAACTAATTTGGTAATCTTAAATCGAATCAACAACTATTCTATACTATACTAGCAACTATACTAACCATGTTTTTTTCCAGTGTTAAATGTAATTAGGATAAAGAGGAGTGAGCCATCTCTCTTCCCCTTACAATCTGCTGATAGTTGCACATGCACAGTAGCGATTGCAAAGCAAAATATCACACAGCTTTATTTTAATAGCGGCCCAATCAGCAGCTGAGGAAAATATAATAATCTGTTTGTCTAAAATGGTGATAGCTTAATGAGTGCCATAATACGATTAATTGTTTCAATAATCGTCCGATTAATCGATTATGTAGTGGTTTCCCTAGAACAGTTCCATTGAGAAATGCTGACCTTGGTGTCGGGTAGAACATCTACTGGTCGACGATGTCACTAAAGTTGTTTGAAGCAGAAGCTGGATATTAGATATTCTGCAATCTTTAGACATTGTTGCAACATATGACTTCTTTCCGTCAGAAGAGGGAGACAACCGACACTTTGTAGCTTTAAAAATAGGTAATTCAATTAAATTGTGAAACAACTCAATAATTTTCCTCATGATGTGTATGCAATGGTGCTTTGAGTTGTGCTTCTTTCTCATCTGTATAATTTCAATCATGCATTTAATTTGTAATTTCGTATGTGATTTCTCACAGTTGGAGATGGACGGGGAGAGGGTGGCACTGCCCAGTCTGGAGGGCATCATTGTCTGTAACATAGGTTACTGGGGAGGGGGCTGCAGACTGTGGGAAGGAATGGGAGATGAGCCTTGCCCCCCAACACGGTAATACCTGCACTTTCCTACAAGGGAATTACATGCACCTTGTATGAGCCATGTCTGGACAATAAAGCCAATAGTTAATCATAGTTGTTATAGCATACAAATCTGTTGAACCACTTTAACCCTGTATACACATAGGGTTTTCTTTTATAATTATTATTTTACCTTTTCAGATCGGGAGTCTGCGGCCAAATACATATTAATTTGGGTGTCCTTTGAGAACCACTGCTGTGTAGGTGTTTTTTATGTATCTCACCATCTTTCCTGGTTCCTCACACTTTTCCACTTCTGTAAATCCCTTCCTCCCCAGGCTGGATGATGGTCTACTGGAGGTGGTGGGCGTGTTTGGTTCCTTCCACTGTGCTCAGATCCAGGTCAAGCTTGCCAACCCTGTACGGCTGGGTCAGGCTCACACTGTCAGGGTGAGGCGACAACACATGCAAGCACACACGCACATTGATTGATTGAAATATTTATTAACAGTTTGCAGAATTACAGTACATTTCAAGCACAAACTCAATACAAAGACTGTTAACTGTGAGTGGACGACCCAATTAAGCATTACACTTGTTTACAACAGGGTCCACCATGTTCAATTCATCAAAACATTTAGAGATGTACATACTCGCCAACACCACACAACACAACACATCCTGTTTGCATTTTATGCCACAGTACACTTGGAGTACTAGTATGATCGTGTATGTATTGCTAATTCCGTCGTTTTCCTCAGCATACCATACATTTGGAATTCGTTTTCACGGAATGTTTCCCTCTGGCTGTTTTCCTCCTGCAGTTGGTTCTGAAGAGTTCCAGGATGCCCATGCAGGTGGACGGTGAGCCGTGGGCCCAGGGCCCCTGCACCATCACCATCACTCACAAGACCCAGATCCTCATGCTGTACCACAGCGCCGAGCAGACGGATGACGACGACGAATCCAGCGCCTCAGATGGTGACAGTGCCACCCCCCATGAATCACCCAGCCCACAAGGGG
This sequence comes from Protomyctophum parallelum, assembly GCF_964188405.1. Classification (NCBI taxonomy): domain Eukaryota; kingdom Metazoa; phylum Chordata; class Actinopteri; order Myctophiformes; family Myctophidae; genus Protomyctophum; species Protomyctophum parallelum. The sequence goes on along the minus strand of NC_139702.1, from coordinate 21,321,610 downwards.
CCCCCGTTTACGCCCGTGCATAACCCACACCCAACATCAGGTGATAGGAAGCTTACACTATATTGCTTTATTTTGCCTTAGTTTAGTCAACTTTCCAACTCAACCCCTATGTTTTATGTTCTTTGTTTGTCCCTTGGATTATTAATTTAAAGGATCTCAAGTTTCCACCAGAGTTATTGTAGTTAACTAAAACTAACAAAAGAATGAAAACTAGAATTGGAAAAACATTTTAGTTGCCAAACAAAAACCCTTTTTTGTGTTTACAAAACAAACTAAAATCATAGAGAAAATCTCCATATAATTTTATTATTTTTCAAAAATCTACAAGCGCACGTATCGTATCTGCTATTTTTGCAAACTTTATGACATTGTTGAATCTTGCCCCTGACTAATGCATGTTTCAATAACTAACTTTAAAACTAAGCCTTTTCAAAAAATGTTAACAAAACTAAACCAGCAAATCCGTTCGGTATTGGGCCTGAGTGTATAACTATATTCAATGTATACCGTATACCTTTACTCGCACATAACCCAGAGCTTGCAACAGCTCTGGGGTTACATTCCCTTGTCACAGGTGGTAATGTCAGGAGAAGAATGTTTTGGGCAAAGTTTCTTGAGAATTTGCAGAGATACCTTCTGCCATAGTCAAAGTAAATGCATATACAGTAGATGCAAAAGAAAAACAGACATATTCTAAGTACTAAAATGGGTAAAATTAGGCTCTGAATAGGTGTTAAGGCAATTCAAGTTTAGTTAATGGTGATATTGTCTTGTTTTGCTTCAGGTAGGGATGTGAATTATCGATTGATGCATTAATAGTTAATTGATACGTTTTTATAAGCTTTTCGATTGATTAACCGGTTAGTTGATAAGCAGCGTTTTTGTTAAAAATCTGAGAATCTTAATTTCCCTCTAACATACAAATCTACATTTTGCTGATATACAGAAATAATACAAAAGGCATATTATATTCCTTAATCAAATGGGCTAGGGCTCTGACACTTTAACTGACAATGAAAAATTATATATTTTTATGTCGTCTTATCACTGGAGATTTTACAGGCTCACGATGCACTGTCACAAGATGCACGCCAAATTAATATGCTGTGTCAGCACTGGTTACATATAGTACATACAGTATATTCCAGAAGAACCCTTTGTAAACCAGAGTGGAGAATATTATATTTTGCTGCTAATGAGCTACACTGCGTGAAATCTTATCCACTCCATTTAATTTCTCTCCCAGTTTACGTTTGTGTTGCACTGTTGTGGCGCTTGCACTGCATAGAAAACGGTTTATAATCGTGCAAAGACTAGACCACCTAAAACAACTTTAACTGCTATAAGTTAGTGTTTGTGAAATTATGTTACTACCGTGTTCTTATTTAATGTTTGTGTCAATTATGTTGTATTTTAAGTCGTCCTTGTTCATGCAGTTGGCAACATTAACCACAGGTTGGTTGTTCTAGAGTTAGTATTTTATATGACAGTTCCTGAAAAGTCATTTCTTACACTCAACTTACACACAGTACTGACTACATTTTTCTCTCATGGTTACATTTTGACTTGTTACTGGTGGTTAGATCTGTTATGTGTACACTTCAAATTATTGAATTTTATCACAGTTTTGAATTTGAGTAGCCTGTTGAATGTAAATAATTTCAGAAATGACAGGTTGATGCTGATGGATGTTTTCCTCTTTCTACCAAAATGGTTGCCTGGTGCTTACAGCCATAAGAAAATAATACAGAATGTTTATTGCTTTACTATGTAATCAAAGCCTACCGGCATAGAAATATTTTATTATACGGAATTAAATCAAACTTTAAGAATATGGCTGCACATAAGGCTGAACAGGGATCAATTGTTGTTGCCCAAATAATGCCTACGCTTGTGGAATTTGCAATTCTGCAGGTAGTTGTACTTGTAGCCATGACAATGAACTTCTGTGATGATTAACTTGTGTTTGTTATGTCTCGTTGCCAATCTGAACGTTGACCTGTCTGTTTACAACACCGTCATAGATACAGAGCAGTGCATAGTACTGTACGTGACTCATGCTAAATGTATTGCTCATTCTATTTATCTTATGGGAGTTTCTTTCCGTGTGTTGGAAAACCACTGGGAGTGGTTGTTTGGGTCCCCCCCTCCTACACGGATAGGAGCTTATGGTCTCTATTTAAGTCCATGCTAAACCCCTTATCCCTAAACTACCATTTTGAAATAGTTCAAATAGCCAAATAGTTAAAATAGCCAATCTACAAGCTGTCGATGTAGATCGGCTAGTTGAACTATTCAAAACTTATTTTCAAAATCGAAAAAAAAGGAAAAGCAGTTTAGGGATAAAGGGTTTAGCATGGACGAAAATAGAGCCCCATGTGTGTACAATCTTAGATTTAGAAAGACGGCCACTGTGTAAAACTAAAATTTATCTAATGCCAATCTAATGTTTGACAGAGCTAAGTTGTTATAATAGCTACTGTAAGAGAAACTAACAGATGAGTGTCTTAAGCAACCATTGTCTTTGAAGTCATTCAAAAATGAACTGGGACTGAGTAAACAAGCTTTTATTGAAAACAATCATTAAGTAATTGAAAAAAAAACTGATTTGGTAAATCTGCTAAAACAACTGAATGTATTATGAGCATTTGGATCCGACGATGTGCCCATAAATATTTTTTACATTACCAGTGTTTTTCTTTGCCTCTGAATTGAGAAATATCCCATAACAATATACAGTAAAGCACAAGGCAGTACTAACAATTCTCATGTATATAGTAGTTTATCCAAACAAGCAAACATGCATAATATGGAACACTGGGGATTTCACACTCAGATTGCAATCAGCAGTGGTATACAATAAAGTGATGTACCGCATGTTACCTATATTAGTACATATTGAATATACAAGTGGTTACAGAGACCGTTGATTTCCATAGCAAAACATTGGAAAAACTACTTTTTTCTCTGTTGTAAGTCAGTCATTTACAATGAAATACATGGGATAAGTGTAATGTAAACCTCTTTGCTTTTTGAAATCTTAAATCTGAGGAGCACCCTTGTTTAGTCTGTACCAATATATAATGGAACTATGCTGTATGCAATGCGCACTGGGAAACTTCTTAAATGACCCAGTTTGTAGTACAGCAGTTGAAGTACTATAGTCAGATGTAGTTGGTTGTTATTTCAACCAATCTTTGACCATACTGCATTAATCCCAAGGTAACCTCAGGTAAGCAGTAAAGTCTTAGCAAAAGAAAACATCTTTTAATAGAACTCTGCATTGATCAGCAACGGCTTTCACTTTGTGTATACCTATACACCAAAATCAACATGCTTGTTCTTTAGGATGGGCGGCTTGACACCCAACGGAACAGCTTAGTTGGTGCGGAATCTAGAGAAGATATAGAATCCTGACTTTGTAATTTGAAATTATATTAACTAAGCTAAGTCCAGACAGAAGACACCGAGACGTGAATGAGCCATGGTATCTTATATCCACTCATAACACACAGCAAAATACAACTAAGGGCTGCAGCATACTTCTTGTGGAAACAAAGTTCATAACGAAATGTTTGCGGAGAAAAAAAGGCATTGTTTTTTTCCCCCTGATTTTCTTACTAGCTGATCACTACCACAGATAACACCACAATATCAGCCCAGTATTCCAGGGGCAGGGTCTAAAGTTCAACACTTAGAGCGAAGTTGCATCAGATATAAAAACAATTTCTTCCACAAAGAACTTTCAAAAAAGTCAAAAAACCAAATCCCACTTACTTTGAAGTATGCTGCCAGTCTTTGTGTTGCATATCGATGCTGTATATCCATATTTTCAAATGTTCTCAGTCAGGCCAAATAGGACAAGACCATAAACATTGAAAGGAGAAGTATAAAGGCTATCTTCACATGTTAACTCCGAATACCTCATTCAAATTGCACATGGCAAACAAGTTATCTATCTAGCTTCCTTCATCATGACATACTGTATTTTGAGGCATCAGGTATCATTGGAATAGTCAAGTCGGTAAACACAAACAAATACTGCACATTGCATGTTCTGCAAGTGTTTAGTATTGTTTCAGAGACAAGCATCACCATCTGCTGCCATGGAGTACATGCATTTAGCCTCTGAACAACATGGCAACTGCAGAATTACTACCACTTGATGAACTACCTCTACCCAGCAAGACAAATGACGTCATGATGACGTTATGACAACGACGTCCGGTGACTGGTGACGTTCAGGACTAGGCCAGATCACAGCCCATATGGGGACGATCTTACATCATTTCCATAACGTCTTCACCAGTTGAAATAATATAACTTATTCTGGGCCAGATCGGACTAGTTATGATATGACTTAAGTTGATCTGGCCTTGATGGGACTCTCTGGTTGAAATCAGGTGATATTCTGGGTCAAATCTGACTAGTCTTGGTTTGACTTGATCTAGCCCCAATCGAGACGCCACTAATTCGTCCAGGTCCTGACCGTGCTTGCTGGGATATCCTTCAAAAAAGAGAGCATGTCGTATTAACAAACGGTCATGAGATATGTGAATCATAGAGAGTGACTTACACTTCCTCTATTTACTGGTCACCAACACATTCTTATTTTACATATACTGGTGACTATCAAATTCTTATTTTAGAACAGCTAGTTGCTATCAGTGTGGCATGCTGTTCATTGCTGTATGATCACACTAACTTTTATGTCGTTTTCAGTGAACAGCTTTGGTTGAAGTCATCTTGACTCAAGACCAATAAGCAAATACAATGATTCCTAGATTATGGCAAAACTGAGATCAGCAATTGCAACATACTTTTTTTTAAGACTGGTTTAACTTTATAGCATGCTGTATATCAGTCTGTTAGAACTGAAGAGCAAAGTTCAGAGCACGTAGTTTTAATATTATCCTCTATCTCTACAAAATAAGTTGAAATACACTAATGTTATACTAAATTATTTTGAGTATTGTGTGCGTTTCTGTAATCTATATGTACACATCTAGATTGATTTAAGTTATTTTAGCTTTTTTAATTTTTAATTTCTTTTAATTTTTTGTAGTATTTAGATGTATGAGGATGTTCAGGTCTCATGCTTGCAGCTTGCAAAGACTAACGGATGCACCACTGGAAAAGATCCAGAAGGCTGGGTACACCGTCTCAGTGAATGGGAACACGAATGTATGGAAGGGATACGCCCTGTCAGCTACATTATAGAATGTGAGTGCCCCGTCCTCACAATCCAACAACACACCCACACGCTTGGGACCGTTATTTGCCAGCACTGTCTCACTGCCATCATGCCAGGCAGACAGCTTGACGTTAAACCACTCGACACACCACGACTGACTGTTGCGACCCATTCTGCTGGAGGGCCCTTTGCGGTCCATGCTGTTGTACGCTATCCCTATGCCAATGAAGTTGTTGATACTCATTTTGACCTCCCAGTAGTGACGCCCTCTAGCGAAACCCTTGGAAGAGAGCACCTGGGTGCAGACAGTGAAACGCTTTGGGCTGTCTGGGTAGGTCGCTGGCTCGTCAGACACAGTGGCCTTGGTCAATTCCTCACTGAGGACAATGCGCTTGTGGGCCGTCTTTGGGTCGAAGGTGAGCACTGTGCCATCTATTTTGGGGAGACAAACGGGAGTCAACATTGAGCTACTGCAGCTACTTTGTCCACACTGGCACAGGATGATACTGATCTAAACATGCCCACATTCTTACATTCTAGAAGCTCGGTTCTTTTGACAGCAGATGTAATGCTAGGAGGGATTCCCGAGTGTTCTAGATAAGAGGATAAAACAATTAGAGAGGGAAAAGGAATATAGTAAAAACATTGATTATTGTGCCACTGCATCTGGGAAAATGTTAATGTTAGTAATGGGAGCACTGGAATTTGCACTGAGAAACTTTATTCCATTTCCCTATTTTAAATGTGGACAGGTTATTCTACCTGGCTTCTCTTTAGGTTCCTTCGCCTGGGGGCGGCCTCTGGGTGTCTCTTTCAATGTACAATCCATCTCTTTCAATGTCATATCCAATAGGTTCTCCATGGAATGGGCTGCTTTCATATTCTTTGAAGGCTTCTTGCCTTGTTCTACAAAAATAATTGGAATACATTTTTAAATCAAAATCCAGGTTAAAGTAGTCCAATTGTATCATTAATAGATTTGATTAATATTAAAAGAAATAGAATCATGTAGACCGCTACTAGTGTAGTTGACAAGGTGTATGCTCAAAGACGCTGGTCTTTGAGCATGAGCCTGTAGTTTGGTGCTTAAACATTAAAACACTGGACGTGTTCATTGAATTCTCTGCATTCACACCATCCTCACATGTATAACTTATATATAAACTTGAGAAAGTTCACATGCTAAAACCCACTTAAGGGATGAGAGCCGGTGCCTCTCAGACAGATACCACAGCAGCATCAAAAATGGAAAAAGCTAAAGCACACTAAGGTGACATGTTGTAATAAAGCATTACTGTTGTGTTGCTTCTTGAAAGACACTGGTGGCAGTATTATCTTTGGACACTTGGTGGCGAGCTCTAGATTTCACAGCACTGGGTGTGGTTTCTTGGGATGCGATGGTAATTCTGACGGAGCATTAGTTCGACATGCGGGAACAATGGTCGGACTAGGGTTTGAGATAGGTTGTCGGTCTAATGAGTGTCGAACCAATAATAGTGTCGGAACTAAATGGTAATTCCGACGGAGCATTAGCCTGCGGGAACAACGGTCGGACTAGCCCTCGAACATGCGCTGCTCCTGTGCTTGCGGTTATGGTTAGGTTAGGGTTTGAGGTAGGTTGTCAGTCTAATGACTGTCGGACCAATAATAGTGTCGGAACTAAAGCCTGGTGGCAATATTATCTTTGGACACTTAAAATGGCAATATCGACTGGACATCCATCTGTTTGTTTCGATGTCTACTCTGCATCACTCCCTTACCCGGCCGTGAAGTAACGTGGAAGAGACTAGGAAACATTGGAAGATGGAAATTGCTGTTACAGGAGGCATATCAAGGAAACATAAGCATGGTAACAATGAAGATTTTACATACGGTCAGTTTTCTGGCTCTTCTCAGTTTGGTCCTTTTTTTGTCCTAAAAAATGGAAAAGCAACAGTACACAACAGCATCAGTAAAGAACTTACTGTACTTTTAATTGGTTTTAAGAATGCATCAATGGGATGCCTTCTTAAAACCAATTCAAAGGGTAATCTCAAACAAAATCACAAGTAACACACTGTGGGCTGTATTTTGCGTGTCTTAAGTACCAGGTCTTATTACCTAACTTGAGTAAACTAAAGACCTGGAGGCGTGATCAATGCTCTTTGGCTATTCTGAGTGGCCAAAGAGCATTGATCACGCCTCCAGGTCTTTAGTTTACTCAAGTTATGTAATAAGACCTGGTACTTAAGACACGCCAAATACAGCCCATGTATCGCATAGCGAGCTTGTAGATATGCCATTTTTGTAATTTAATTTAATTTCTGAAAGTATATACAGTATATATCTAAAGTATATACACACACACATACACATGATGGGATACCCGACGGAAACCTGTCACGACCCGATGTGCCGAATAAATGCACCAAGTCTCTGTCTGTATGTACAGTTCTAGTTCTGTATGTACAGTTCTAGTATACTAAAAAGACCCTTAGATCTCCATATATGGTCGTCAGTCCATCATGCCTATGGTCATTCTATAATGACCCAATGTTATTCTTTAAATTACTTCCGCAATCTGGTGGATGAGCAAGTGATGTCAGGACTTCGGTACGCTATTAGGAATATAATAAGAGTTGCATTCCATTCTCTTCTATGGACAGCAGCTTAATGACATTATTCTCATCGACAGAATAATTCGATCAAAGTTTAGTCATCAACAGTATTTTCCTACTTGGTGGTTTCTTGGCCTGGCCAGCCCTGAGCGGGGCTCCTGGACTTGGGGACCGGAGGTGCCTTGGATGTCCTGGTACTGGTAGCAATGGCATTTGACCTGAAACCCAGTAGCAAATATTTAAACATTCTTTCAAAGTAAACTTTTAATAGTATGGACCATATTGACACAGCAGCCATTTTGCTCTAATGTCATACTCTGGAGGAAGGGGGACAGAGTCTGTAATTGGTCATTTATATAGCGCCTTTACCTAAAGCACATTTACCGCCGGCAGAGTAAACCATGCAAGGCACCAACCTGTTCATTGGGAGAAGTTAGGTTTCAGTGTCTTACTCAAGGACACTTCTACACTAACCCAGGGGCACCCGAGGATCGAACCGGGACCTTGTTCTACCACCTGAGCCACTGCCGACCCTGGGGTTAATCACCCCAAGCCGCCATGTGAATATAGTTGAAGACAAAGCAAACTGTACTCCCCAAAACTGTAAGACAGAAATGATCATACCAAATAGTGGCTGTGGAACTGTTCTTGCAGGTGAGAAGACACTAAACCCAAGATGAGATTGAGAAGCATTCATTTGAGTGGTTTCACCTGTTGAGTCAATTTTGTGCAGATAAAAAAGACATTAAAGTATCTACCACTGTCAGTATTCCTTCATTATGGATTTTTCCATTTTCTCAGTGCTTCATTATGGATTTAAAAGCATTTAAGCTAAATCAAGTTTCAAGGCTTTCTGCAATGGATTTCATGCCTCGGGTACGGAATACACAAAAGCCCTTTTTTCCAAATTCCATACAGGCATTTACCATTTAGGAGAGAAATAAATAAAAATGTCCTGAGAACGCAAAGACAAAATTAATTGTCCAGCACGGAGTGGACAATATGGCCGTCATTGTACTCGCCAAAACTGTGAGACAGAAATTGAAATGATAATACCAAATAGTGGCTGTGGAACGGTTCTTGCAGGTGAGAAGGCACTAAATCCAAGATGAGAAGCCCCTTTTTCACCTGTTGAGATACCAAACCTCTCATTACAAGAGCCTTTCTTTATGCATGGAATTTATAATACCGTAGTGATCCAACAACCAATTTAGCACCAATTTAGACAAGCATGGCACCATGATTTGATTCAGATTGCCATTCATCATCATCAAAGCATCTGCATCCGATTATTTCATTGTGGATTTAAAAGCAATCAAGCTAAATCAATTCACCGAGTCTTTTCTGCCGTTATGGTTTTCGAACCCAGGTTCGAACCCTCCACCTCCAACTTCTGGTGTTCCTGGGAACAACCAAGGTTAATTAAATAAGGTTAGGAAGCAAAGACCGTACAGTGGACTCCATGTTGCTCTCTGGAAGGAAAGAAACATGAGTAATTGAGACCAAGGAAGCTGAACATTGGCTGCATATAGCCCATTGCGCATGTTTCTTTCCTTCCAGGGAGCAATATGGAGTCCACCGTACGGTCTTAGCTTCATATCCTCATTTAATTAACCTTGGGAACAACCCACCTCTGTTTTCCTTCCCCTCTGACGAGCTGCTTGGTCGTGGCAATGCACACCTGTTCCCATTCTAAAATCAACACCAGAGTCTTCAAAAACCCTGCCTTCCCCCAACTCCATGACAGATCGTCCCATAGAAACGCCTGGCAAGTATAGTTGCCCTCTACTCAGTTGCTGTTCGTACTCTGTAGAGCATTTCTTGTGTTTTAGCTGCAGTGTTAGCAGTGTTGCTAATTCTTTTCTTTCATCCTCCAGACCTAGCTATCTGCAGTGCCACTCCTTGCCTTCGTCACCCCTTTGTTGTTCTGGACTGTTTGTTTGGCTGCCGTCTTCGACTACTTGTCTTCGACTACTCTCTAGGATTTCCTGTCTCTTGAGTTGCATTTGATGTATTCCACACGCCACACCTAGGTTACAGACTACACAAAAGCCCCTTTTCCAAGTTTCAGGTGAGAGCAGAGCACTTGTTTCACCAAACCTCTCACAAAGAGTCTTTCTTTATTCATGGATTTTAAAATACTGTAGCTATCCAACACCAACCAAATAATCAATTAGAGGAGACCTGAACTGTACAAGGATTCATTGTTAGATTTGATGCCATCCATCAGACATCATGGCTCAATTAACACCAACTCACCAGTTACACACATGGCAATGTTGAGTTCTGTAATGAAACAAGACAGCACTTTTAAGTCAGTTATCAAGGGTTAAATGGAGCATTCAATGCACAGTGGCTTTTTGTGGGTGGTTAGTATAGTTATAGTTCATAGAAAGTGTTAATCATAATTATTTTATCACCTCCAATCTGCCAAAGGTTTTTGTGAAACTGTGGAATTGTGCAAAATTAGCTGTCCTGTTTCTCTTACATTTGTACATAAACATGGCTATTGTTTGAACCCTTTTCTCCCCCTTTCTCTCATGGAGTTAGATGTTTTTGCCTTTTGGACACTTTGATGATTCTTTTCCTCACCTGTACTAACTAATTCTTCCATAAATGTCCAGCTTCCACACTTACCATAGAGGGGCATAACAAATTAGCGCTGGAAACTGACACCGACTTGCTAATAGTTCACCAACCTATGAGCCTGCCTCCCCTCTCATCCTCCCCTCCCCAGTAGAACGCAGCGGAGAACACGGACATCACTAAAGTTGGAGCGACTTTATTCTTTTAGCGAAATACAAAGTTCACTCCCACTCCTATGCCACTTTTCCTGCTTGGCCAGGCTTTCCCCCCCCCCTTTGAAAACAAAACGAGGCTAACGCTTACCTGGTTTTAGCATCTGCAGCCTGGCCTCAGTGGGTTGTTGGAATATGTGCATCAGATGTTCCTTCAGCACGGCAGCGAAGGCGTACGACCCCATCACTGCCTTGGAGTCCAGGGTGATTCGAGGGGTGTATGGGTCAAAGCTTACTGCAGAGGGCAGGTCAACTGAGGCCTGTGGCACAAAAATAATATGAATTGCCACACCTTTCTTTTAACCACATTAACCCCGGTGTCCCCGTTTTGGGCAGGTCATTATAAACAAATAATCTCAAAAACAGCCTAGGCCTATGCGTTTGATTTACGCCGGTGTTGCGTGGTGAAACAACCTTCAGTCTAAAGAAGGAAACGTTACTCGGCTTCAATTAAAGATTACATACAGTACAGTTTGCATCTCTACTTTGTTGCCTTTGATCTGATGTCACGTTGGGACCAGCACCTGTCAAGTGGTCGGCTGTGCATTTTGCACTACTACCCCGTCCCCTATCCTCCTGAGCAACTTTCAACACTTTTATATTATTATAACTAATCTACTCTACCTGTAATTTCATTGTCACTATGTCATCTCACCTGAAGGAAGGCCACAGTTTGGGACTGACCCAACAAACTGTTGATGCACTCTTTGGCAGCAGACATTTGTGTTACGTTCTGACCAAACCTCTTGGAGAGGCGTTGGAGTGACGTCTGAGCATTCTCCTGCTCGTGATCCACGGTGGCCATCGCTGTGTGCAACTCGCTGTCCAACAGCTCTCGCATCTGCTGATACTCAGCCTCCAGAGCGCTCTTCCTGCTGGATGCCGAGTCCTAGTGACAGTCGGAGAAGACCGTGAAACAGATATGCGTTATGCTCCTTTTATACATAGTTTGTTCAAGAATGAACTAGAAATGCAAATGAGTAGGAATCGTGTTTAAAAGTGTATTACTGAGCCTGTTTGTAGCCTACAAAGGAAGTTCCTGGAGTGTTATTATTAACGCGTTCGTTGTACTGCTGCTCTGCGGCATACTATGTCAACTGATGAAAAGAATAATTAAAAGTGCCTAAAACGAGAGTTCCGTGAGTGCTGGTTTTCTCTTTGAGAAATGTTCTTGTTATTATTTTAACCCTACAACGGTCCATTTAAACTAACACTTTTATTACGTCAATGAAATTGTGATTCTGGAAATATCAGGGGCGTTACCTTTATCTTGGTCTGCATGTCGTTCATTTGAGAGATCACATTCTGGTTCTTCTTGATCTTGCTATTCAGCAAAGACAACTTGCCTCTCAAGTCAGACTACAATAACAAATGCAAAAGGTGGCATTTCATCATGGGTGTTTGTGTTCAACATCACACACACACACACACACACACACACACACACACACACACACACACACACACACACACACACACACACACACACACACACACACACACACACACACACACACACACACACACACACACACACACACACACACACACACACACACCCACCTCCTACCTGTTTCAGCCCTTTCTGTTCATCAGGGGTGGAGAAGGTGCAACCTTTGTGAACTTGCTGTAGGCAGAAGCTGCAGATGCATCGGCTATGACTGACGCAGAAGAAGTCCATCATCTTGTGGTGTTCGGGGCAGATGCGCTCAGACAGGTCACCCAGTGGTTCCGTGAGCTGGTGCGTGCGGAAGATGAGGTTCTCATGGTGCGGCCTCAAGTGGACAGCACAGTAGGACACCATGCAGGTAAGGCAGGTCTTGGATGCCACAGCCTCCATACAGGTGTCACACAATATGGTGGCGGCCGGCACAGCCTCGGTTTTGACCGGCTCCGCTTGTATAAGTTCTTTGGGCAGGTCCTCCTCCAGTCCTCCTTCGGTCCAACCAGACTCGCTCTGGTTAGACTTCATCTTGAAGTGTTCGACCACCGTGCTGAGCACCGTGTTCTTCATCAACGGGGGTTTCGTGGCAAAGTGGGTCCTGCACTGGGGGCAGGTGTAGCTCTCCCTCCAGGTGCTCAAGAGGCAGTCTTGACAGAAGTTGTGCCCGCAGGGGATCGTGACCGGACAGTCAAATGGACAGAGGCAGATGCTGCAGGTCAGCTCTTCCCCCAGATTCATCAGACAGAGCTTATCATCCACGTCCATGTCAGCCATCACGCCAGCTCCTGCACAGTAGACTGTAGCTGGAAACCGGAGACAGCCTGGTAGTCAGCCTACGTCACTCACAGCACACGCTGCAAAAGGGAAACGAAACTTACAGATTACAACAGAACAGAAACTAGCAGCCAGCCTTGCAGCCAGCCAGGCTCAGTGACTAATTTCTCAGTCTGGGAACCCAGCAGGGGAAAATTGGTCAGAAAATGTAATGTAAATATAATTGACGGTAACTTGGATTAGCCTGTTGGTGTTAAAAACGAAATAAAAGTAAGTCAAGGCATTTTTTTAATAAGATCCTTGTGTTTCAGAATGTAGCCACGTACGTCTTGTCACATACTACATGCTGAAGTCTACCCTACCGCATGATTGTATCTATACCTGGTTACGTGGCTTTGTCAACAACTGAAACGTTTTTGTTCAATCGATTACTGTCTGACATTTGTAATATCTGTGAAAGGGACAGGGTCGATTAAAGAAAATCTCCGACAGTTTAGCCCCGTGCCAATCAAAAATCAAGCTCAATCAAAAATAAACAAATGAACAATTAAGTGCTCCCTGCAGTTTACATGTTTATTATTCATATAATTTGCCTACCTTCTTTCCAATCGCAATGCCAAGTTGCCAGACAGGCGTTAAGAGAGTGGTGGACCGTGTGGACGTCGCAACAGCGCTCTCTCCGCCGCCTGTTGTTCCTGCCTGTCGACTACAAAACAATACTACAACATGAAACCCCGCAGGCACAGCCGTTTTATCTTTTCGCAGATAAGTAAGCCTGGGACCGAGGCTAACTAGTAGTAGGACGGGGCTACTACTAGTAGGGGCGTGGTAAAACGAGCGCTCCTTTCCTGAGCTATGAGCTATCCTAGGAATAAAAACCTGCCTCCTGCACACACGTGACCTGTCACCTGAGGCTGACATCATGACCTTAATGTGTCATTATACATCTTAAACAGATGAACTTCGTTCCCAGGCCATTACAAATATTAAAGTAAACTCTTTCCATAGAATTGGGATTCAATCCTCCTACTATCTCTTAAAGGTATATTCAGTGATTTCACTTAATTCAAATATCACTTATTTTTTTGTTTTGTTGTGATAATCCTCTCTACTATAGAGTGTGCTGGCCATATAAGGAGTTCCTCCCTGTCCCCAGTTAACCCCTGGGGGTCAAAAAACCTTAGGTTTCGTTTTTGGCTCTCTATCCTGATTGGATGAAAGGCTTAGGTCCCAGCCAAAAACGAAACCTAAGGTTTTTTTGAGTGAAATCACTGAATATACCTTTAAGCAATTGATTGATTGATCAATTGCTGATCTGAACATGTGTTGCATGTTAAGTCTAGACTTTATACAAGTGTTGCGTACATTGTCACACCTTAACCTTGCACATAAATCATGTGTGTTGACTTAAAAGTCCCTGCAGTCACACCATATCTAACCTAACCACCAGTAAGACGGGTGAGGTCGTGCTGAAACAAAAGGGCTTCTTAATACGGCACAGATAAGAAGCAGGAGTTAAACGGTTAATCTGGTGTCCGTGAGGTCAGATGTAGAGTTGCTGGCCGGCTCTATGCAGATCTACAGTAGGTGATGATCCAGTCTTCTGTACAAACATGGTTTGATGAGGTCAGATCAACATATGGCGCATCGGAACAGGACAGCTCCATATGTGGAGATCTAAGGGTTTGATGAGGTCAGATCAACATATGGAATGAATATACTGTACTAGCCATATATGGAGTGTGTCCTGAGGGTATACAGGGTTTGATGAGGTCAGATCAACATGGAATGAATTCTGTATTGGCCATATATGGAGCATGTCATGAGGCGTGACTGACGCGAGATGCAGGTTTTCATAGTAAACTGCGACCTACAGTCACAATAATAACTGCAATAAGGGCTTGTCTTCTCTTGCGGAGGGAGAGGTTCCATATGGGGCTAGTCTTCTCTGTCTCCTAATCATTGCATTATAAGAGCCCGGTTTACCTTTTCACCAGTACCAAAATCCTAACATCAAAACCACACCCCCTGGATCAAGTGTTTTTCCCATTCATATTTAGTCTTAACTTTGTTAGTTCACATGTAAAGACCAATGGTAAGGCAAGTGTGTACTCTTTAAGAGAATTTATTTAATATCTGTGTCGCCCAGAGCATAATGGTTGAATAATCATGCAAACAGCATATTTATTTATTTATTTTTATTTTACAAAAACATAAAAGCAATGTAAATGAAAATGTAACACAATTACATTTAAAATTGTAATTCAGTTAATTCCATGTGCTGTTTGGGTTCAGTTGCTGTTGATCTGCAGTTTGGTCGGGTGCAGCGTGTTGTTGTCTTCACTGAGCTGCCGCATATCCTTCAGTAGGCCTGCAAACTGCTCCTCCTGTGTACAGAGATAACAGTAGTGGTTATTAAAGTATGATTAAGATAATCTCAATATACAATATGTTGCATCACAATGTCTTGTGAGCTATTTCCGGCACGCGACTGTCGTACAACCAAGTATAACATTTGCATAATAGTGATGTATATTGAATAATATTTGCTTGACTGTTGTTCTCTCTTACTCTTACCAGTACATTCATTCGCTCAGCAGCTGCAATGGCAACACTCAGTTTTCTCTCATCCTCTTCTCTCTCCTCTTCAATCACCCCCAACCTATGAGAGACACAGAGTGATGGAGATGAGCATACCATGTCCCACCACAAACAACTGCATGCCATTTAACCACTTAACCCTGTATATTTTATTGTAAAACAAATAGTGAAAATAGCAGATCTATACACAAGGTGATGCGATGTGTTGTGGGCTTGTACAGTAGATCTGCTATTATCGCTAGTATTTAAAAATTTATGTTTGAAAAACTTTGAAAGTGGTTAATGCTGCTAATAATGTACCAGATCTTGATCATTTTAGAAGTTACCACCATCAAGTAAATGGGGAATATAATTGTGATGTGTGTTTTTCATCAGCTCAAACTTAACAGCCTCACCTGAAGGTGGCACTGGCCAGTTGGTCCTCTCGTACGGCCAGTAGATTCCGCAGCTCGCTGACCTCCGTTTGCAGCATTGCATTCTGGTCTTGGCTCTGGGCGATGAAATCCTCCAACCGCTTGGCCATCTCCAGTTCACGGTCAGTTACCTGCTCCACTCCTAGGCGAAGCTCAGATAGCTCCTGAGCGTGCTGGTAGGTGAATTTAAATGTATTATTCTTTTCGCTGTTGATCCACCATTTACTGTATATTGTAGTCAATAATACAGGCCTTCTGTCAGTATAGCATGTAAAATATGTTTCTTACTGTCTCTAGTAGGTTTATCTCTTGACTTTCAGCCTTCATCTGACTTGGTTCCTTGTTGTGGATGTCTTTGATCCAAGGAACTGGTGCAGGAGGAGGCTTAGTACCAATGTTCTGAAACAAAATTAGATTTTTGTAGACAATTCCAGCTAACAGTGGGTGATTACTGCAAGCTTCTTCAATGCAGAACAAAGTGAATATTTCTTAAGACAAAGAGAACAATATATTACAATGGCACTAAGAAGAACACTTACTCCTCTTCGTCCCCTATACATCAATGAAGACCAGAACACGATGGCTAATAAACGTATCAACATGCTAGATACAGTACATTTCAGACAGTAAATCAGACCGTAACACAACAATGTTTTTTAGCGATTAAATCACTTTAATCGCACTCTCGCAATCGCATCTCACTTCACACTTGTGTGAAGTGAGGGGCGCTCTTATCATCATTCATACATACATCATCATACATCACATTCCGTGCTCAGCCAATCAAATCATCACAAAAGTCATTCTGGCCAATCACTTTTGGCGTCTTTTTGGCACTTTCTGCCCTCACTTTTATCTTCAATATGGAGACTACTTTGCTCAGCAAATCACAAACCAATGTTTGTGTTCACACAAACCCGGAAAGCAGGGCATAGGAGGGGCTAGCGCCCCTCAAACGCCTGAAGTAAAATTATGAGGTTTTGCAGTTTTTTTTGGTCAACTATTTACTCACAGGCTGCGGCAGGGAGATAAGTGGCTCTTGAGACTCATCAAGGGTGTCCGTGGAAAGATTCTCAGTGCTGATCTGCCTCTTCATTATGTGTTTGGTGGCGTGGCTTGGTCGTCTGTGAGGAGCACTATGCGTTCTATGGACTGGCTTCCTTCGTCCTATAGTCCTATAGTATACCATATCGAAAAAACAAATTGATACCCAATTACCCACATGGCTGTCTGTCAATGAGTCTTAAACATTTTGGGACATTATTACTTGCGCAAGCAGAGCGCGCAAGTAATGTTTTCGCCCGGTCTCTTCCGCCGTGACAGCTGTCCCGACATTCAATGTTTATGCAGAAAAACATCAAATCTGTGCCTGTTTTGCTGGGACCAAATGACCACAAATGACCATATTTCTTACGTCATCATTTAGAGCTAGTCATACGTATACTATATACATAATCAGTAAAAATAAAATAGCAAATTGTGCCTGATCTGCTGGGACCAGAGTACGTGGTGTGTATATGTATGACTAGCTCTTAATGATGACGTAAGAAATATGGTCATTTGTGGTCATTTGGTCCCAGCAAACCAGGCACAGATTTGCTGTTTTCTTGCATAAACATCAAATGGCGGGACAGCTGTCACGGTTTTTGGCGCAAAGTAACCACAGTATACCGCTAATCAACTTACAACTACACACTTTATACAGTATAGAGTATAGAGTATATATGTATACGTATATAGTATATGCCTATATACTATATATATACTATATATATTTCTTACGTCATCATTTAGAGCTAGTCATACGTATACTATATACATAATCAGTAAAAATAAAATAGCAAATTGTGCCTGATCTGCTGGGACCAGAGTACGTGGTGTGTATATGTATGACTAGCTCTTAATGATGACGTATAAGAAATATGGTCATTTGTGGTCGTTTGGTCCCAGCAAACCAGGCACAGATTTGCTGTTTTCTTGCATAAACATCAAATGGCGGGACAGCTGTCACAGTTTTTGGCGCAAAGTAACCACAGTATACCGCTAATCAACTTACAACTACACACTCTATATAGTATATATGTATACGTATATAGTATATGCCTATATACTATATGTATATGCCTATATAGTATATGCCTGCTTTGCTGGGACCAAACTACCACAAATGACCATATCTCTTACGTCATCATTTAGAGCTAGTCATACGTATACTATATACATAATCAGTAAAAATAAAATGGCAAGTTGTGCCTGATCTGCTGGGACCAGAGTACGTGGTGTGTATATGTATGACTAGCTCTTCACCCAAACTTATATAGATAGAAACTTGAATCATACTTAATAATACTAGGTGTTTATGTGCATAAAGTAGGTATGTAGCAAATAGTTACATCTAAAAATTATACATTTCAAACGTTCCTTCACAGAGATACTGAGATTTGACAGTTTACAGCGGTCGAAAGGACTTGCGCGCTCTGCTTGCGCACTAGTTGGCCATTTATGGCCTACTAGTGTGCAACAAGCAAGTATGCACTCGACAGAGTGCAGTTCTAGTTTTTATTTACTTTACTTTACTGTGTGAAACGGTGTACTAACTATACTTTATACTATATTCATTAAACATTATAATTAGTAAATACAGAACAATCAGAAATCATACCCGTCACTTAGGCCTTTGGAATCCATGGGAAGCTTCTGGAGCGAACATTGGAGGGGACTGTACTTGTTCAGGTCTCGAGGAGGGACGTATATCGGTTTGCTTTGTCCTATGTTGCTGCATTAAAATAAAGGATGATTTTCAATATAGAGGAAAAACAATAAGACACATCACACTGCACTGAATGACAAGCCTCCAGACTCAGAGCTCACCTGTTAACGTTGATCCGTGTAGCAATAGGCCCCAGCGACTCTGTTATCTGGTTGAGAATGGAAGGCAGTGGATGCAGCATGTCTACTGTGTCCTGAGAAAGGGACAAGCTGCATGTTAGATCAGTTATGAGGATGTCCAAAACTTTTCCCGAGCAAGGACCCCCAAATAGCCATTTCCTCAGGATGTGCCCCCCCCATTGCAAAATTGTTTAAAAAAATGAAAATAACAAAAATAGATGAGTGTAGATCTACTACTGTATAGCTGTATTCTAATTTTTTAATTAAAGTGGCATAATAAATATAAATATATTGTGCGTGCGAGCACACACACACACACACACACACACACACACACACACACACACACACACACACACACACACACACACACACACACACACACACACACACACACACACACACACACACACACACACACACACACACACACTGTTGTTTACAATTTACAATAGGCCACCTTGGCGCCCCCTGGCGGCCTTAACTATGAAAATGTGAGTCAGGTCACTGACCACAAACCAAACTTCAGCTCAGGTCAGGTTGTCTCCTACCTGCTCCCTCTGGGATATGATGTCTACCAGCAGGCTGTGAAGCACGGCCAAGCGCCGAGGCAGGTCAACGTAGCCGTCAAACGAGCTCATGGGGACCTCATTGTCTGGGTTTGACACGCTCTGTAGAAAGGCCCTCATCCCCTCCCAGTGCTGTTGCAAGAAGTCATTCATAAAGAGCATATACTCTTCCTTTTCTCCAAACCTGTGTTAACGGAAGGAATTTCCTCAAGTTTATTTAATTTGTTGAATAGAAGAAGTAGGTCGGGAGACTCGGGACTGGCTTATTGTCAGTATCAGCCAGTAACACATGGGGGTCTGTCCCCGTAACAATGCGCTAGACCCCTGGGAGATGGATTGCTGAGGTGGAGCGCCACACCTACCATCAGCTCCCAGTACTTCCCGCACGACTTGCATATCAAAACATATCAACATATAAAAAATAGCTGTCACTGACTCACTGTGAGCTCACTAGATTGCATTTCATGTAAACAGATGCCATGTCATTATACAGTGTGTATAGTTTCAATGTACTTACTGTAAAACGCTCTAAATTAAGAGTGTCTGCTAATGTCTACAATGTAAATTGTCTATTTCAGGACTGGAACTTTTTTTCCAGCATTCTAGTGTAGCAGAGGTTTAACTCATCTTATCTTATCTTATCTCATCTCATATCATATCTCATTCTCAAATTACAAAAGTTAATATACTAGAAATAAAGATTCACTCACAGGGTGAAGTTGGCCAGGTTTTGAATGACCTTAGCAGTCAGAGTGAGGGTACGGAGTGTGGCCGGCTCAGGGTAGGGCTGTATCAAACCAAACAGGGATGGACTAAGGACTGCAGGACATAAGAAGCGAAGGAACAGTGAGGAAGAAATAAGACGATGGCCAATCTCTGGTCTGTCCTGGTCCTCACACAGCTCTACCCAGCTGGAGAAGATCCGGTTCAGCTCTTCTGGAAATGATCTGAAGAAGAAGTGAGTTCAGAAGAGTTGTTTCCAGAAAATAGAGATTTTAGCATCATTTTGTAGCAACTCATATTTTCTAACTTGTGAGCTCCCTTTTCTCACCCTTGCATCTCAGTAATCTTTTGCACCACTTCCTGACAGCTTTCTGTCAAATGCTTTTGGTTGTTTGACAAGTCGGAGGCCGGACATTTACGAGGGTCAACCTCGCAGCTCTCTACTGATGCATACAGACGGGTGATGAAGTCACCTGCAGTGACAGAAAGGATGTTTGATCAGAACCCAAGCTCATTAGCCAAACAATATACAAACTGGAACAATAACAACTCAATACTGTGATTCAAGAATATCATATGGTGCACAATGACTAGGAAAAGTATTTTTGAAATATATGCTGTTGCACAAGCTAGTGTGCAACTTAACTGAGTGGATCGAGTTACACTTTAACTTTATTCTTTTATCTCTTTTTTATGCTTTTTTGTGTTATGGCTTTTGATTTGCATTTATGTCTGGAAAGTTCTTTAAAAAAAAGAGTATGTGACACTAGGTTTACATACCAAGTGTGCCAATGAGATACTTCTGCCCAACCAACTTCATATATTCGTCTATGGCTTTGGTTGCAAGTGTGTTCTCTCTGAAAATCAGGGCCTCTTTCTCTCCAAGCCGATGCACCTCTGCACGACCCAAAGCAATGAGGAACTCCTGAAGCACACAGAGCAATAATACAACTTCCCATTTCCCATTGTGGGCTCAGTAAAATGATAATACTACAAGTACTTAATACCACATTTTTTACTCTACTAATAATGATCATTAATAAATTGTGTGAGTGGTTCTTAATGAGTGACCAGCAAAAACAATATGTATATGCTATACAGTACACTGTATGGCAGTTAATATTTGTGGCTCCTGTTTATCTACTCACCTTGGCTTTACCAATGCTTTGCAGCACATGGACCAGTGCCCCTGCCAGCTCTTCTTTCACTTTAACGTTGAGCAGTGGCTCCAGGTTCTTGCACATTTCCTCATAGTCTACAGTCACATATTCTGCAAACTCTTTGTACTTCTCGATGGGCAGAACCTGCAGATTCTGAAAACGAGCCTTGATGCGGAGCGAAGCCTGTGGCCCCAGCGATTCCTTGGTCCCCCCACTGCCAGACGCCTTGTATGGGATGATGGGATGCCATTTCTCCTGATAGGCTCTCCCACGGATGTCAGCTAACGGTATGGTCACACTGCCCAGCGGGTGCAGGCTGGTTTCATCCCGGGAATGGCGCTTCTTCTTAGGGTCTTCATCGCGGAAAAGGTGCAGGGTTATTTGGGACACTGAGGGAAGGTTGTCTAGTTCAAATAATTCCCCCCAGAATAACTGGCAGCCTCCAACCACTCCACCGCTGCCTCCCTGGCCTCCTATGGCCCCGGTAGAGCCTTCCCTTGCCAAGCTAGGATGGTTTGGAGATTTGCCGATTGCTCGACTGCTCGTTCGGGCGAACAGGGTCCCGTCCAGATGGAGCTCGCAGTAGTAACGCCGCTTGGGGAGCAGATCCTTGGCTTCATTCACCCACAGACTGAGGGAGTTTTCTGTGCGCTCAATGTTGTCCTAAGAATGAGGAGACAGAGTGATTCCATTGCACTGAGATTTTAAGTAAAAAACTCATCAGTACTATTAACCAGTAAGACGCCCTGAGGGCGAGAAGCACGGTCGCACTGAAACAACAGGTCTCGGAGTGCCCAAGGCAGCGGTGGCCGAACGGTTTGCGGAGTGGTCTTGATATCGGAAGGTCGCTAGTTCGTATCCCCGGACCGGCACGTTAAAATTACCACCGCTGAAGTGCCCTTGGACAAGGCATTGAACCCCTACCATGAAATGTTCTATGAGCAGGGCCTGGCTGTAAACAAGTTCTTGAGCTTAGTCCAGTTACCCTGGGTAAACATAGTACCTTTCCTTTCTTTCCCATATATGGAACTTTTTTCTTTTTTTAATGTTTTTGGCTGTGTAGGGTGTAAAATGTGTGCTAATTAGTAAGGCCAGTTAGGGCCCAGGTAGGGCCTATTGTGTTTTCACCAGCTGCCGGGCGCTAATAACTTTGGGGCGGGCCTGTCTAGGGTATGAATGGACCTACGGTCGCAATAAGTGTCTTTATAATGCGTGAAAAGGTGCTGTATACTCGTGTGTTTATTAATCAGCATTTTGCGTTGTGTGTAGTATAGTCTTTCTTTGTGGAACTTTAACTCACTTTATTGGGCTGGGCAGCCCGCCTCAAGTCCTCAATCCACCGGTCACGCTCAGCAGCTGAGGTACAGCCAAAGCAATGGCTGTTTTCAGAGTTTATCACCTAGGAAAGTTGAATGGAAGCCAAGAACATTAGTTTAAAGTTAGTAAGATTCCAAATTTGTTTCTGATACTATGAAGGCATGCAAATATTGAAGATCAGGTCTACCTCAAAGCAGTATTTCTCCCCTAGAATGGAACTGTGGACCGGCCTGATGACAGTGCTGGTGTCTGCACTTAGATCTAAATTCCCGGCTGCGTTCACTGGAATGGACACTGACTCCCGGGAACCATAGATTCTAAGGTAGAAATATGAATAAAATAAATGTATATTAAATTCATAAATAGGTGCCATTAATAATGCTTGTGCAGTGTGCACTGCTCATAAAGTAGTACACACACTGCCTTACCTGCTGCCTTTGCTCAGTCCAATGGTGTTTAATTGGGTGGTGCTGTTCCGCTTTGTTCGACCTTCGAGGCGTCTCTTGATCAAAGCCTTTTGGTATAGAATAGATACAGGTAGAAAATAAGTTTGATAAAAAATAGTGGAAGCCGAAATCAGTTTGTTTATTGTTGATAGATTGTCGCGGCATGATAGCATCCAAAGCCTAATTGCATAAAATCTTTACAAAACCTTTAAAAGATAACTAACAGGATATAAATGAAGTTATTTGAATTAAAGCATGGAGTCTAATATCAAAACTCTGAATCACACCTACAGGAAGCAGCATGTAAGGGTTTCATATTTCAGCTGTGTACAGTAAATACTCACTCTCACTCCTCCATCTTGATTTTTTAATCGAGGCGCACCTGCCTGTCCCATGTGGTCTGGGCTACATTCTGAAAGTCGGAGGAGAAACGCACACTTTAGAGACAAAGAAGCATGCAAGTCCAAGTTCTACATTTGGAGCTAGACCAGAAATTAGTTCGTTATCAATGTCATCTACTCCAGCCAGCCAAGGGTTTATGCTGCTTTTCCCTTGATGAAAGACAGTTGCTTCACAAGTGAGCATGGCTGTAATATTACTGATACCTAGTAGTCCATTCTCTCTGGCAGGGATGGACACAGTATTTCTGATGCTTGTATTTGATATACAATTGTTTTTTATTTGATGATGTAGGAAAAATACTTAAATTAAGAGACTTTTTTCTGTGTCATATTTGACAAACATTTGTGTTTCAGACCTCGTTCAAATACAAATAAAGAGAGCAGACTGGAAGTCTGGATTGAAAAAGAAAAAAGTTATTATTCTAACATTGCCTGCTTAGTGCATCTGTGGTCCTCAAATGTGTCAATAGATATACTGCCTGAATATTCTCTCAATATCCAAATCAAATCACAGGATGTGGGTTTTAGCTGGTAATATTTAGCAAACGATTCTTCTTTGTACAGCAACGTTTCTTGTATGCCATATTTAAAACACTTCTGAGCAGAGCAGATCTGCACCAAAATGTATTTTGTAAATAATTACTACTGCAATTTAATTTCGCTGGGTGGATTGTATTGCACCAATGTCAATAAGTAGTTAGAGTTACCTACAGAAAGGTATGCTGAAATGACTTTAAAATACATTATAGTGTCTTTGGAACAAATTGATCTTATTTGCTCTTCCCAAGAAAGACAAAACAATTGGCATGAATTATTAGCAAAAGTAGGATGACCCCCAGATGTTGACCTTGAAATATTAACAATATGCTACATTTGTTCTTATTGGATTCTTTGTCGTTAGGCTACATATGGAAGATAACATGATAGTTGGACACTAAGTAACACATAGGCCTAATAACAATAATTTTCCATAATTTATACATTTATAAATTTTCCTCAAGTCTTACCCAGAGTGCCACCACATACAATCCAGCGCCTAAAGCCCATCATTTAGTGTAGAAGTCTGTGGAAACCGTCATTCAAATCAAACCTTTTAGCATGGCCGTCTCCTGGTGATAGACTGGAGCCCCCCCCACCAACCAAAACCAATGTAGAACCAACTTCAACTTCAGCGCTTTTCCTACCAGTGCTCTAGCTACTATGAATGTGGTGTACACACGTCAGTCTTAATAGTACAACCCGGCACGATGTTATCGTCCACAGGATTGAGAGGAAGCAATTTAACAGCCACCAGCACGCATAAACAGTCTGGGGATGACGACAATCATAATTAAAAGTATTACTTGAGACTGTTAGTAGTTATAACACTGCTTATTCATCCTCAATATTTTGATCTCATTAAGGTGTGTGTGTGTGTGTGTGTGTGTGTGTGTGTGTGTACACGTGTGTGTGTGTGTGTGTGTGTGTGTGTGTGTGTGTTTGTGTACTGACCTTCATGCAGGTTCTGCATGCTAAGGCTTGACAAGCAGCTGCTGACTCTGTTGCGTGTCCACATCACAGGCTGAAAGAGACATGTTCTGTAATTTTGTTCTTCTATCAAATCCGGTATGTGTATTGTTTTCCGTTTTTGTGCTCAATTAATTGATAGGGAGTATTGGATTTGTACAGTTCTTTTTAAGGTGGTCAAAAGTTATATTTTTAGTTCTTGTTCTTGTTCTTTTGTTGCATTACTTGGATAGTCTTTCACCATCAAAATATCAATGACTTTGAAGAGGTAGTTTATATCTGTACTTACCTCCTCCTCTGGGGAGATCATGATCTGTCCATCTTCCAGAATACAGTTACTGATGTCCCACAGGGGAACTTCTTGGGGCGGGGCCCATTGCAGCCTGGGTAGTTCAGTATTTTCACCCACATCTGACACAGAGGACACCCGTTATGTATATATAAATGGGAGAGAGAGAGAGAATGTCATACACAAACAGGTATGGACTCATTGGACTATAGTATACTATAGTATTAGTAATCTTTCAGAATAAAGGCGCTATAGTGCCCAGCAGATGGGCAGATATTACTCTGAAAAGCCCCGCCTTCCATTACCCCCCAAACCCGGGAGGTATAATGTTCCATTACTACCTCACGCTACCTCATCTGAACACACGGAAGTTAAGGTCCCTGCACACTGGACACGTTTTCGGATTTTTAGCTGCGTTTTCCGTCGGTTTTCCGAAAAACGCTTCCAGTGTTCCAAATGAGATGCTTGATTAAGTCCGAAATGAGGACAGAACATTGCCGTTCTGATCAAAACCATGGTTCAGAGATAATAGACAGTTTTGTCGGGCCGTAAACAAGGAAGTGAGCGGCTGCGCGCGCGCATGCACACACCATGTCAGAGAGCGCTGCACAAGGCGTTGCCTATAGCAACAGCCCTGTCAAAAAATATATTTTAGTGATATGGTTTTATATCATTAATAAAAGACATCCCCAGACGTCATGGGCCTCCTACGGGTGTAATTATGAAGACGTCTGGAGACGTCTGGCACAAAACCTGTTAAGCAATCATTCAATCAAAATGCTGTTGAATTGCCACCTTGCATCATGATACATCAATGTGCTCTATACGCCCCTCCAATGTCTGGCTTTTGAAATTACATTATGGCGGCCAAGTCTATGGACTGTTAATTTTTGTTTACAGCAGTAAACCTCACGTGTCACGTGAGTCTATATAAATACATATTGCGCCCCTCACTTCACACAAGTGTGATTTTTCCACCCCTATTCCATATCCATAACTATTCAGGGAATCAGACTCTTTTACCTAACTTAACCTTAACATAACCAGTCTAACCAGAACTTATACACAAATTCACAATGCAATGGCATAACTTCCTCTTATCTCTATGCAGTTTCCCAAAGTACTGTATGTTGCTCACACCATGACAAAGGATGTTAGAAGTTTTTACTCCTGCAAAACACACAGCAAATAGGGTTTCTTTTTTTTAAGAAGCTTGGATATAAATGGTGGGTTTACACTACAGGAAGTCAATTACAGTACGTGCGCATGCTGACCCATGTTTGTTTTTCATTTCTTGTAATGATGGTACTTATCTCGCACAGTTTGGCCACTCCCATTTTGAATCTTTTCTGATGTTTATCTTCTCCCCTCATAACACACCAGAATGAACTGCACACGCTGCATATCGTTTTATAAAGATGCTGTTGACCTAGACCCCTAGAGTGCCAGTGCCCTAGAGCTCATCAGGGCAAAATGTACATTTTCACACAAAATATCTTATAATCGTAAGAAAAAAGTCAGACTGCTGGATGAAACCGATGATAGATGATATTTTCCTCTAACACCAGTCAATATTAAGTGTTTAAACTATAATAGTGTATTTTGTGTCTTGGTAGGCTAGCTCAGTTGGTAGAGCACTCACGTTTTGACCTCAAGGTCATGGGTTCGATCCCGGGCACTGGTCACAAGTTATGCCCATTTGAAATGTTAGACACTGCTCCATATGTGTGCAATTTAGATTTTGGCCAGGGTCCCCAGGGGCCCTATTCTGATGGCAGACTGAGTCCTGGCCAGTGTTTGTACCAAGTTAGGTACAGATCGGATTAACTGTGCACCTTGCAAGTCTGCATGTAATGTTTGTAACGTCCACCTTCGGTCCGTCCACCCACCCTATAGGCAATTTTAATCTAGGATTGTTTTTGAGGGGTGCTAGACCCTCCATGCATGGCTTTTGAAGATTACGTCATATGGCAGCCAAGTCTATAGGATTCTTAATGTTTGTTTAGAGCACTTATGACTAATCCATTTGCCAGCCAAGTCTATGGACTTTAATATTTTTTTAAGGCACTAAATTACGATGTAAGACGTCATGTAGCCGATACCGTGGGCACTTCACACAATTTATCAGCATTATGTTGCATCTCACATTTTTAAACACACTGCATGTTTTATATTTTTGGTCTTTAAATGTCAGACACAATTTGGACTTTTACTCTTAGGTTTTTTCTTATACGGGATCTGCCCACTACACACTGCAATAATCGTAGCTCACAAAAACCCATTTTACACCACATGAGGACACCATTTAACTGACTGAAAGCATGTGGTAATGTGTACGTGCATTTCATAAATGGCAGTGCATTTCAGTCTTCTTCATCAGTAAGTATGCTAAATGGGGAATCAAGCCACATTAGAAACATTAGGTTTACTAATGTGTATGAGATTAAATGTGTATGGTATGAGATTAAATTTCACTTTCAGAGTAGAATGAAATGAATGATGTTTTACAGTGTTTTTACACTTTCTGCTATAGATGAGAATTCATAGTAAACATAGTGAACCCCTTTTGGTGTTTTAACCCTTCTGGACGGGAACCCCTTTTGGGGTTCTTGTTGCTATGTACAGTATATCGCAGCAGCATTTTTAATTTTTCTGAAAACTTCAGGATTTAGAATGCGTTTTTAGAATCAACCTCAGTCCTAAATGGATTTTGTTGGTAAAGTTGAAGGATATCAAATGTAGTCTGATAAACTTGGCAGACAACGTGACTGAATGCATGCTAGCACCTCACCTGACAGCAGCATGGAGCTACTGTTTTGACTCTGCAGCTTGGGCCTCTTGAACTTCTGGGACACGGTCTTCAGATACTTCCTCCAGAGCGCCCCACCACCAGCTCTATTCGGAACATTGGTAGGCGAGATTCCCAAAGCATCCGCTGAGGATGGAGCCGAGTTGACAGAGTGGTAACGGGTGGAAAAAAGTGATCCAACAGGCTCAGAATGGGTTCTTCTGAAGGGTTTTTTTCGTGTTGCTTGCTTTGGTGCATCTCCACCTTTTCCAATGGCTGAAGACCTGTCTCCAGGATCCTCACTTAGGGCCTTGCGCCAGCTTTGCATCTTGCCCCATTTCACGGTGGAACTCTTCTCAGCCTTCTCCATTGTTGATGTTGTTATAACTTCCTCTGCATCATCAGTGGTTCCCTTGGATCCAGTGTGCCACTTGTATGTGTTCAGGGGATCAGTGTCCTCAGATGCTGGGCCCACTTCAGCTGGTGGTTCATTTTCCTTTTCCGATGGCTCCATTTCCTTCGCTGGTTGTTGAGGTGTGTGTTCCGAATCTTTCTCTTCAGTGCCCATTAATAATTTCACTCCGCTTGCCAAATATATTAGGTATCAAACTATTTTTTATTAATTGTGCATACACTACCTTCATAGAAGAACTCAGTTAGTATTCATCGCCTGTTTTTGTCTGTCAATAAATCCCTCTGTGAGGCAATTGGGTGAAAAGAACGTGGGTTATATCTCGATTCTTCTCTCTTGTTTCCTGTCTTGCAAAATGCGGTGAAAGCATAAGGCTGACTGCTCTGTATTTGGTTTGCTGCGTTGTAACACTCATGCAGTACTATCATCTTTCATTGTATGAATGCTTCCTCAAACGGCAACCATATACGTTGCACTTCATCATCCCTTTTCTCTCTCTGTTTTAACCTACAACTTCTTCTCACTTCTGTTTCTTCCCACATTTTATCACATTTCATTCCTCTCACTGTTTCTCACTGTTCTGTGTCCTTGCTCTTAGTGCTATATTAAAGTATTATCCAGTAAACCGTGTTTCTTTGGTAGGCTATGGTGTTGCATACCTCTATTAAGAGGTATCAGTCACATGGAGTTCTTCTCTCAGCTGCATTTCAACAGTCTTAACCACTTGAACCTTAGCATTCCTATTCTGGTGAAAACATTCTGTGAAAATAGCAGATCTACAAGTGCACAGCGCATCCCAGCCCATCCCGTTGTAAGCATGGAGATCTGCTATTTTGGGGGAAGATATTTGATGTATAAGGAAGACTAGGGGTATGACAAACAAAAGGTCTGCACACTGGTTAGCTGGGTGTACTTTGTAACGGTTCAGTTTCCTGTCAGAACTGTACACTTCCTGTTGTGCCAGGCTTTCAGAATGTATGAAACCACTTCCTGTACTGATGTTCATTGCTTCAACAAACATGCTATACACTATAGAACTTTGCCTGCCTAAAAGCTTATAACCAATAGTTACTGGACAACATTCATTTTTAACAGACTATTCAGTTTTTAAGAGACTAGTCAATATTAGGTGACAGTTTGGATGTAGGTTATTTCTTTGCTTCTTGGATTCTTGACAGCTATGTCATTGTTGCCCTGTTACAACTTTTCTAATTATTATCAAATATAATCTCACTTAAATTCAATTTGATACTTTGCTATTACCTGTAGTTTAAACTACAAATTAGTTTTGCATCACTTTGTAGCTCAACAAAATATAATTTAGAAGGCGAAGTTGTAGTTGCTCAGATGGTAAGCCAATTACCATGACTGATCTCTATCGTCAAAGTATGTATTTGTTTTTACGTCCAGATACCCCGTCCAGGACAACCTCCTCAGGAGACTTGGCTCAGATCTGAACCCATTTGATTTGGCGTTAGGAACCCGTTGCATTGTTCTTTACTATGTGGTCTGTGTGGCCTACAACACACATAGAGAAAGGTACAATTCTGTTCACAAAATTGGAACCAGGAAATGTAAATAATGCAGTTAATATGACTGTGTGAGGTTTTCTCCTTTTTTATGGGTGTACAGAAGTTTAGCATACAACAAATTTGCACACTGTATTATGTAGTTTTGATTTGCTGCCTAGTAAGTTGTTGTAATGACAACTATTACCCAATAGAAGGCGCCATAGACTGTAATGTAAAAGGGTTACAGTTACAGCATTGTGCAAACCTGTGATCTACTGGGTAAACCTTTGCCTTCAATTACCATATTTCCTCAAATGTTGACTCTGAGAAAGTTCTCATAGGAGTAGCCTAATTTAATTTAGAAGAAAAGTATAATTCTCTTGCAAAGTGGAGTGGTATGAAATATCTGCAGATATTGTGTGTGTGTGTGTGTGTGTGTGTGTGTGTGTGTGTGTGTGTGTGTGTGTGTGTGTGTGTGTGTGTGTGTGTGTGTGTGTGTGTGTGTGTGGGGGGGGGGGGCTACATGAAGGCTGGGTAAACCAGTGGTTCTCAAAGTGAGTCTGACCTTCTATAGCATGTTGATCTGACAATCAGATTAACATGCTAATCATTTTAACTTGTGTTTTGCAATAATAATAATAAAGCCTATAGTAATAAAATAAAATATGTTTCTGAAATGTGATAAGCCCAAGACGCTTTTTTTAAATAACCGTCCTACTCCTCCTCCCAGCCAACACTCACCACTGACAGGTAGTTAACCTGTCCCCCCAGGAAGGATGATATAGGGCCATGAGTGTCTCTATCTCTAGGAATTGCCTATCATAATTAGACCCCCCTGTATTAGGATGTTGATATTCATTCATCAGCCAACACTCCCCACTGACAGGTCCTTTACAGGATATCCTCACTGGTCAACAAAAACACATTGAAGACCTTAACAGGAGCCCTCGTACAAGGTTTCTTTGACTATGCATGCACCCCCTCTTGGTACCACAGCACCTCAAAGGCCCTTAAAACAAGGCTCCAGACCTCCCAAAAGAAACTGGTCAGGCTCCTACTTGGCCTCACCCGCCGAACCCACCTCACCCCTGCCCACTTTGACAGGCTGGGATGGCTTAGGGTCGACGACAGAGTACAGCATCTTGCAATGGGTCTGGTCCACAAGATTCGATACACCACCAAGATACCCATGTACCTGTCTAAATACTTCCTTAACACCAGAGGGAGTGCAACAAACCATGTACAACCCAGATTCGGCACAAACAAGGGGAGAAAGGGACTAAATTATTTTCGATCCTATGCCACCAAAATGTGGAGCGCCCTACCAACAGTCATTAAGACATGTGAATCCCTTGACTCCTTCAAAACCGCTCTCAAAGGGCACCTACGGACGGCTGCAATTCGAAACTGGCCCCCGTAAAATCTGAATCCCCCCCACTGCCCCCCCTTTTCCCCTCACTGTATAATATGTTTCTTTTCCCTTTTTGCTTCCTTTATGATGAATTCCTGTTCTGTTCTTTAACTATATAGAAGTGTCTCTTTGTCTCTAAATGTTTGATGAATTGAACATGGTGGACCCTGTTGTAAACAAGTGTAATGCTTAATTGGGTCGTCCACTCACAGTTAACAGTCTTTGTATTGAGTTTGTGCTTGAAATGTACTGTAATTCTGCAAACTGTTAATAAATATTTCAATCAATCAAAAGCCTGGCAACCAACCAACCAACTATAGGCTACCTACAACCACCAACACAGTGGCCGTTCCTCCGAGCTATGGGATTTATTTACCAAAATTAAAAAATGAATGGGGAGGAGCCTTCATATATACTCTAAGGGAGGAGCAAAGTTATGACCAACCACCATCATCACCACCACGGTAGGAGAGATATGACTCTGAGCCCTGGCCGTGAGAAAGCCCAGCGAGTTATGATTCTGTTACTGTGCGCCGTGTGCGGATAACTCACAGTCAAATCCAGGCGCTGATGATCTCGTCATATTATGGCTTGGTGACACACTAGTTTAGTAAAGCCTGGTGACGCGAGGTTAATAGTTTAGCATAACAAAGCTACTCCCTCCCCCGGTGCTGGCTGCTCACCGCCCGGCGAACTAGAAAGCCTCGACTAGGGGACTTGGAATGGACAGATACCACCTCGGGTACCATTTTCACAAGAACCAACGAAGAAGGAATTTGTGTGAACTAAAGATTATTTTTTGCCGTTAAATTGCTTCCTGGTGAGTCTCTGTTTTAATTTTATTTATTTATTTACCTTGGAAAGATATCTGTTAAAGATGTTAAGACTTAAATTTCCCCATTTCTTGATGACAGTCTGACAGATGACAAAAAATAAGCACCAGTTATTTCTTGAACACAATCTTTGCATGGTTCTCATTTTGTTTGATCTGTTTGTGAAGTTGCTTACAGAACCAGAAACATGGTAAATATAAATTTACGTTGTAGAGAGAAACAATACTGAGAGACTCGTGTTTGTGTTCCCTTCGTGTTAGTTTGTTTATAGCTACACGATCCTCCTGTATATGCTTACCTGATGATCCCTTGTGAAATATTTCTCTAGCGTTAAGAGCATCAGAGCATCATCCATCCTACTGCAGCAGCTGCGGGAGTTGTATAAACTATAGGCTATAAAACATAAATTCATGCATCAGCATATGCTATCCTGTGCAAACTATAAAAGAGCTTGTCCTTGACTCCTTGTCATACATTTTGTTTAAGCTTGGCTCACATTTGGGCTCTGTATACATTTACCTGGAATGACAGCCATGCCCTCCTTAAGGCAGCAGCATCCCATTCACATGGAACATTTAAAAAAAACATCTAGAACGCTCCTACTGTTGTAACTTGTACACGTGCCACACTGTTCACTCATTCAGGCAGGTCCTCTTTTCTAGCTTCTGCTGTGTGTTTTGAGGTGGGCAAGTGAATGCACTGCTGATTGAACATGGTCATTCTGCCATTAATTTGACTGTATTTCATTCAGTCAATTGGAATTTATCCACAGACCAGTAATTATAATCATAGTATATACTGTATGTTTTTCCTAATTGCTCTGACCTCACAAGATTTTGTACATTGACCTACTTGACTGTAGTTTTGTTTTCCCATATTTGTGCTTGTCTTAACACGACTTCTCCATTAGAATTGACAGTTTGCCTTGCCTAGTTCTACCCCTGTTTTTCTGGCAGTGAAATACCATTGCAGTGCTCCCTGTGCGTAGTCTTTGATGAATGGGGGACTGCATCCATTGATCAATGGGACATGGATCCAAGGCCATGGCTCAGGAGTCAGGACAGCTCCCAACATAGTATATTAGTTATCAGCACACAGGCAGCTTCGTAGTTCTAGTATTAGGCTTCTGGCACACGCACACAAGCTTCTAAACAGACATCCCAATCACACCTTTACCTAAATTACATGTCAAGCACACAGGGAGACTTAGCTCTGGTCCATGCAACTCATTAGAGCTATGGACCAGAGCTAAGGGAGAGTGTGCGTCCAGACTCAGCCACAGTGATGTTGCTGTTATTGAGGGGCGGTAGCCCCTCCTATATACAGGTTTAATGTTTGTCTTTAGTTCAATGTTTGTTTTAAAAACGCCATTGACAATGAAGGGAAAATGTACGTCATCTTATCCCTAAAACAAACATTAAATGCCATTAACAATAAAGATAATTTAATGTTTGTTTGACACCGTTTGTTTTACATCATACATGGGCAACTGGCGGCCCGGGTGCCACATGCGGCCCCCACCATCACATAATGCCACCCGGTATTTGTATTTAGTTCATAAACATAACTATAACAAAATGCATTTGAAATTAAATGAAAAGCTCAAAACGCATCGCACTGCGACGCGTTTTGAGCTTGTAGATCGGCTATTTTTGCTACAACAGTAACATGCAATGTGGCCCTCTGGAGTGAGTGTGGAAATATAGTGGCCCTCTCCATCGTCAAAGTTGCCCAGGGGTGGGAAACTTTGTCGATGGAGAGGGCCACTACATCATCATTACATCACCTAATCATAGCAACATGAGTTAGAACATTTATAGCTGCTCCAAGCTATACCGAATTCCCTCCTCGATGTTGTAAGATGATAAGAGTGCCCCTCACTTCACACGGGTTTTGGCACCCAGTCAAATACAGTAGATCACCATCTATGTCTCTTTCCCACCAAAGCTTAAATTATTGAAAAAATGAGCATACAGTCAAAAGCCATTTGTTTTCTATCTCTCACTGTTTTTTGTTTAACTCTAGGTTGTTGGTGCCATCGTAATCCCCACCATGGTGCAGAAGTACCAGTCACCTGTACGGGTGTACAAGCATCGATTTGAGCTTGTGATGCTGGTAAGTGTGTGTTTACCTGTATGCAGAGTTCTGACCTCTACTACATGAATATTAATGCATGGCACAAATGGGGAGTTATGTAATCATGATGTGTGGGCGGTTCAGAGAGACCACCTTCAGAAAGAATTGATTGAGCAGTGTGCGATTTTCTCTGACAGAGGCAAGTGCCACTGCTGTGGACAGACCCCAGTCTGTAGTGCAGGCATGTCATCCTGTGTTAAGATATTACTGTGTGCCACAGTATCGACTACAGTAAAATCCTCAGTGTTCATTTAATTCTGAGTGTACAAATGGGTTTAATTGGATCCTTCCATGTCCATTTGATCACCCCCAAAAGATTACAATTGGGTGCATTTTGCATCCCAAAACGCAGTTCATAGTTAAAGGACGCAATAAAACAACAACCTCTGCATCTACGCGATGCACTGGATGCACTGTTTTTTATTCTAGTTTATTTTGCTAGCTTTAGTTATAATAATCATTTCTTATTCTGTTTTCTACATGAATATAACCACATTATAACCATATAAAATGAAATGGGAGTTAATTGCTGCAATTTGTAAAAATTGTCAAAATATGACTCCTAACGTTGTTGAAGTGGACCTCATAAAATGTCCCTGAGACTCATCTAATAGACCATCCCTGCATCTCGGGACTCACTACATTGAAAACCTACCCCCCCCCCCATTGTCATAGCCAGGACATATAGCATTGATGATGGCCACATCATTGACCTCTGACAGATACGGGAGGTGAAAGTTCAACAGTTAAAAGCCTCTTTCAAATATGGAAAATGTCTGAGAATCAGGTCGTCAAAACCTGGCTCGCCTGAACGATATCAGCTGGTGGGTTTTTGTTCATATGAAAAAGTGTACGTCTGCAGTGCAAACTGGTTTCTCGAGTTGCTTGCAATGTAAACATGGAAACTAGCAGCGTGCGTGCTCGCTTGGATGAACTGGCTTTCCTCCGCTCCTTCCTCCTCTGTCGTGTCGAGGACACACAAATTAATTCTGTACCATCTAACATGCATCCAGCTGGATCTTAACCCAGGGTCATCATGACAGCCATGAACATTGTTGAGTGAGGTGTGTGCCCCCTGTGCACTCAACCCCTGAGTTGAGTGAGGTGTGTGCCCCTTGTGCACTCAACCCCCACCTGCATAGACCAGGCTCTTATATTGAACAGTGGTTCCACAGCGTTGGGCGGCCGTAGTCCACTTGTGGCGTTAAAGATTCTGTGCTAGGTCAGGCTTTTGGTGAACGTTGACTCAGCTACTTCTATTCTCTGTGTGGGTACACTATGTACCTGAGTGTGAAGGGTGCAGCAATAGAAGATTTCCTTCTCCTGTCTTTGTTTTAAATAGCCTAGTCATTTTGTCTTTTTTCCCATTCCCTTCACCCATCTTTTCTTTTTCCTTAATTCCTAGACTCTCACCATTTCTTATCAGTCCTATAGTGCTGCCTGGTAGATGGAAAGGATGTCATGGAGTCTTCAGACTCTCCTGGTATATTCTTAGAACCATTTGGTGTGGAAAAAACCCTCTCACCTCGCTACAATGACTTCTTGATGCTGCTGGTACTGGGAGCTGAGTGGAGAATGAATGCTTAACTGTACTTGAGTGGCACTAACATATCAGTGGCAATGTGGCATAGTTGTGTCACACACCGAAGGCCTCTTTTGCACAATGGTATGAAGAAAGTTTATAGTTTAGGAGGTCTTACTTGTGTCAGTTTTTTCAGAAAATGCCAATTCTCTTTGGTCACAGATTCTAGTAGATGTAGACATTGTATGCTCTCATGCCCCGATGAAGAAGGCCAGTCTGTGGCCAAACCCCCCCCCCCCCCTAGACTAGAGTTAATAAAAGCTTTCATCAGTTTTGTACAAGAATCATCCTTTTAGTTTGTCTTTACATTAATGCCCTGTACTGTGAATGAAAACAAATCTATTAGTCTAGTTATCATAGCTTATAAATATAAATTACTACATGATAATACTCTATGATTGAATCTGTTCAGACAATGATAGGGAAAGTGAAAAATAAATAAAACAGAATTATATACAACATTATATCCGTCCCTTTCTGAGCACCCAGACCCTTTAATATGTTTTACAGAAAAATATACTAAAAGTATATTTGACATGATAGGACATCTGCATAATGAATTCATGCTCTATTAGTCCAGTAATCATGAATGTTTTGACCTCATCTGGCCTATCAGTTAGGCTTATAGTGAGTGTGAAAGTTAGCCTGATGAGCTGTGATTAAAACAAGCAATTGAAACATGCAGAATCAATTACTATACACAAAGCATTAATCCATTGCATGATATCGGTTTGTCTATGTCAGACAGTGTACGACTGTACGTGTAAACTATTTGCACTCCACATTTTGGATAGAATGGCTCCTGGCTAGATTGACTGGTTTAAAATTGAACACTCTGTGTTTAATTTCCAAACGGCACACATTAGATTGTAGACAGGTGCTGCTAACAAGGAAATCGACTTTCTTCACCTGGACTGATGGAGGAAATGGGAAATGGGAACGTTATATAATATATCCCCTTACCATAGGCTAGATTTACATGTCTATAAATAGGAGGCTCTGGATTGTTACACCTGGGGCTATCCTGAGGGTAGAGAACGGCAATACTAGTAAATCACCACCCACCCTGGCACCCTCACATATGGGCTCTAAGCTCACTCACTAGTCACTTCTGTCACACAAGCTTTGTGGATGG
Organism: Protomyctophum parallelum; assembly: GCF_964188405.1. Classification (NCBI taxonomy): domain Eukaryota; kingdom Metazoa; phylum Chordata; class Actinopteri; order Myctophiformes; family Myctophidae; genus Protomyctophum; species Protomyctophum parallelum. The sequence continues at coordinate 21,284,681 of NC_139702.1, read as the reverse complement.
AATCCATTTGGTTTGGGTGCAATGGGCCCATTATAGCTCTCATTAAATAGAACAGAAGATACAGATGAGGGAACGTTTCAACACAGACTGTCTGTTGCACTTGGTCAAAAATAGCATGAAATAACGATTCACTCGCAATCTGTTGAGAACCAGTAGGCTAATTAGCAGGTGACTAAATTAATGTGCCAGGAGCAGAGGTTCACAGCCTCACAGGTTCTGTCCCGTCTTGTGGCCCTCTCTGCGGGGAAAAAACTATTTTTGCAGACACTGACTCCAGTGGAGAGACATCATGGTGTGTCACAACACTTTCTCTTTCTCATTATTGAAACTCTATGGAAATGGTGTGTCACTTGCTTTTTTTGAGAATTGCTTAAGAATTTCCCCTTTTTACTTCCTCAATTGTGAGTCAATGATGGACAATGATGACAATTTCACAGCGCAACCTTTCTTTGCGAGTTGTTGAGCTGAAATATCTTTAGACCATAGACATAAACGCTGCACAGTATATAAGACAGAATTATTTGTGAAGGAAGGCCTGCCATTTAGTTTTAATTGTCATTTCCTGTTTAAAGGTTTCCTAAATATTTTCCAGTAGTGACTTCTCTCTTTCTTATGTTGGGGGATTATGTTTGACGTTTTCTCTTTGAGGAATTTGGTGTTCTCCCTCTCTTTACTCTGTTGTTTGGAAATATGTCAGTTCTTCACTTCTCTAAACACATTCCTCCCGTCTAGATGAAATGCACTCTGTCTCTCTTTGAACTTGGTCTGAAAGAGCTGCTCTGTTCACTAACCTACACTAGAGAATTATTTCAATGTATATCTAACATGGCTGTCACTGGAATAGATGGAATATCTATACAATGAAACTGAGTATAGACTAGAGTGCTATGGCTACATATATGCTATATCTAAATTACATAAGTTTAGCCTTTGCCTGTAAGGTCACCGAGGCTAGTGCAAGTGCTACAGCAAGTGCTGCGGGCTAAGATGGAGTCTGAAGAGTCTTTATCTTAGAGTATATATGAATAGAGACGGCACCCGGAGGAAACCCTGAGGTGAAATGGACATAGTGGCCAAATTTGGTGTTGCAGCGCTGGGCCAAACTCATGAACGCGCTGGTCTGTTGACTATCATTGTGCACGTTCATGATGACACGTGAACGCTGTTTCATACGTGAACGCCGCTGTTTCATACGTGAACGCGTGCAATGATAGTCAACGGCCAGCGCGTTCATGAGTTTGGGGCAAATCCATCCCAGAATGCACTCTGTTCCTGAGTGAAATCGCCTCATGCGCTTTTGAGCAACTTAATGCAAGTGGAAGGGAGGAGATATCCGGTGCCGTCTCTATTCATACTGTATATACTCTAAGGTCTTTATGAACTAGTGTACTCAAGGCCAATATTAGAATGAATCCAATAATTCAATTCAGTTTGACTGCTTCTCAGTAGCTTTTCAGCCGGAGGGGAAATTAAATTGCCAGTTGATTTTCTAACCTAAATTGTAGTTATGTAATTCTTAAAATAAGAATTGGACTGGATTTGTTCCCCCTGTTAACCTCACTTCAGTGCACATTTTAAGTGTTCGACTATAGCCTAAGTAGTATGTGGGATCTACAGTATAATGCACAACCCAAAATGAAGGAACAGTGAAATAAATGCATGCAAGCATGCAAATGACTCTGGTCTTTACTCTTTAATAATCATCTAATCTGTCGAGGAAGTTGACCTTTTTAATATATTTTTTAAGAGGGAGCGATCGGAAGGAAGTCCAGCAACAATGTGGTTATCGACAGACCCTGCCCAACTCACCCACCCTCTCCCAACCCAGTCGCCACTGCCCCTCGACATCACCCGGCATGTCTCAATAACAGGAAGTGTACTCTATTCTGTTGTTGCAGTAGTCTGCTTGCATAACCCATGATCGACAGCTCCTCAGGGAGTAACAGAGGAATGTAAAAAACACAAATCATTCAAAGTTATTATCTCAGTTCCCAGGAGAGAAGTCATGGTGGAATGCATCCACTGACGCAGGAGACTTCACCATCAGTGGAGGAAAAAAATCAACCTGGTGTTGATTGTACAGTAAAACAGCTGGGGCGTCTTGAGTGACTGAAAGCCAACACCATACAGAAAGATATGTGCTCATTGTAATCCATTGCGGGAGAAATGGGTAAAGTTCCTGAGTCTAAATACTAGGACTGAAAAAACAGAGCGTTCCATGCTAGTGTGATGCCTGACTGACATCTGGGTATTATCAACAATGGCGGAAATGTACTTCTTAGTCAAATCCTCTTTACCACCATCATTCGCCAGGACAATTATGGCTTTACATATAGCATACCCAGTGACTATACACTGTCACACAGACGCACCACTCATTTTCTTTTTATTTATTTTCAAAATCAAGTGGATTTGTTGACTTGATGTCATGTCGTTGGTAAAGCCCTTTTAATGCTGAAACGCATTATTTAATAATGGTGTTTACAAAAGTGCCCAGATGAGTGACCTGATATTAAAATCTATGCGGTGACAGTAAGTTGGGGAGTAGAATTTTATTGTGTGACACATGGGCAAGACTGTGAACAGGCAAGATAATTAGGGGCTAAAAGAAAGCCAGTGGCAGAGATTATGTTAGCCACTTATTCAGCTTAGCCCCCCCGCCCCTGTCTAGTCACTCGACTGCCAACGAGTGACATCGTTACAGATTTCATAATAATATCTGTTTCGTCTTCTGGCACCCCAGTGCCAGAAGAAACAGCCTCCTCTTTCTGCAGAAACATACAAGGTGGTACTGTAAAAAAGTGCAACCGTCAGTACAAGTGGTGTCAAGTAGTTGGACTTCGGCAAATTTACTTTTAAACAAGTTGGTTTAGTTTGTATAATTTGGATGTCTAGTAATAGTTATTTTGGCTGAAAATCAGTTCTGGCAAAGTGACGTGGTCAACAGTCGTACAAGGAAGTTAGTAGTATTTTAGTATTTATTTATTCAGCACAGTATAAAAACAATACAGTGAACATATAAATATAAGAAGGGTAAAGTGCTAGGCTGAGGCAAAAAAAGCCCAAGGGCTCTACCTACGGTATGTAAAACACAATGAAACATTGTACAAGAAATATAGTGTATCGAGAATACATGATTGCAGTATATAAAACAAGAACAAAACAAAAAACAACAACATGATTAGAATACTTGGTTATCTACATGATTAGAGAAAAGAAGAGATGATACAAGAAATATAATTATAATAATCTGGTTAATTAAGTGGGTCCTAAACTTATGTTTTAAATTATTGAATGAAGTAGAATTAGATGAGATTGCTGTATAGGTGTTCCATAGCTGGGCCCCCTGTATCTGATGGAGAACTGACACAGACCAGTACGGAACTTTGGGAGATGTAAATGATTTGCCTGTCTCATATTGAAGTGGTGCACATCTCTGTTGAACTGGAAAAAGTCTTTACATGGAAAAGGAGATGAAACTGGCTGGTTTCAGTATGAATTGGGTATAACTCGACGATAATGATATAAGAACAGACTGCTTTAACCATTATTCCTGGATCATCTCTCAGCTCCTCTCCGTTCTATTCTTCTGAGTTGATCTCAGTTCTCTGTCCACTCCTTTGTTGTCCCCTCTATGTACCAAGCAGGCGTTCTGTGACACTAAGGGTTGCCCACCTGCCCTTGGCAGGTAAATAAAACTTTCAGACAGGTGGACTGTTTTCAGGTTGCCTGACCGGGCAAGTACTTGTTTGAGAGGGGACGCAACCGTCTATAAACACAGAACAAGATATCTAAACCTCCTGAATGTTGCCAGAGCGCTCTATCTTCTGGTCTGTGGAATGTAAAATTAGAGCACTGTTTACCTGTAATGTGCTGTTGTCACTGTACTTGAGACCTTAGTGTCAACTCATGCCAGGTGTTTGTCACTGAAATGGTGCCAGTGTGAGAACAAGGCCTTTGGCCAGCCTAATGAAATAGACACTCATCACATTGATGCCTGTAATGTTTGGCAGGGCACCACAGCACTTGTATTGTTTCTTTTTGCTGGGTGGATTGCATACCTATTTCAGAAACCTCATCATAGGCATTGTAGGAAAATTATATATATTTTTAAATGGCAAAAAACCCATTGTGAGCTTATAGATGGACTCTTTTTTGCTTCACAACACAGCTGTAAAACAGTTATAAAATGGGGCTTTAGTGATCAACTATATACCACAACAAGCCCATCAACTCATGAAAATGGAAGGTACGACAAGGCTGTCCTCTATCCATGGAATATTTTGAATTGTGAATTGTCATTGTGTATTGTTTGTTACGTCTGTACCAATATCACCAAGACAAATTCCTATATATGCCTTATTACTCTACTAGTCTACTTGATGATTTAGTTGATGAAGTTCTGGCTAAGATTATAATCACTTACTTAAAGGTAAGGTAAGAACAATTTGGATTTATCGGTTGCTGTTTGTAAACACAAAGTTGTCCCCTTGTCCCCGGTGCAACAAGACCATAGGGCACACCTGCTGCTAAAAGATTGATGCCCAGAAACAGACTTAGTTTGTGGCTAAACTAGTTCAGGTCCTTAGTTAGTACCTCCCATTCCTGTCAGTTAATATAGGTCACACACGGAAGATGTAAATAATACATTTCAAAATACATTTGTGCATTGATTGATTTTTTAGTCTAATTTGACTCCCCACAGCTCAGGAATGAGTAGTTCTGCGTATGCCAGGCTTACATGTTAATTGACAAACCATGTCCTGACCCACTTCTACTCAGGCCTGGTTAAGGCTTGACAGCCCAGTTCTCTGCATGGCCCTGACGTGCTTTACCCCATTGTTGCTCTTAATCTGCACCTAAGCCTCTTGCATCACTCGTACCTCTAAAATACCGCCACATTCTAAGCAATTTGTTAATCCTAGCATCTATATTTTGACCTAGGTGATGGTTAGTGATTGATTAATGTGATTATTACTCACTTTCTCAGTATTTATCTCTTTAGATTCTGGTTGAGAATCTTCGCTCAAATTCTATGAATCAATTAATTTCTCTGGGCAACTCCTGCTATATAAATTCACTTATTGCAGCACACACTGTCTACGAAGAAAGAGACATTTCTAGGGCTGTCACGATTACACATTTAAGTTGACGATTAATTGTCACACATAATTGCAATTAACGATTTAATTGGGTTTTTTTCATTGAACATTGGAACATTACAATTTGTATTTCTGTTTGCCTTTTAGGCTACGTAATCACAAATTGCACAGGCAGAGATGACTTAACGTAAATATACATACAAATCACTGACACATAAGAAATCACTGACACCTTTTAATAGTTATTTTCCAACATGGGAACGATTGCCAATTATGCAAAAAATGATTGTGATTAGCTCAAATATTTGCGATTAGATGATTATGTAATAATTGTGACCAGCCTAATAATGGACTGCAGTGGGAGAAGGATATACTGTATCTTTCTGCAGGCTGCTAGGAGCTGCATTGATCAAGCCGACCGTGACTTTGACTATGCAGCGCTGCAAGATGTTAACGGAAATCTTAAACCTAATTATTTTTGTTAGATATCAGAATCTTGCTTATTAAGAATGATTGGATGTTTTCATAGAACATTGTTGGCATATTGCATTAATTCAGCATATTGCATCAACATCTCTCAATTATTTTCAAAGCCACTGACATGAAATGCAAGAATGTTTCATGGCTGTTAAATGGCTATGAGTTGTAGGCAATATAAAATCATAATTTAAGATTGTACATGATGCCCTGGTTCCGTGTGGCTCAGGGAAACCGCATAATGATTCTGCCGCTGAATTCATTCTGGTTTAAGGACACACTCTCTCTCAGTCTCTCTCTCTCTCTCTCTCTCTCTCTCTCTCTCTCGCTGCAAGGTCGAGATGCTGCCACAGTGACATCCCTCCCCCACTCTCCTTGGCTCTGTGGTGACACACACATACGCACAATGTGTGCACACGCCTACCCACTTATACAATGACCTGTAGTGTATATTTGCATCCATATTGTAAGGTCTGCCTCAGCAGTGTGTGTAGTGACTCATACTATAGAAATAGGGAATGTACTAGGAGGTGACGTGAATGGAGGAGATTTGATATATATTCGTGTACTGTACATGCTTGACACTTATTTTGTATTTACCAGTAACCTACACTTTTGATCATTTCTTTTAGCCTAATTTCTAATTTGTCTATCATAGGTCTTGCTTGAAAATCTGTTTGTTTTAGGTTTAGCCACACTATTGTTCGATGAAATGTAAGTTAGGCATACAACCTCAACCTGAGCTGTATGACTGCATTCACATACTTGCTTGGTTGGACGACCTTATGAACACATCCTCTCCTCGCTGCCATCCATTGTTCATTTCTTGCTAGCTTTGATGCAAGCTTTCCTAGAACAAATGAGTTGCTCAATGAAGCCGCTGCAGCATTTAGCATCATTACTAATAATTTAATTTGTTGTAAGTGAGGATATGATTTATACAGATTCTCATAACTCAGTGTTGTCACTACTACACACTGAATTGAGCTGCTCTATAGCAGGGGTTCTCAACGTTCTGGGCTGGGGAAGTGCGGAAATGCTTTGGCCATGTCTCACGACCCCTCCCTTTGGCCTGTTTGATTACAGGCCAAATCTTGCATTTTTATCTTAACCACATTAACCCTGGCGTCCATATTTTTGACAAATTTGTTCAAATAAAATTGCAGATCTACAAGATCTGCTATTTTCGCTATACTCTTGTACAATGAAGTATCAATTCTTGGGCTTAAGTGGTTAAAGGATTATGGGCTGTAGAACACTTTGAAGAGATTAGGGGAGAGCCGAGAAATAACATCCCTGCGGGTGCAGGGGAATATGTGGTTCCCGAAAGCGAGGTCCCTCTCTTAACCACTGGACCATCACTGGACACACACTCCTGATTGACTCGGAAGAGCATTCGGTAGTTGCCAGATGGGCTTCGTACTGCTTTCAGCATCCTGAGTGTCACACACACACACACACACACACACACACACACACACACACACACACACACACACACACACACACACACTCTCGCATGCATAAACTAGCCCTGCAGTGCAGCATATGGCATGCTAATAAAATGTTGTATTGTATGAACTATTAAACTTTACATTCATATATTTATATAAAATGCTTATGGATCTATATTTCTGTGTTTACATGGGCCAATCCCCAGCCCCCACATTTGCTGTGTGCCATTGCAATGCATTCTGTGGTGAAATCTTTGGAAGTAGTGAAGTGGGTGTTGAGGCATGTGCAGAGACTAAAGGATGCATTGTTAACGGCATTAAATCAAAAATGGGTTCTTTGTCCAATTGTGTATCAAGCCTCCACTTGGATCAGATGGGACTCCGACTCATAGCAGATCGAAGGACAAATGAAAGAGTCTGCAAGTGGGTCATACCTTGCCTTACCTTGTTAACAAGAGAAATCAACACAGAAATACAATGACACTGGATTCAGAGTCAGGCCTCAAGGCCTCCAACAGTGATGTAAATAGGTTTTCAATGTAATAAGTCCCGGGATGCCAGGGACATTTTATGAGTCCCACTTCAACGACGTTAGGAGTCATATTTAGCCATCTTTTACAAATTGCAGCATTTAACTCCCATTTCATTTTATATGGTTATAATGTGGTTATATTCATGTAGAAAACAGAAGAAGAAATTATTATAACTAAAGCTAGCAAAATAAACTAGAATAAAAAATAGTACAGTAGTGCATCCTGTGGATGCAGAGGTCGTTGTTTTATTGCGTCCCTTAACTATAAACTGCGTTTTGGGATGCAAAATGCACCCAATTTTAATGTCTAGTAGACCCTGATCCAGAGTGACTGCGAAACAACTGCACCCATTTCCAAGATACAGTTGCTTTGTTTTGAACACTATCATTAATCCGAACGTTTAATTTAACATTTTCTTGTTATTCTGCTTCATGCTTTGTGTTCTTGAATGCTGTGATTTTGTATTCTACTCTGATTTCATTGCCACGTTGAGTATACTGAGAGAGCTATGGTGCAGCTGTACAACGTAGGCATTATGTTCTATTGGTGTTATAACGCCCTGCACTGCTCTAGCTGCTTCTTTTAAAAACTTTCCAATCCATTGTGTCCTTGTGTCCCTGTCGGGTTGCAGTCTAAAGCTGTGTAACTGGTTGGCCCGGCTACAGTGAACGGGGAGCTTTTTGATCAAAGTTTCTTTATTAATTGTGAAGTCACATATGAGTCAAAAATAGCAAAAATAAATAAAATAAAATACTTGTACCATTAAACAATGAAATAAAAGGCACATACATTCATATTCAAATATAGAAGACATTAATCAAATATTGAACACAATGTGCAAACAAATAATAACAATAACAAAATTATAAAATAAAATAAAAACTATTACAGTAGGGTCAGTGTAATGAGTTATTAAGGACTGTTGATGTCAGCCACAATCATCCTCTCAATATATGTTAAAGGTTGCCAAATGGTGTAAAATTTTAAAGCACCAGCGTACCTACCCTCTTGTGGAGTAGCGAATCTTCTCCAATGTCAAATGATGTAGAACATCATTAACCCAAGATTTAAAGGTTGTTTAGAACAGGGAGTTTGAGGCACAAGATGCATTATACTTAGGATCTTTTCCCAATGGAAAAGCTTCATGTATTTCAGCCTTGTGAACGGTTCAGCCTGAATGTAGTCTGTTCTTAAAGAAAAACACATTTCTGCCAGTTGTTCTTCTCCTCTCTGCATTAGAGTCAGTCAGTGGAACCCCAACAGTCTCCTGCTGTCTGCTCAGTGCTCGGTAACATTACTCCCTCTCTGTCCCAACACTCACATGATGACCCAGTTTTTGGGTTTATTGCGTTTTACTTTTTCTCTCTGAAATGAAAATGCTCACCTCAAATCCAGCTCTGACAATAATCAAATTCATAATCTGGTCTGGTGTATGCAAGGTCATAATCAACAAGATTTTTGTGTATCATGTTTAGTTTTATTTGAAGTATTTGCAGGTTGGTTCTTTTTGTGCCATAAATGAAAAAATATTGGTGGTGGCACTTGACCATTGCTACCTAATGTATTCAACAGCATGTGAGCTACATTTTGATTCCCTACAGTTACGTTCAGTTATAACAACGCTAGCATATTGCTCTGAAATGTGGTCTCATCCTGAGTATTAGTTCAGAGAGTCTGCAGTATCCTAATATATTGGTGTTGAATGAAAGTGACCCAGGGCAGCCAATCCAATCTTGTATTGGCATGCTGAAACTACTAGACAATGTTCAATTGCTTCTTAACCACTTGACCGTGCTGTATGTGACCGGGCTAATGTGTGATCCCAAACCCCCTAATGATTCCCTAACAGGTTGATGCCTTTGTTTGGAGCCATATCTCTGACAATGGGGTGTGCCTCATTTATCAATATTTAACATTTTAAATGTTTAAAATACTTGGCTAAATCTTTAGTGCAATCTTTAGTGCAATATTTAACAAATGGCCATGCCTGTTTATTTTTCTACACAATACCTTTAGCAAAATAGCTACATCGTTTTTTTTTTTTATATTCTATATTATTGGAAAAGACTTATGCCTGCTGCATAAATGGTTAAGGAAGACTCATTAGACAGAGACTTAAGAATAAATAATTTATTTATTATAATTTACTGTACTGTAAGTGCTCTGGGCTGCCTCAAAGTGAGGTTTAAACTAGCAAATATTTCGGTCCTGGGACCTTCGTCAGTGCTATATAAGTGGATCACAGACAAACAAGTTGCTCTTATAGGGCTCTAGCTTTAGCTCAGGTGGTGAAACTATTTATGTGTGCCAGTTTTCGTTATATGTTTTTGAGACAATGCACCTGCAGTCAACCCAGAACAAAGGACAAAGAACGGCGCAACAGTTTGCCCTATTCTGTATATTAGAATGATTGTGAAAATGCTGTTAGTATTGGCAGATAAATTACTTTAAATTAATGTGTGCAAGAAAGAACGTTTCTTTGCTTAAAGCCAAATGTTTAAAATAACGACTTGGGTCTTTTGTCTGTGAAACAACTGCTTATGTAGCAATGTTTCAAACGTTTTGTTTGAAAAGCATAGGCTTATGTACTATTAATTCATTTTCTGCTTGCTAAGTTCCTCTCCTTTCAGATGGGTCCAACTGTGTTTTGTCATGAAAAATCTGTTTTTGCTGCTGTTGTAAACAAACAAGGAAAACAACCGCACACTGTCTTCAAATGCAGTGACCACCATTTATTTACAGGGAAATAGCAACGTTTCGGCCTATGCGGCCTTCATCAGGCTATCTTTATGAACACAAATGAGAAAGCATCCTTTTTGTAGGCTGTCTGGCCTAAAGGTAAGCCTATCAGAACAAACGAAATGACATGACATCACTCAACTTAAGGTGACAGGTACTCATGTGGTTAAATGAGAACAAAAAGGTCATATAAAAAACTCAATACACCCATGCAAAGTAATACGAAAAAATCATAATAATCCATATTAATCATGACAGTATACAAATGGTAATATTGTTAAATAAAGTATACAAAAATCATGATCAAGAAACAATTGCAGGTTGAAACTTCATGAAAAACTTTCCCTGTGAAAGAGAAAAGGGAACAGTTTACAAGAGGTTAAAACCAGGTACAAAATCAAATCATCAACAATACAATAAGTTAAAAACTATAAGGAGCAAACTGAAGGATAAAATCAAAGATCACAGCATGACATTTAATAAAAGTTCATCATTAAGGCCTCTAGGTGCCAATGTTTGGAGTGTGAAGATCCAGAATGCTTCACGTCTTTTTAACAGCAAATCATGATCGCCACCTCTGTGTGGCGGATCAACTTGTTCAATGCCGCAGAAACGTAAAGAAGATATGTCATGCTTGTGATCATTGAAGCATGACATATCTTCTTTACGTTTACGTCATTTCGTTTGTTCTGATCGGCTTACCTTTAGGCCAGACAGCCTACAAAAAGGATGCTTTCTTATTTGTGTTCATAAAGATAGCCTGATGAAGGCCGCATAGGCCGAAACGTTGCTATTTCCCTGTAAATAAATGGTGGTCACTGCATTTGAAGACAGTGTGCGGTTGTTTTCCTTGTTCATTTTTGGGGCACCGTACCCTCTCCTACGCACCTGTCGCTTGTAGGTGTGCAAAAGCTTTGCTTTTCATTGCTGCTGTTGTAACAAATCAATTTCCCCTCGGGGATTAATAAAGTATTTTCCATTCCATTCCATTTTATCAGCATGACCACAGAATACCAATATCAGGGTGCTTTGTTGCTTTGTTTGTTTTTGACATGGCTTGACGAACAAGCTGTTCTGTGTCCTTAAGATCTTAATCATGAAATTGCTTATTGCCCTCAACCAAAATGTTTCCACTTTCCCAGATGCCAGAAAAACCTGATGATAAAAATAGCGGTGGCTGACCTCTGGTCAGCTTGTTACACAACCCACTAAACTACACTACATGGGGCTACTCTACATATAGTGTTTGAGTCCTGAGTCAGTCAGTCGTGTTACTGCAACTGTTTTCATAATCTGTGTTTTTACTACTTCTCAGTTGGCGAATTGGTCATACATAGTGGCTATTTTCATATTCATAATTGGCTATTGGCATCAAGTGAACAGGCAATTCTGAATTTTGCATTACATAACAAAAGTGCTGCTAGCCAGGCTTCATGTCACATTTCTAACGCCAGATGTTGTATAGCTGCCTCTCTGTAAGATCAACACTCTTTCCCTGTAGTACATACTGCACATACTATCCCTGCAATCCTGCCAAGTGTTTTTACCTATACAATTCTTCTTATAGTTTCTTAAACAACTCATAATTTAAGAAAGCCTTGACTAGTTACAGACTTCGGTGAACACAGCGTAGAAATGGAGAATGGCTGCCAAAAACAGACCCCGCTTTCAAGGGAAGACAGAGTATGCACACTGCACACACAATGTGGTGCAAACAGAGCTACACTTTCTAACCACCTGCCCACCATAATTCAGAGACAGATTAAATACACCCAAAGTAAGTTTGAAAACATGACGCAACGACAAAAAAAAGAAGAAACTCCCGTACCTACTGGGAGAAGTGCAAGAATGTGCGAACACTGCAGCAAGATTTGTAAACTCTTGCGATAAAAGAAAGTTAGCCAATGGCAAAATAACCACCCTAAAACTACTAACCATGAGTGAATGTAACAAGTAGACCTCTAGGCCTACTGCACATATAAACACTATCAGTACTGAGTAGACCTACTGCACATATAAACAGAGCTGCTATCTGTACCATGATGTGACTCACTCCCAAAATATACCTTCAGTTGTCACGAGTGGAGAACCATACTTTAAATTGTGACTCAGTCAGGATCAACCCTCAGACCTTTGATTGTGGGTCAGATCCTGTTGGAGCTAGGTGGAGATATCCTGGATAGGTTGTAACTGTAAGGAACCTCAGTGTAAACAAACCACTCAATTGAGTAAGGTATTGGTTTAGCTGTGAACTTGAAATTAGAATGATCAATGAAAGTTGGTTCTCTTGGAGCTGCACAGCTCTATATAATGGGATATACTGATTTGCAACCTACATCTCACTGGCAAAGCAATTTTAATACTGTCCAATAATTACATGGGGAGGGGGGTGAAATTATGACAGGCAGTTTATGCTGTCAAAATATGACCCCCCAGTCAAAAAACACTTTGTGTTTTAAATAGACACTAGTGCTTTTTAGGGTATGATTTGGGGCCCTAAAGATGAATACAAAATCAATATCAACCAAACCAAAATGTTGAATTGTGGTTTTGAGCTTGGGTTAGGGTTAAAATAATATATTCTTTAAGGGCATGTCATGTGATCTACCTGCACAGCCTGCTGTACACATTGCGTTATGGGGATTGGTAAAAGTAATTATCTGAATGATTCATTTCAAATGTGTTCAGTGCCAATATTGGAATAACATCGCAGAAATTGAATGCAACAATGTCTGTTATCAAAGCAACATTGTAATCAAAAACATTTTGAATGCCAATCTATAAGAATATAATACTGGATGTAACTTGTCACTCCCATGTACTGTCTAGTGTCTATTAACTGAACAAAGCAGCATGCCTATCCATTTCCCTGTGAAGAATAGCCTGGAAAGATGACCTTTACTCGGCTTCCTGTTTTTCACCCCATTTAAAAACAATTGACTGTTTTCAAAGATGCAACTCGGGCTAATTTTAACATAGTTTTTTGGGGAGGGGAATTTTATATTTGATTCATCATTGATATAATACAATGAATCCTTTCAGACCATCAGGTTTTTTTTCCTTTTTTTTCCTCCCCACAGTTTTACACCAACACAGAGCTCTCAACAACTATATTGTTTACCATATTACGTTTGGGGATGCTGTGGGACTTGCGTGGTTGAGCTGGCCGTTTGTTGTTGATCAAGGTTTGTTTTGATGGACAGCTGATGTTTACGGTCAGTGCTGTAGTGCTGACTGACTGCTGTACAAACTACAAAGGACGGGCCCTGTGTTCTAGACGAGTGTCAGGCACTGAACAACAGAGCTCAGCATTCACTCAGCCAGTGGGCAGAGGGCATGGAGTCAGTGGCTCAATAGCCCTGGCACTGGTATGTCAGAAACTGCTGTACCCTGCTGACTGCCTACTAATGGCACAAAAGTATCCCGCTGCTGATACTGCTCCCATACTAATCAGTCCAAACCCTCTTGTAAATGCTATGCTTGTCGAGGCAATATTGGATCAGGTCATGGAGTTTTTTCACAATCCAATAAGCCATTACCAAAATTGATCTAGTTTTATTTATCTAAATGTAGTTAATTTACAATACAAATAAAACCATTGCCAAGCACAGTGACATATATGTCCCAGTCCCACTCAATATAAATATGCTGTTGACAGACGCAAAGGTGTGTGGGATACTGTACTGTAGGTTGCTCCTGCTTAATTGTTTGCACCATCTTTATGTGGCAGTATTGCTGTCCTGTTTCCACAGGACCTGAACAATATAGTTTATAACTAAGGCCTCAACTGAGCTCAGCCAACCCCAACTCCCCCCCCCCCCCCCCCCCCTGAGAACTCTCTCCCTCTTTTCTCCTCTCTCCTCTGAAAGAGAGTTTCTGCATTCAGTCCAGTGTTGTTTTCGTCGACTAAAACTAGACGAAAAATGTTCGACTACCTTTTTCCACTGGCAAAAACTAAGCTATGATGACTAAAACTAAGACTAAATATACTGACGATTTCGTAAAAAAAAAAAAAAACTAGACAGGAAGGAAGGGACTAGTGGACAAGAGATCCAGTATAAGTCATTTTACACTTGGTTGCATGCTGAAAATAACAGATCTACAAGCTCACAACGTGTCGCTCTGTGACACGTTGTGGGCTTGTAGGTTGGCTATTTTCAGCAAGTGTCATTACGACGGCATCAAGGCCCGCCAAAATACATTTTAGTCGACTAAATCAACTGTAGATTTAGTTGACTAAAATCGCATGACATTTAGTCGACTAAAACTAGACTAACACTAAAACATTCCAGGTGACTAGAATTACTGACAAAAAACGAAATTAAAACTATTCAAAAGACTAGGACTAAAACTAAAATCTAAATTTGCTGCCAAAAACAACACTGATTCAGTCTCACACTGTGTACAGTAATGCAGCATGCTCTGTTTTCCCTTTGATGAAAGTGGTGGTTTTGCACTGTCTTTTGTTGTTCCCTCACTCTGTATCCTTCTCAGCATTGCAGTCTCAGATTGCATTACTACACAATGTTTGACGTTCAGTCAAAGAGTTTCACAGTAATTAGTAAAACTTTAGAAAAGGCCTCATGATCCACTGTGGTGAAACCAGGTTTGTCGAGTGTCTATACAAACCCTATTGGATCGTGTTTGGGGGAAGGAAGCCTGGTGTGGACTGCAGAGGTTGTTGTTGGTCACTGCATGTACTGTACTTAGGCTGGGCTGGCACCTGTCACCAGGGAGTGTTGGGCAGGAGGAGTGGAATGTAGACTACGTCCTCCCGTTGGGGGCTCCTCACTGGCAACAGCAGTGACAACATACAGAAATGTGTGTGGGGAGGAATTATAAACATAACTTAATACAACTAACTATCTGCAGAGTTTGGTCTTCCACACCGGATAGAAATTCTTAACTTGTTATCACCCTATTCACCCTCAGCAGACCACTTCTGTCTGTTGTTTTAGACTTTCCATACAGTTATATAATCATGCAAATCAGATCCAAACAAATAGCAGTCATACTGCTGCAATATTACTGTGTGTATCGACAAAGCTTGCGTAACAGCTCGCCTTGGCATCTGCACAATAGCGTGTCTCTGTTTTCTGTTTATGAGAACACGGTTGGGCTACACCTGGGAACGGCAACAATTATTTTGTATTGAACCATTTAGTGTAGTAGGCGAGCCAGCTGTTCTGGCTCAACTCCTGTGAGAACCTTTTGGAACCAGGAGCAGTGCAGATTGCTGAATGAACTTGTGTTTGGTCTTAGTTTTTGTTCTGACCATGAATTTTGATCTATCTTACATTGAGTCCATTAAACAAAGGATTCCTCACCACACTATTCTTTGGGGCTCATAGGTTTTGCAAAATGCAGTAATCTGTCTGTACTGCAATGCAAAACGTATTTCAGAGGATGTCAGAGATACCAACTAGAAAAAGTGCCCTTCTGGGCACAGGTCTCCACCAGGAGAGTGTGTGTGTGTGTGTGTGTGTGTGTGTGTGTGTGTGTGTGTGTGTGTGTGTGTGTGTGTGTGTGTGTCGCGGCTTGGCCTGTTGTAGCGCCACCATGAGGCTGATTTGAAAACTGTCAAGTGGCATTTCTTCCTCAGCGGCCTAGTGGGAATATGCATGCACAGTTTCACCGCAATCGGACGCTGCGTTGAGTAGTTGTGGTGATTTGTACAAAGCGGGCTACTCCTGAAAAGTTTAGAAGCCAATCGTAGCCAATCATGGTGGATAATGAGAAGTCAAACAAACCCGTCTTGATGACTATGGAGAGCATGTGTACCGATTTGCGTGAAATGTGGCTAAAAGCTGAAGGAGTAATATTAGAAAATGTGTTTTACATATGTCGGCCTGCTGTTGGCGCTATAAAGAGCAGATGTGAAAAATTGCAGGCAAAGGTTTTTCCTTGGCCTCTAGGGAGTTGGCATACAAAGTTATACACAGATCTGTGCAGTTAGAGGTAAAACCCCATGAGTCTGAGTTCAAAATGTCCAAGTGGCATTTCTTCCTCGGCCTAGTGGAAATGTGCATGCACAATTTCAAGGAAATCGCACGATGTGTTCATGATTTGCAGCATTTTGTTTGAAACTGAGCACTCCTGCGGACGGACACACACACGGACGTACGGATGGAGTGCAAAACATACTCTCTCCTCATGCCTTTGGCCTGGTGGAGACAATTAAACGACGTTCTCTTTCTTATGCTCCTTTCTCAGGCCTATGAGAGGCGCTTCCCGAAATGTCACCTCATCCCCATGTTCGTGGCCAGCGATGTGGTCAGCGAGGAGACCAGCGAGGATGGTTCCACTCACAATGTGGAGCGGCGCTGCGCCCTGGATGTGGACGCCCCGCGCCTCCTCAAAAGGGTGTGTGGCGAGTCTTGATCAGATGAAAAAATATAAATATTGGGGAAAATATAGTGTTTTAAAATGCTACTCACATCTACCTCATCTCTGTGTGGTTTAAGTATAAATACCAATACTTTATTATTGAGTGAATTTTCCATTCCACATTGTTAAAGTTTCAGCTCTCTTCACTGCAAGTATTTGTGTGTTGCAGATTGCGGGGGTGGATTACGTGTACTTCATCCAGAGGAACACACTGAACCGACTGGAGAGGACACTTCACATTGAGTCCCACAATGAGACCTTCTCCAATAGGGTTATCATCCATGAAACCTGCTGCTACTCCGTCAGTAGTGCACAGACACACACGCATGCATTTAAACACGTCTTGTATTCAGTCTCAGCCTCAGCCTAGCCAGCCGTGGACAATGCACTGATGTTAATGTTCTCGCTTCCTCCTTTCCTTCCTGCCTCCTTTTGAAAGCTTCTCTAAATAGACAGAGAAAGCTGTGTTCCTACTTGTCACTAGCTATTCCAAGACATTTTCCTGCTGAATTATTTAGCGCCCCCACACACACACAAACACATTCTGCCCGACGCTCACACAAACACAGATCTGAAGCCAGCACAGTCTGTGCTCACCCCCCAGGCCCGAACCACTGTGTATTAGTAACCCCAACTCTAACCTTAGGCCTGCTCTAGAATGAATGGATCCACTCTGAATGAATGAGGTCAAGCACACTATATTATCCTCCAAACTATTTTTGGTCCATGGCTGCACACAGGGGTAATTATTATCATGTGATTTGGCACGTTGCAGTAGCAGACATTGACTCTGACTCACAATTAAATACAGCTGATGGACTTGGCCAAGACTGAAATGTTTTGGTAGCTACAGCTATCTGGCTGCAAGTGTGCTGTGCACTTGTACTGTTATGTATGCAGCACACCTACTGTAGAGTTAGTAAGGCTTACAGGGCCAGCTAGTACGATAGGAGTATAGTTCATTGTTATGAAACATGCACAGAAAGACTAGACAATACGTGGCATTCTGACACTAACTCACCAACGCAACTTATCCCTCTCATATACTTATGTACTTCCTGAATGCCCACATTCCCTCTCATAAACGGTACTCCTATACTTCCTGAATGCCCACATTGTCTCTACTCGCTCCACCCCTTGGAGTCGAGATGCACTGTGGGCATCTCATCCCTGTATATCGCAGTGTTGAAAAGGGAAAAGGTACAGACCATCCGGGTTAAGGATGCTGACGCCTGTCTGTCTCTACAGGGTTGTCTGGACTGCACTGATTAGGATATGTTTAAAGAGTCATGTAATGACATTGATGAACTTTTTTGTAGCTGGATATCCTATCCAGGAGAACATTGTGGTCCCTGAAAAACAAAAACTGTTAAAATGATGATGTAACACCCAGCGTTGCCATACTACAACATATTTTAATTCATTAATTAATTAATTATTTTTATGTTATTTTTTCACCTAAACGTCATCATTGATGTTTAGGTGACCTTTAACCCTAATAAAAGTAAGTAAAATATGATTTTGTGATCATTAGAATGTCTAGAACATTTTTTATTCATTATTGTGAAAGATATCCCCCAAATGTAAATTATTATTATTTTAATAATTATTATAAATGTGCATAACATTTGCATCATTTCCTCTGATAAGTCCTAGTAGTAAAATAAGATTGAAATAGTTTTTTTGCAAGTAGAAATTAATCCGGGTTTTACAGGGTTAACTACTTCTATAGTGTTACCAAAAAGGTTTACTGTGTGCACTGTATACACGAATCCACCTGCTGGGACTACATACAGAGATGTGCATGTGTGATCACATGATTGCTTGCTGCCCCCACTCACAGCTCCCACTGTAATTTTTCTCTCTGAGTCATCATTTAGTCAAGCTGCGTGTCTGTGGTTACCATAGTGACGTGTGTGTGTGTGTGTGTGTGTATGGGTACGGTACACAGGTTCACCCTGAAAATGAAGAGTGGACGTGTTTCGAGCAGACCGCCAGCCTGGACATCAAGTCATTTTTTGGCTTTGAGAGCACTGTGGAGAAGATCGCTATGAAGCAGTATGCTAGTAGCATCAACAAGGTCCGTTTACACAACTACTAATTACTAGCAATTTACCGTTGCATCACAGTTGTGTATAACAAAGCATAAGTCAGGCATTTTCATCTTGGTAAGAAAATGTGTTGCATTAAAATCACCATAAGGATTTCCTTAATTCTTTCAGCGTCATTGCTGTTGATTAATGGCAATTGAAGCCTATTTCTTTATACTACACTTACCGCCATTGCTGTTGATTAAGACGTAAAGGAAAACCCCTTCACATCTATTGTGAGTGTTGGCTCATAACTTGCTAGAAGGACTGTAGAGGATTTTAAGTGGCCTATACCACCAACCACATCACATCATTGATTATATCAGTTTATTTGCCACATCTGGATTACATTTATTTTTGATGATTGAATTGTGCTTTCCATTCTTAAAACATTCTCATCTTTTGCCCAGTTTTGCAGTTGCTAATTAACACTGGTAATGATTCTATCACGTACATTGAAGCAGAACTTTATTCTTATTATTGTTTTAGTGTAATGACTTGTAACCATAGTAACTGAAGTGTACCTGTGCTGTCATACGACAGTATATACTATGAAAGTCAAAACACTTGGGGAAGGAGACAGCCGAAGAGGCTTCATGCAACCCCTTAGAATAGCTTTGGGAAGTATTTTGCTTGGACAAACTTAAGTTTAAAACGTAATGTAATTTCTGCAACTTTGCACTGGTGTAAGAGCTTCTTGTTACATAAGATAATCTGGCCTATGCGGTCGTATGGCTTAAAACAAGCTTGTGTAACCGCCTACCGATCTCATTTGAGCTTGATTCTGGTAATACAATTTCACATCCTGTCATTTACTGTCATTTACTTGTTCCAACCACTTGTCAGGACATTTCTTTTAGTCCATGGTGGGCGTAGATCAGGGGTGGGCGTAGATCAGGGGTGGGTAATTATTTTTCCCAAGGGGCTAAATGAGAAACAGAAAATATTGTGGAGGGCTGGGCGAAAAGGCTGAACTAAATTCTTCATAATATGAATTTAATTTCTATATAAAAAGTAGTAAATGGCATTTTTTTTGTCCTTGCCTCTCCTTCACCTCAGGGCAAAGAGATCATAGAATTTTACCTAAAGGAGCTGGACGATGAGGGAATCACCCACGTGCCCCCCTGGGCACTGTCCGCCCCTCCCCTGACACCCCCTGCCAGCCCCCTTTCTACCAGCCCGCCTGTTCCGGTGGTCACACCCGACATCGCCACCCCCCTGCCTGTCAATGCCAAGGACTGCACCACCCAGGACACAGCCAAGGACGTCAATGGTAGCGAGGCAGATGGCCTAACGGAGAGCCAGGCTGAAGGTTGGTAATCAATCACTGCTGAATGGGCGCTTAATTTTATCTATGGGTAATGTAACATAAGGCTCTCTTTTGTTGGTCAAGGGAATAGAAGAATTGCACTGGAAGTACATTTCATTTAGCTTGCAGTGTTTGACTTTGCCATGATAATGTAAGATGTTTGGTGATGCTTGTGTGGTACAGACAAGCTGGATGCAGACTACATCCAGCGTTACCTGGGCGACCTGACGCCCCTACAGGAGAGCTGTTTGATCAGACTACGCCAGTGGTTACAGGAGATGCACAAAGGCAAGGTAATTCATGCAAGCACACACACACACACACACACACACACACACACACACACACACACACACACACACACACACACACACACACACTATTGAATAAATGTGTGAACATTATATTACACTTACAAGTTGACTATGCACTGGAAGTTGACTATGCACTGGAATTTAGCTTAAGTCCTAACTATATGTGACCATAAAAGTTATATATTTTGTGAAAAGCTTGTTATAGCGCACACACACACACACACACACACACACACACACACACACACACCCCTGAAAGATGAATTAGGATAAATTTAAAGAAGCCACTTAATCTACACGTCAGTTTGACATCCCTGCCTGCTTAAGCCTCTAGTCTAAATGACTCCTGTTTCTCTACAGTTTGTAACGGTCAGATATTTCTATCACAGTTAATAAAATCACGAGGTATTAATGATCCTCCTTTATAGATAAAATTGATAAGTTTCAACCATGTAGCATGCAATGTAAAGTTGTAAACCACTGACTCCAACACAGAAATACGTCTGAGATAAATAATTTATCTAAATGCAAAGTAAACTCATTGACAACAGTTACATAGAATTCATGACTGGTTAAGTATTGTCCGTATAGTTATGTCCGAACCGCACACACCGGGCCTCTCACGCACGCACGCACGCTCGCTCACTCTATTGTTATTGTTCGTATCGTTCCATGAAAACATCCACGCGTCTCCCTGACGCTCCAACCCGAAATAATAAAGTAATCCAAACGTAGTGATCCCCGAACGTAAACAATCCAACGGTAAATCCACGGTCCTCCAAACGGACAAGCAGCATTCCTCGCTGGGCACAGACAGTCAGACAAACAAATCTCTCACCGGAGCAGATGACGGTTCCCGGCCGGGTTACTCCTGACAACGGTGAGTTGGTGGCCTTGGCTATATTCCACCGTATAGCATACAGACAGTTTACACTGCAAACACGATCAGGTCTCACGTGGACTCCCTGCTCGTTTGTGTCTCTGTCTCCACAAGTCTCTAGAGCCGGCGTCTTCCGTGTGTTTAAATCACGGAAGCGTCACGGCCTGTCAATCAATTAAACTCCTCCCGACATTGACCCTCCAAAACATAAACAAACACAAAACAGATACCTCCCAAAGAAAATAGGACATTACACATAAGGATGGATATAGTGTTCAATGAATATTTTAAGCCATGCTCTTTTAATTGACACTTTAAAATAAATCCTTAATGAATATTATGTGGCAGTGCTACAAGTTTGTATTTGCACATCCCCACTAACTTTCTTTAACACTCTGTCAAGATCCCTAAGGACGAGCACATCCTGCGTTTCCTGCGGGCCAGGGACTTCAACATGGACAAGGCCAGGGAGTTCCTGTGTCAGTCTCTAACCTGGAGGAAGCAGCACCAGGTGGACTACCTGCTGGAGACCTGGACCTCGCCACAGGTCCTCCTCGACTATTACACCGGAGGCTGGCACCACCACGACAGAGGTAGGCAGCAGCTGCCAAGTGCCAACATGAGAGGGTGGGATGGGTGTTGTTGCTGTTTGGGTGCACTGCACCCGCACTGAAATACATTACGACATTACAGTATAGTATGCCTGTGTGGATATATACGCCCACAGCTGGTCATATCCATGTTGTCACCTGGAGAAGACGTGGATCTGCAATTAGCAATTACCCTCCGAGGCTCAAGTTATACACACTCAGAAATGCATCAAGACTAGCCTATTTTGTATTTATTTTCCCCAAATTCAAACCCTCTAATGAAGGGTTTGAATTAAATAAGAGACCTATATGTTCCCTACTTGATACCAAATAACTTACACACCTTACATGTCACATACCCACATGGTTTCTACTGATGAATTAAGCTATTTAAAATATGCACAATTAGATAATATACAGTAGCTACCAACAAACAGCTGACTGGATGTGTGCTAAGGCTTTGCCTTGTGTCAAACGGCGTTGGGTTGAAATCTTCTATAAGGGCCTGTAGTATGCACAGCACTACGTAGCCTGATAACTGTGTGTTCTGCCAGATGGCCGTCCAATGTACGTCCTGAGGCTGGGCCAGATGGACACCAAAGGACTGGTCCGTGCACTGGGAGAGGAATCTCTGCTTAGGCATGTGAGTAACATTTCTGCAACATGCATTAAAGGGACACTTCACCCTTTTTTTTTGAAGAAATAAAAAATAAAGTTAATGATGTTTAGAAGATTTAGAACACTTTCCTGGGAAGTCCAGGAAGGAAGTGAGCCCAGTGTCCATGACATCAGAGACACTGGGCTCACTGCTTAAATCTAAAATATCTAAAACCACATATTACACACATAAAGACCCCCAGGGAAGTGTTCTAAATCTTCTAAATGTCATTAACATATATTCTTTTGCAAAGTGTCCCTTTAATTAATTCACACATTAAATGCCAGGTATTAAGTCATTGCCACTACTACCAGTGTTTTTTCTCATTCAAGATCCACCAATTTGTTTTTCAATGCGGATGTAAATGAAGGATATCCCGTTAAAAATATGAGTCTCCCTTCTTTCCCAACGGGGAAAAAAACATTGCAAACCGCAATCTGCCGTTCTTTAGTTATTGGCAGTTGAATATGGCTCTTTTTCACCAAAAACGCAATCTGGGAAAATAAATCCGATACTGAGATAGAAGCATTTTTATAAATTCTTTAGCGTTGGAGTGGACGGGCTGGAGTGTTTTCATGTGCAAGCGAGAGCTTCCTCTCATCTTAGTAAAATCTGCAATGTTAATTTAACTCCTGAGAGTATAATAATGGACCCAAATGATCCTGTAAGGCTGTATGAACATCAACCGTCCTCTTGTGTTCTCTGTGTTTCAGGTACTGTCCATCAATGAAGAGGGCTTAAGACGGTGCGAGGAAAACACCAAGGTGTTTGGTCGACCCATCAGGTAAACCTGCAGTGCACACATCTAACACAATCGGCGCCGGGATTTCTTTCAAAATAGCAGCTCGGGGTGCCGCGCAGATATGGCAGCTTTTACTCTGAAAGCCCCCCCCCCCCCCTTCCGTTCCGTACAAAAACTGGGAGAAATAATGTTGTTTTCTTACCTCGCTATGATTACGATACGGGGGGAGGGGGGAACGATTATAAAAACATTTCGTCTCTGGTTTTGGTCACTGATATTGTCCTTCTAATGCGTGAGCAGGGCTGTTTTCAATTGATCTAACTTTCTCAGTTACAATAGCTGTAGGAAGCAATAGGTGTAAGAGGCAAAAGCCTTAGTAGACGTTAAAATGACCTCAGACATTTTAGAAATAGAGGAATGGAAGCGCTGCAGGGATCTGTTAGTGGCTCTTAGATGGGTGCTCTTTGGTGATACCTCAGACATGTTTAAAAGTGAAAAGTGAAATATCCCTTTAAGCTATTTGGGTTCATCACAGGTGCCTGATTTACATCTACAGTGAGCAAGTCGAGAAGAGTCTGAACTGCTAGAACAATCTAAAGTATGCACTGACTGGAGAGAGACAGACCTAATGGAGAATGGTATCTAAAGTATGCACTGCCTGGAGAGAGACAGAATGGTATCTCTTACTTATAGTATCTCTTAGCTGACAGATCTATCAGAGTGGAGTGGGTGAAGTGAGGTGGCTGGGAGAGAAGCCAAGCAGGAATAGGACACAGATGACTGCGATTAACAATTTATTTTTTATTTTTTTGCATTGAACATTGGAACGTTACAACTTGTATTTCTGTTTGCCTTTTAGGATTCATAATCACAAATTGCACAGGGCAGATAATTATGACAAAAAACTTCACTGACACATTAAAAATATATATATATTATTTCTTTCCAAAAACACAACACAGACGTAAGATCATTATGTATGGACATTTTTCAACGTGGGAACGATTGACAATTATGCAAAAACTAATTGCGATTATCTCAATCAATTGCGATTAGGCGATTATGTAGTAATTGTGACAGGCCTATGCAGGAATGCATGTGAAGTGAGCTACGAGGGAGCGGGGTTGACAGTGTTAGCCAGAGGCGCTTTCAAAACTTCATGTCTGTTTGACATGTTTAGTGGTTCGATGGGAGCCGTTTAACGTATTGAACAAAGGGCTTGAAAATATGGTACTACATGCAATAACATATTAATTTTGTTATTTTCTTGTGACATTGCTTATACAGTACTTTCAATTGTATTAATAGTGTGTGCGTGCGTCTGTGTGTGTGTGTGTGTGTGTAGCTGTTGGACGTGTGTGGTGGATCTGGAGGGTCTGAACATGCGTCACCTATGGAGGCCAGGCGTGAAGGCTCTGCTGAGGATCATAGAGGTGGTGGAGGCCAACTACCCCGAGACACTGGGCCGTCTGCTGATACTCAGAGCTCCCAGAGTCTTCCCTGTGCTCTGGACACTGGTGAGACCCAGGAAGGAGACGCATGCACGCACTGTAGTAGGCCTACAGCACAACATCCTGAGTGTTAAGTTTGATGGTGTGTTTTCAGGACACAAAGTAATTTAGTTTTTACATTTCAAGACACTGTTACACGTCAGATGCAAATTCACACTGGGCCGACGACGTGATTTTGTTTATTCGTGCAACTTGACGTGAACAAACGCAAATGATCTTGTGGTCAAACTAGCATGAATAACTAAAATCTTTATCACCTCCATGTGAACACACTGTGACAGTGTAAAAATCTATACTCAATTTAACCTGGTTAAATCAGCAATCATGATTTTGTAGCATAGCTGCAGTTTTCTCATGCCTTACACTTACATAGTAGGTACATTACATTACTAAAGAGGTCATATTTGTTTAATATATTTTTTATCCCACGATTTTGTAACCCATTTTTCACCCCTGTGTCAATCATCTAATGTGATCCTGGGCTCTACACACCCTCCACCAACCTAGTCCCCATATATGGGGGACAAGGGGAGAGCAACGGACTTGAACTCATGCTTCCTTCATGCCTGAGTGTCCAAGTTGCTCCTTTTACACCTGACAGGGGGAGTTTCCCTGGTTGGACGTAGCGCGTGGAAGGAACACGTTATTCCAACCAGTTCCTTTCCCCTCCATCAGGCGTCATATTTGATTGTAGTACTAGTGCTCATGCACAACAGAAAATATACATTGATTTGATGCGAACGAGATAGTGACTGTGGAGGAATACAAGTACTTGGGCACAACAATTGATTCCAAGCCATCATGGAATTCCAACACTGATGCCATCTATAAGAAAGGTCAGCAGAGGCTGCATTTTATGTGCAGACTGAGACAGTGTATAACGTGGAAAAAAGTTGAATTATAAAATCAACAATGTATCCAAGGCTGGGGTACAACTTTAGAGTATGACAGCAATGTGTGAGACCCAGGTACTCGGCAAGGGGAAAGCTATTGCTTGGCATAAAACGGCATCGAAAGTAATCAACAACTTACCGTATACTATAAAAACTGGTCAAACATTGGCCAAATTGTCAAAGGCAAAAATCTTGAAAATACGCCTCGGGTGGGGGGTCCCCAGCTCAAATCTGATCATTTGAACTGAGACGTGAAAAGGTTGAGAACCACTGATCTAGGCTACATTAACATGAGTAATCTCGGTCCGTCTTCCATGCTAGGTGAGTCCGTTCATCGATGAGAACACCCGCAAGAAGTTTTTGATCTACGCAGGTAATGACTACCAGGGCCCTGGAGGAATGGTGGACTACATTGACAAGGAGATCATTCCTGACTTCCTGGGGGGAGAGTGCATGGTGAGTGTGTTTATTTGTTTGCTTGCATGCGTGTGTGTGTGTGTGTGTGTTTAAACTAAGATAATAACCTCTTCATAAAGATATTTTTAGTTTTGCATTAGTAATTTCTAGGGATGTCCCAATCACATTTTTCTTTGCTCCCGATCTGATTCCGATCTGATTTAGATTTTTTCCCGATCCGAAATTTATATTTTATAGAACATTTATGCCATATCACATGATATGGATATAATACTGATACTAGGGATGTCCCAATCACAAATCTTTGCTCCCGATCCGATTCCCATCATTTGAAAATGACATGATTAGCCGTGATCGGATCAGGACAACCCTAGTAATTTCACTACTTCCAAGTTCCATGGTCAGAGATGTAGTGATCTAGTCGGAACAGCCACTATGAGATCGATGTATTGCTACTCAAAAGCCTGAATTGATGAGACAAAAGAGAGACACGATTATTTTTGTTTAGTTTTTATAGTAGCTCGTTTAAAAAAATGATTTATTTCTCTGCACAACCCAACAAACACCACAAACAAAATTACACAAACGACTGTTACCCAAAAAAACTAAACGCGTAGACAATTGGAAAGAAACGACTAATGGAAAGGAAAGTAACCAATACGTACACAGCAGACGCAGACACCATCACCAACAATGATACAAATATTATATATAACACAATTAAACTAAACTGGCATTACATTACATTACACCACTGCTCATTTGCATCATCAATCATGCTCTTCTGTAGCACCAGGACCATTTTGCTGAGAATTCCACCAGGCTACCAAACAGTTGGAAACTCAGTCTTTCCACATGTAAAATTATGCCAACTAGCTCTCTCAGCCATGAGTCAAATGGTTAGCACAGAGTCTGATTTCCACAGCCTTCAGAATGCATCTCGTGGCAATGTTCATATCAATACACTACTGCTGCTGGGGTTGAGTCCTTCAAGAACGGTGAATTGTCCAAGCAAAGATGTTTCTTTGTCGGGAGCTATTTGTTAAACACTGATTACCATTGAAGTTGGATAATTACAAGACACAAGACATGTCGAAAGTTGGTGTGTTAAAGTAACATCAGTACACCTACATCTGCTGCACACTGTCACTGGTAGACATAATTCTGAATCAGTTCTAGATTTTGTAAAGTTGTGGGACAAGCAAGGTGTAGAATACCAACCACCTTTTTAGAATGTCTTTCCTGACACGTGTGTGTGTGTGTGTGTGTGTGTGTGTGTGTGTGTGTGTGTGTGTGCATGCTCTTGCAGTGTGAGGTGCCAGAGGGTGGCCTGGTTCCCAAGTCAATGTACCGTACAGCTGAGGAGCTGGAGAACGAGGATGTCCGCCTGTGGACTGAGACCATCTACCAAACTGCCAGCATCTTCAAGGGAGCTCCACACGAGGTTTGACCCAACACAGAACACGCCTCTCTAATAGTGGTCTCAAACTGTGAAGGCAATCACTAGGGAGGGGAGGAAACAACGTCACAAGAGCCAAAATTGTGTGTGTGTAGGAAGGGGCGGTAAATGGAAATGTATAATGTAGATCGGTATTGAGCAAACAATAGTGGCCACTGGTTTGTCCAGTGTTTCAGTTTATTTCTGAAGTCTGTCACTGCCCCCTAGTGGATTTAGCATGTAACACCTAGTAGATTTAACATGTCATGTCCTTATGCTGCTCCTAAGAGAAATGGAACCTTGCATTCAGCCTTTAACTTGGTGCAGACTTCTTACACAACCATTCATTTCAGAGATCAGCGCAGTCATGGATAGATTAACATGACCATGGTTCCTGGGCACAAACCCACCACGGCCCCCCTCTTTCGCAGGTTGCCCTCAGTGATGCATAGGTAGCATTATGCAATCCATAACGGTCTGTGCTACCGCGCCATATGAGTTCATTCAGCTGGTTCATTCAAATCTGTTTTATTTCAGGTTAATGAGCTTGTGACCTCTCAAACAGATGTTCCCATTTCTCTGTTCTGTTCTCGTTCTTACTTTGCCTTCAACATTATCTCTCATGTTGGTCATTAGTCTTTCCTTTTTCCAAAATGCCTTGCGCCTGGCCTATCGGTCCAGGCACATGCCATATATAGGGTCTGGCCTGACAGCGTGTCGCATGTTCGAGTCCTGCTCATGACGACCTTTGCTGCATGTCTCCCCTGTCTCTCTCTCCCTCGTTCCTGTCAATCTTCACTTGAATCTATCAATAAAGGCCAAAAACAAACCTTTTATTTATTCCGCTCTGCCACAGTCTTTTCAGTGCATAATCGAGACCTTGAAACGGAAGTAAACAACGGCTGTGTAAAGTTTCACACGATCGTTATTAATTCACCCAAAAGCATAAATTTTGTAACCACGATCAGCAACCCTTTCGTTATGGGCCGTTTTTGCGTAAAACGCAATCTGGTCAAATAATCTTTAATCATTTCTGGTTTTATCAATCGCCTGGTAACCAAGAGCTATTCATATGACTCGATCAAACGTAATCAATAAACTCTCAAATGACGGAATATTCCGTCAATGTCAGTGAACGGTTGGATGTAAAATGACGGAATATTCCATCAATCAATGGCAGTGAATGTGCTAATCCTTCTCTTCTTGCCTCCTATGACCACTTCTTCCTTCCACACCCAGCTGCTGATAGAGATCATCGATGCCTCCTCAGTCATCACCTGGGACTTCGACGTGTGCAAAGGGGATGTGGTGTTCAATATCTACCACTCCAAGCGGGCCCCACAGCCACTGCGCAAGGACCCCCTGGGAGGGGTCAGCTCCCCGGGAGGCAACAATGTCCAGCTCATTGAAAGGTCGTGGACCCTGGGCCAGGATTACAGCATGGTGGAGTCCCCACTCTGCTGCAAGGAGGGAGAGAGTGTTCAGGTAAGACTCAGTGGTGGTAGGGGCAGACCAAGAGAGGCAGGGGGTAGTTTGTTCCACAGTGGAGGCACTAGCAAAAGCATGAACCCTCCAGTGCTTTAGTTAACTGAGACTGTGGAACAAGCAATGTTTTAGCTCACAGAGTAAAAGGCAACTAAAATGTTCTTAGCTCATCTAAACGGTAACTAGAAAAGATGAAAATGAAAAAGGGATAGTCTTGGGATGATTGAGGACAGATGATGATGATGATGAAGATGATGAACCCCATGCTGTCCCCAGGGCTCCCACATAACACGGTGGCCAGGTTTCTACATCCTGCAGTGGAAGTTCCATAACATGGCAGCCTGCGCTGCCACCAACCTCCCCCGCATGGATGACGTGTTGGCCACCCTGCAGGTCTCCTCGCACAAGTGTAAAGTCATGTACTACACAGAGGTGCTTGGCTCGGAGGACTTCAGGTTGGTAACTGTGTGACAGAGAGAGAAAATATGTGTTCATATCTAATATTTATAAGCCACATGTTGGTAATATATTTGTTCACGATGGTGGTGTTTTTATTGTGTTATTATTATTACTTGCGCAAGCAGTAAGTACTAGTTTCGCCCAGGACGATATTCGATGCGTATGCACCGTCCCAGCATATTCGATGCGTATGCACCGTCCCAGCATATTCCATGCGTATGCACCGTCCCAGCATATTCCATGCGTATGCACCGTCCCAGCATATTCCATGCGTATGCACCGTCCCAGCATATTCCATGCGTATGCACCATCCCAGCATATGACGTCAGGGTATAACTGGTATAACTAGATCTCTATGATGACGTTATAAAGATGTGGATTAAAGGACCCAATGCCAGAGTGTAATTGGTTTTCGATGGTGACGTAATGACGATATGTTTTAGTGTCGGGAGGATTAAGGTAATGCTCCTATGTATACATGTATGTAATCTGTCACCACTGCCGTATCAGGCACAGTAGTCATTACGTCATTTGCTGGGATGGTGCATATGCATCGAATATGCTGGGACGGTGCATACACATCAAAAGTGGTGCAAAGTAACCACAGTATACCTCTAATCAACTTACAAATTACATATACATATACTGTACACAGAGGCATTTAGTATTAATATCACTATAGTCCAAGATTAAGTACATTTAAAGCGATTGACAATTTAAAATAAATAATTAAATAATTATACTGTGTATACGTGATAACATTTTATTTCAGTTTATATACCTTTTTTTTCATCGGATATCGATGATTTATTTTTCTTTGAGAAACTAAAAAGGGATCCAGAATAATTCTAAATCGATAAAACTGTATTTATTTTATAGATGGAAACTTGTACCATACTTCATAATACTACTTTTTTACATGCATAAAGTAGGTAGGTAGCAAATAGCTAAACCTAATAATTAAACATTTCAAATGTTCCTTCACAGAGAAGCTGAGATTTGACAGTTTGTAGCGGTCGACAGTACTTGTGCACTCTGCTTGCGCACTAGTGTGCAACAAGCAAGTAGGCACTCGACAGAGTGCAGTTCTAGTTGTTAATATTATGACACTAGCTTCTTTGACTCTTAATTTCTCACGTGTATTGTGTTTCAGTATTGCCCCTCTACAATATATCACATAGTGCCATTATAAAGTTTCATCTTTTGATTAATTAAATCTGCAAAGTTCACAAGCATCATGAATGAATTGTCCATAAGCCCTGATCTATTAAATAGGAGCCTTCCCTCCCTGTAAGACTTAATTTTATTTAGCACCAGCCTTTTCCTTTCAATGCTCTTCTGTTCCATCACTCACCAACCCCTCCTTCTCTCGGTCTCTTCCTGTGAAGAACGGCTTGCTGTGATGTGCGGAGTTTGTAAGTGGCCAGTGTTTGCCCCATTTTGTTCCCGTTAGCTTTAGCTTAGCATCATTGCTGCTTTTGGCTTCTAATTTCATTGGCCCTTCTCTAGCAGTTACAGGAAAGGAGATACTTGTTTGCACCGATGTTGCAAACGGCTCATTGGCATCAGCTAAGAGCCTGCCATAGACTTTCTCAATGCTTTCTCAATGCACCTTGCTTGCATTGGAGAAAAGGTCCTCGCCCTGAGGCCATGGTCTTACTATCCACTTGCTGGCTAAACCAAATTGCTTGCATGACTAACAATATAAGTGTACTTGATGTTTGAGTCAATTATGTGTGTCCACTGACTCCACCCACATACACTTATAGCAAAGGCATTTGTTTTTATGCAACCATCTAATTTGTACTACCAACCTAACAAACCCCACCTAGCAACATTACAAACAGTGAGGGAGTGCCATGTAACTTGTTCATAAAAGGAGGGTATTTTGACAATTGTAAATAACAAGGTATTACATCAGGGTATTAATAAATAAATTAAGTCAGAAGTCAGAACCAAAGTGTCTCATTCACTGTATTTTTATAGTCGTGGTCTGATTATCAGATTGACCGATAGATATATCTGTCAGATATTTGCCATATATACTGTATGTATATACCATATCAGGATCAGTTGCTAAGGCTGCTGATATGGCAGATGTTTGTCCCATTTGTCAATCAAGTTGTCTTTGTTTCAAAATAGACGATTGTGCACATTATTGATAAAGATGTTAATTATCCAATTTAGGCCTAATCAAAAAATATTATTAATATTTTGAATGCTTACACATTTCAAGCACTACTCTTAACCTCTTAACAAATTAACTGCTTATGACAGATTATTCTGCCATATAAAATCCAACAGCTGCTTCTGACGAAATTCTCCGCCATATAAGCTTTTTAATGATATAAAACGGGGTCGCTGTAATCCATTTATATTTTTTGCTTGGCCATGCCTTCTTCAGCACTCCTTGACCAGTTTTGCGCATGCGCACTGCCGTTCACTTCTTGTTTACAGGCCGACTAAAGTGTCTCTTTACTCTAAATCTACGGCGCTCTCCATGGTTTTGACCAAAATGCAGATGTTCGGAGGTCTTTTATGATTGCCAGGGGATCGCGATTGGCCTAATTTTAGCTAAAATGGAGCGCAAAACCGTACACGTGTCATACTAATGCAGATCGGGTGGCAGCCAAGCAGGGGGGGGATTACTCATTACTGCATTTATTTGATAGTACAGTGGAGATTGACCTAGCTGAGACAGGGAGAGAGTCTGGAGTGACAAGCAGCAAAGGTCTGTCGGGCTGCAGGAATCGACCCAAGACTTCGATTCCTGGGCATCATAATAGGCTGCATCAGAGCCTATTATGGTCCACTCCTTTTTTTTCCCTCTACACAAAATATTTTATTCCGAAAATAGCACATCTACGTGTGTTGTGACCTTTTATAGATCTGCTATTTTCACCAAATATTCACCCCAGAATAGGGACATTAGGGTTTTTGTGGTTAAAATACAGGATAAACAATAAACTTGCCTGCCTATAATGAAAGGCACTGAAACCAGATGCCTTTTAGGGTATGGAGTTTGCTATATTAATTATGGATAACGTTTTTCTTTAGAGAGAAATGGGTTGATATCGGTCTTCCTGTTAAAAATTTTTTTGGAATCTGTATCGGTCTTGAAAAATACTATACTATATCAGATGACCTCTACTTTTTTTAACCTGAGTCCTAATCTATGCATCAGATTTTTTTTATCAGATTTTCATGTCCTCCTCAATATAGAATAAGATTCCGTTCTGGGAAGTCACCCTTTAATCAACTGAATGTGATTTTTATTTACCTCATTATATAACAAATGGCTCAATTGTAGCTTTTGACAAGGGAAGTAGGTTACGCTTTAATTGTATATAACAATAAAAACAATCCCTAACTTTTGCCGCCATATAAGTTATGCCTCAACTTCCTTTCTCAAAAACACACACTACTCTTGACTCCAATGAGCATCTTCTTTGCACACAAGTATTTTAGTAAAACCACTCTGGAACATAAAAGCAAACATGCATTTTGGCATCCAGTCTTGCCCAATGCTGGTGTTTGGCTTGGTATCCATATTCTATTAGAGCCTGAACCTTGACTGTCTAACAGAGTGAAACTGTTCTCTTCTATTTCAATTTGGCTGCATGGTTCTCAGTCTACACCATGATCACTGGGTTGGATAGAGCACGGGCTAGAAAGAACTTGGGCCCCTTCCCTACTTCCTTCACAGGTATTACCGATGATTCTAATGAAGGCTCTGTTCCATTCTTGTCAAACGGAGTCAGGGTGCTGCTGTTGGGCATGTTGGCTCACTGGAAACACTCTCCTACACCAGTGGGTCTCAAAGTGTCCTTGAGTGGGTTACAAATGGCCCCGTACGGGTGTGTAACTCTGAGAGTTATATGGGGGTCCTTGAAATTAAAAGGTTTGAGAAACACTGTACGCTAAATGGAACAGAACCTTAATTAATATCATTGGTAACATCGATAGTAGGGAAGGGGCCCGGAAGTAGGAAGAGTTCTTCTGTGTGCATAGAGCCTATTGGTTCACTGGCAGACTTGGTAGCTAAAGTCTTAGCTAAAGGGTAACATGCAAACTAATGGCACTCTTTCTGGTTGTTCCTTTTCTCCCCCCATTATCTCCATCTGTCCTCAGGGGCTCAATGACCAGCCTGGAGTCGAGCCACAGCGGTTTCTCTCAACTCAGCGCCACCTCCTCCAGCCAGTCGCAGTCTAGTTCCCTGATCTCCAGATAGAAAATGGAAGCAGAGTAACTACACTCTGGACTGCGATACCTACAAACCCATTCTACTTTTTTCCAGTTCACCCTCAAGTCAACTACTCTCCGTCCCTCCCTCCTTCTTATGACTCTGTATTTCTAGTCAGTCACAATGTGGAACTGAAGCATGCTTGCACAAACGGAGGAGAAAGACAAAAAATCCAGAGCAAAAAAGTAGAAACAGACTCTACCATTTTAAAAAGGGCTGTTTTTTGTTGTTTTTTTTGCACAAAGGTCATGTATTTTTCTCGCCTGGCATCTCTTTCAGGATACAGGTAGAATCTGAACATAATCGGGACAAGTTTGCTTTGTGTCTCTTACCAAGAGAAAGGCTAACAAGTGATTGACTGTCAACTTAGTTGATAGTCTGGTGCCTTCAGGGCACTGAAAGAAGCAATATGTTCTTCTGCGGAAACGGTGGGACTCGTTGAAGAAACAGGAGGCACTGTTACATGTATCCATCTGCACTTACACGCACACACAAACACACACACACACGCGCGCGCACACAGCCACACACACAATCACTTCATTGTGCAAGGGACTAAGAAGACCGGATGGGCTGTTACTGCAAACACTTGTGCGTGCGTGCGTACACATACACACACACACACACACACACACACACACACACACACACACACACACACACACACACACACACACACATTACATACTTGTTGCTATGTATGCAAAAAGCCACAGTCCTTGCCATATCACCAGTTGGGTGTGTTTAACCGGGTGCATTTTAGGTCCAGTTTGAGTGGTTGGTATTCACTTTTGGGCTAAATGGAACCGGTTCAGTTCTTTTTGGTTCTTAGTCCATGAGCCAGAGCTCCAAAATTGTAACGTTAATTATGAATTGAGTGGGCAAAACCATACCTATATTAGATTATTATATTAGAACTTCTCCAATTGAGTACTTACACGATGACAATGATATATATATATTTAAATATGCAAATGAGGCATTATGTAGGAAAATATGCAAAATAATCGAAAATATGAAAAAGCTACTACTGTGGAAGTGTTATAATGTATTAATTTACTTGTATTGATCCTATAAATAATTTAATATAGGTCTAGTTTTTCCCACCAATTTTGGAGCTCTGGCTCATTGACTAAGAACCAAAAAGAACTGAACCGGTTCGGTTCCAATTGGGAACCAACTGGTGGAAAGGGGGTCAGAGTGCCAGATTGGAGGAATTTACCACAACAAATCACTACAGTTAAAGTAACTTGTCAAAAATGATACGAAATTGTGACTGTGTTTAAAGGACAACTTCACCACTTTACAACCTTATCCACTTTATAATCTCCATATAATTGGTCCGCACTAATGCTCATGATAAAATAGCACAATTTTTTCTACTCTGTCTGTCTCATAGGAGGACTATGGGCAGTTCAGAATACGAAGATAGGTTGAAAAGTGGTGAAGTCGTCCTAAGCCTGGCATTCATAATGTGGTCTCGTGTGGTGAACCTTCAACCATTTGGCGACTGAGTAGGCTAAAACAAACCGTGAAATGCTTTTTCTAATGCTGTTTGACCCAGGAATGGTCCTTCTTGACGAGGTAATCTGCTAGAAGCAATAACCCAAGTTTGAATTTGTATTTTGTGAAATATTTATTTTTCTCTTCAAAATGTATGTGGCCCAGAGATGCTCAGAACGGAGCCCTTTCAGTTATGTGCTAATCACAGGCAGACTGATGGGCAGAGAGGTAGGCCAGCTAATGTGGTAAATGGATACATTATGTGACATAGATGTCGCACGTTTGCTATCATGCAGTTTCCATTTGAATCCGAATTGAATGGGACATTTATTTATTAATAAAATATATTTTTTAACCCAGATCATTATTGGAATGGCCACTGTTTCGTTTCTAGGATTGAGAAGCACCTGTAAAGATGCTATGGGGAGAGACAGCCTTGTCATTGATTTATGATTGTGCTACTGAGTGGTTTGCCAAGCAATGAACTGCCTGAATTTGGAGGGTTCATGACTTGATCAAAACTGCCATGATATATCAGTGGTGTAGATTGAGCATGCATAAACGAATGTTATTTTTGGATGGAGCTTATCATTTGCTCCTGCGCCTTTAGTATGTATTGATACTCTACATGTACTAGTGTTTTTATTAAGTTTGTTATTTTGGGAGGTTGATGCAGTGTTGCTGTATGCACACACGATAATGGGGTTTACATTTCTGAAATACTTCTAGTGATTTGACAGCCATGTGTCAGTTTAGCCTTTGTAGTCGGTGTTTTTTTTTCTCTCTTGTGGATTACTACTTTGGTTAGATGATGATCAACTGTGGAATACTGTAAATGATGTAATGCGTCCAAGCGAAACATAAATACTAGTTCAATCTATACATAATTGCCTACAGGATGTGTTTCAGTCAACGAAGAGTAAAGTTGAGCACATATCAAAATGGGGTAATTGGTAAACATCCATTACAACAATAGATCTGTGTTCATGGAGTTTTGAAGGCAATGCAGATGTGTACTCCTACAATGGGCAACTAATTTGTTCGAACATTTTGTGTTTAGAGATGTACAGTACATGTAATTGGAAATTGGAAACATTTCCCTTGTGTATCACCACCTTAAGTAACAGAGGTTTTGGGACTCAGATTATCCCAGATAGGGGACTGATGATTTTCCAGAAATCATTGCCTAGTAGTTACTTGTTTTGAACTCCTCCAGGAACACTGCTGTTTTCAAACCATGCAATGAAAAGGTCAGTGGTTGATGATCCCATGATATCCATCTGTCATTACTTGCAATAACATGAAATACTTTACTGAGAAAAGGACCTGCTTAGAATGAGGGCTATTTTATTGATTGGGGGAGTGAAAGGATGATTAAATAAAGTAATGTGACAAGAAGAAGTAGGTCGGGAGTGGCTTATTGTCTGTATCAGCCAGTAACACGTGGGAGTCTATCCCCGTTACAATACGCTTGACCCCTGGGAGATGGATTGCTGAGGTGGAGCGCCACATCTACCATCAGCTCCCAGTACTTCCCGCACGACTTGCTGGACCAAACCGTACTCATGCAACTGTACGCTTCCATCTTTTGAACTGTCCTTCATATGTTAGTTGGTGCCAGTTCTCAACGTTGTTCTAGCCCATAGCCAGGCCTACATTGCATTTATAAGTCCCCAATAGGTATCGTGGGGAGATCTCCGATTAAGTCTCATTTAAAGATCTGCACAATACCGCTTACTGTTCAACGTAGCTGTTTTCATTTTCTGCTTCCTTTATTGTATCTTCATCTTTGGACATATACACAATAATTACACCTGTATTCTTCTTACACCTGTGTAGATACTATAGATAGATTACTATCTACTATATAGATTACTATAGAAATGTTAAAGGACAACTTTTTTTTCAACCAAGGTTCATGTTTTAGGTTGTTAGAGAAAGTAAAAGGTGAACAGTATTTTTATTTATTTTTTAAATTTGCTGGTTTCTTTCGTTTTAACTATTTTTGAGGGGTTCTAGCCCCTCCTATATACAGCTTTTCATCACAACACATGTCACATTTGTCACACAAAGGATAATTTACGTCATGTGGATGAGAAAATCGACTTTTCTAAACACAGTGCAACTGTTTTAATTCAACCCGGGCATATATATATATATATATATATATATATATATACATACACACACATACAAACTATTTGTTTTTAACATTGTATCATCATGGTTAAAAGATAATAATTTAAGTTGACAAATTAATTCACGAGGAAGTATATTCATTTTTTTATTGGATGATGTACGATGATAAGAGTGCCCCTCACTTCACACGGATGTGATTTTCTTTAAATTAATTTAACAGATTTTAGTACAGCCTAGTCTTGCGTACATCTTAGAAGTACCAAGAAGTACCACACCCCTCGCCAAACAGGTACAGGGGGGGGTACAGGGCTACTAACATCCCCCAAATGGAATTTCCGTGTCTTAAATCTCTCTCACCTTTCTCTGTCCACATGTGAATTTCATGCTATCTCAATATCACAGCCAGTCCCCCTCATCCTCATTGTGCTATATCGCCCTCCTGGAACTCTCGGGAACTTCCTGGAAGAACTAGACTCTCTGATCAGCTCGTTTCCGGAAGATGGCACCCCTCTGATTCTACTGGGTGACTTCAACCTTCCTACCGCAGAGAAGTATCTTCCCGTTACATCCCTTCTGGCCTCATTTGACCTCTCCCTATCTCCCTCCCCTCCCACTCACAAGGCTGGTAATGTTTTGGACCGTGTGTTCTCCAGAGCCTGCTCTCCCTCCACACTCTCTGTTACCCCCTTAATTAGGTCTGACCACCACTTCATAACCTTCTCCCTCTCTCTCTCCACCCTCCCGCCTAAACATACTAACCCCCCGAACGTCACCTCCCGACGCAATCTCAAATCCCTAAACCCCTCCTCCCTCTCATCCTCTATTCTCTCCTCTCTACCCTCCCCGGAGTCATTCCTCTCCCTCTCACCTGACACTGCAACCTCATCCTTCCTCTCCTCTATCTCATCTGCATTCGACCAACACTGCCCGCTCTCATCCAGGCCAGCTCGCTCATGTCCACCGGCTCCCTGGCTATCTGAAACTCTCAGATCCGAACGAACACCTCTAAGGGCAGCCGAAAGAAAGTGGCACAAGTCGAAGCTACCAGATGACCTCTCACACTTTCACTCACTCCTCTCTGCCTTTGCCCACTCACTAACCACTGCTAAAACCTCTTTCTACCACACCAAAATCCAATCCTGTACTTCTAACCCAAGGAAGCTCTTCTCCACTTTCACCTCCCTCCTTAAACCCCATCCCCCCACTCAACCTTCATCCCTCACTGCTGATGTTTTTGTCAACTACTTCGAGAAGAAGGTTGATGATATCAGCAGCTCCTTTCCTCCCCTCCCACATAAAGTGGCATCTGACTCAACCAACACCAACCCCAACATACCATGCATGTCCTCCTTCTCTCCTCTTTCCCCAGACGAGGTTCTACAACTAGTAACATCCTCTAGACCTACCACTTGTCCTCTTGACCCTGTCCCGTCTCCAATCTTCCAGACTATCGCACCTGATCTGCTCCCCTTCATCACCTCCATCATCAACACCTCAGTAACCTCAGGCTGCGTCCCATCTGCCCTCAAGTCAGCCAGAGTAACACCACTCCTCAAAAAACCAACCCTTGACCCCTCAGATGTCAAGAACTACAGACCGGTATCACTCCTTTCATTTATTTCTAAAACCATTGAACGTGTCGTCTCCAACCAGCTCTCTCTCCATCTCTCACAGAACAACCTGCTGGATCCCAACCAGTCCGGATTCAAGAAGGCCCACTCCACAGAAACTGCCCTGCTGGCAGTCACAGAAGCACTACATGCTGCCCAAGCTGCTTCCCACTCTGCAGTACTGATTCTCCTAGACCTATCAGCAGCATTTGACACAGTGAACCACCAGCTGCTCCTAGACACCCTAGCGGAGCTAGGCATCGGTGGAACGGCACTAAAGTGGTTCTCCTCCTACCTCACCGATCGGACCTACCAGGTTTCCTGGAAAGGTCTGTTATCATCCCCCCGAACCCTCCAAACTGGGGTCCCACAGGGATCTGTACTTGGTCCCCTCCTTTTCTCACTGTACACTAAATCCCTTGGCACTATCATCTCTGCTCACAATATATCCTATCACTGCTACGCCGATGACACACAACTGTTCCTATCCTTCCCCCCCTCTGCCACTCAGGTGGAAGAGCGCATCACTGCTTGCCTGGCTGACATCTCACAGTGGATGTCCTCCAACCACCTCAAGCTGAACCCAGACAAGACTGAGCTTCTCTTCTTCCCAGCTAAGTCCTGCCCTATGCGGGAGCTAACTATTTCCGTAGACAACGCCCTGGTAACGTCTGTCCCAACAGCCAGGAATCTTGGTGTTGTCCTGGACAGTCAGCTCTCGTTCAAAGCTCACATCACAGCTGTCACTCGATCATGTAGGTTCACACTCTATAACATACGACGAATTAGACCGTTCCTCACCCAGGAATCAGCCCAGCTCCTAATCCAGACAACAGTCTTGTCAAAACTCGACTATTGTAACTCCCTCCTTACTGGCCTACCAGCATGTGCACTTAAGCCTCTCCAGCTGATCCAAAATGCAGCAGCTCGCTTGGTCTTCAACCAGCCAAAATTTTCACATGTCTCCCCCCTGCTCCGCTCCCTCCACTGGCTCCCGGTCGCTGCCCGCACAGAATACAAAACTCTGATGCTGGCATTCAAAGCAACCAAAGGTATGGCTCCCCCATATCTTACAAGTATGATTGAACCCTACAAACCCTCCCGCACACTCAGATCAGCCAACGCAGGGAAACTGGAAGTACCCTCACTAAAAACGCGGGGACAACGCTCCACACGTCCCAAACTCTTCTCCCTTCTGGCTCCAAAACTGTGGAATGCACTTCCCATTGCAGTCAGAACTGCAGCATCACTCCCAATCTTCCGCCGTAGCCTGAAAACCCACCTTTTCAGACTCCATCATGGCCCATAGCACTTACCCTAACCCCTTAGATAGCATTTCTGTTGGCTTAGATAGCATTTGACACAGACTTATAGCATGTTATGTAGACAGCACTATAATTGTATTGTATATAGTCATAGCACGCCATAGTACATATGTATAGCATAGTAGTGAATATGTATAGTTTATTATGTATAGTGTATGTATAGTTTCATCATATAGATATTCCACTGTTACCTTCTTAGCTTACGCATGTTTCATGATAAATGCTTTTATGTGATGTATTCCCATGCTTTTGTTCTTGCTTAAATGTAAGTCGCTCTGGATTAAGAGCGTCTGCTAAATGCCTAAATTGTAAATTGTACTGGGACACCTATCTCCATCAGTGCTATAGAGGCAGGAGAACCAGGGTGATCTCTCATCGGGGCAGCATGGGTGCCAATCACACTCCTTCGAGGGTACATAGTCCCCCTAAAATGATTGATTGTCAAGAAATCAATAGCCTGCGAAGCCAGGTCAGAGACTAGAGGGTATTACCTCAAACTGAACCTGTGGTGGCCAACTCCAACCCATTGACTGGGTACGCTTTTGATGGTGTAGCCCGAATGGCCAATATCCTGTTCATGTCTTCTCGATATTGTACAAATCTGGGGGTGGCTGTTATAAAGGCTTTCAAGTCATATGGATATTTGATTAGGTTGAAATAGTTAAG
Organism: Protomyctophum parallelum; assembly: GCF_964188405.1. Taxonomy (NCBI): domain Eukaryota; kingdom Metazoa; phylum Chordata; class Actinopteri; order Myctophiformes; family Myctophidae; genus Protomyctophum; species Protomyctophum parallelum. Next base: position 21,243,717 of record NC_139702.1, on the reverse strand, counting down.
CACTAATATTGGTACTCCATATATCTGACATATCTAATTAACATAATTATGGAAGTCTGACATCACAAATTCCATATTTGGACCAGGTTGATTGAGCTCCATATATGGATATAGTTGTCAACATCAAGATATTTGTGCCTTACAACTGAGATATCTCTGCAGGGATCAGGGATCTAGACATCTCGGTTCTTACCGAACACCACTGCGACAAATCGGTGCTGTTAGGCAGCGGTTTGTGTGTGGCGTCAACCAGATCTCAGTCAGCCCATTATTTAAGGTTTTTTTATTGTGCTGTAGGGATAGAGATAGAAATAGGAAGCAACAGACTGAAATAGATAAGGGACAGACAGAGATAGACCGACGGACGAGACATGAGTGAGACAGACGAGAGGGAGAGAAAAGAGAAAGTGAGACGAACGAGTCAAGAAATTAAGAGTCAAGAGAGTAGCCACCACACCATGGAGCGTGGACAACCTAGAAAGAGAGGACCTAGGAACCGGTCTAACCCAGAACACCGCTTCTTACGCCGCAACGTCATCAGCGACTCTACTGCTACGGCTTTGGACCTTCCTTTACCCAGCAACATACCTGTTCTCGTGCCGCAGCGTTTCCACGAAGATGCTCCCGGAAGGGTGCAGGCTGCTGCCACAGCTCGCATACCTCAGATTGAACTCTGTGTGCCCCTGACAGAGGACTCTGCAAGGGGCATCAGTGATCAAGGAAACAGACAAGAAGTAGTTATAGTGGACACCGTCACCAATGAACAGCAGGCCATTGTAGGGCAAGACATCTGTGACGGAGATGTGGAGGTACACTCAGCACCTAGTCTAGCTGCAGAAGTGCTGGGTCAGTCCAGATCAGAGGGGAGCACAGATGAGGTGACAGTACAGCGTGAGGGGGAGGACCAAGAGAAGGACTCTGCCAGTGCACAGGTAGAGGCAGAGGCCAAAGAATATCAGAAAAAAGTTAAGGAAGAGGCCAAGACCAAAGCGGTGGGAACATCGCCAGATGGGCGCTTCCTGAAGTTTGACATAGAAATTGGTCGCGGTTCATTCAAGACTGTCTATAGGGGAGTGGATACTCAGGGTTACTTAGAGGTTGCGTGGTGTGAGATGCATGATCATAAGCTGTCCAAGCCAGACAGACAACGGTTCAAAGAGGAGGCAGAAATGTTGAAGGGACTGCAGCATCCAAACATTGTCCGTTTCTGTGACTCTTGGGAGGACCCCACTAAAGGCAAGAAGTGCATTGTGCTGGTCACTGAACTCATGACTTCTGGCACACTCAAAACATATCTGAGAGGGTTCAAGGTGATGAAGATTAAACCACTGCGGAAATGGTGTCTACAGATCCTCAAGGGGCTACACTTCCTGCACACTCGGGTTCCTCCTATCATCCACAGGGATCTCAAGTGTGACAACATCTTCATTACAGGTCCCTCAGGGTCTGTCAAGATAGGTGACCTTGGATTGGCCACACTCAAGCGTGCATCGTTCGCCAAGAGTGTCATAGGCACCCCTGAGTTCATGGCACCTGAAATGTATGAAGAGAAGTATGACGAGTCAGTGGATGTGTATGCCTTTGGAATGTGCTTGCTGGAGATGGCCACCTCTGAGTTTCCTTACCAAGAGTGTCAGAATGCTGCACAGATCTACCGCAAAGTCACCAGTGGGGTGAAGCCATGCAGCTTTGACAAGGTGGCCTTTCCTGAGTTGAAGGAGATCATTGAGGGATGCATTTGCCAAAACAAAAATGAAAGGTACTCAATCAAGGACCTCCTGAACCATGCCTTCTTCCAGGAGGAGACAGGGTTGCGTGTGGAGCTGGCAGAGGAGGATGATGGAGAGATGGAGGCCATCACGCTGCGGCTCAGGATTCAGGATTCTGAGAAGCTGAAGGGTAATTACAATGTCAGTGAGGCTATCGAATTCTCCTTTGACCTAAGCAAGCACTTGCCGGAGGATGTGGCACAGGAAATGGTGGAGGGTGGCTATGTGTGTGAAGGTGACCATAAGACTATAACCAAGGCCATAAGGGACAGGGTGGCCCTCATCTGTCGTAAGAGAGCACAGAGGCAGAACAGGAGAATCAAAGAACAGCAAGGTCAGTTTCCACCATTACAACAGCCAGGCCCTTCACCCAGCACCGAAGCCTCACAGATTGTGCAGCCGCCAGAATCCTATGTTCCACCTCAGCTGAGCCAGCCACATACTCAGCAGATGGTTCCTCAACCCACATCCCAGCTGAGCATTCAGACACCCATCTCTAACACTCATCAACTGGTCCATCAAACCTATGACCCCCAGCCCACAGTGCCTGTCCAAACTTCAGCTGCAGGACAGGGCCAAAGCGTGGACCCCATCCAGCCACCAGAGTTGGCGGAGTCTAAGTTTGGTGAACAGCAGCAGCAATCACATACTGTGAGTGGAGCCAGTCAAATGATAGACAGACCCCCGATTTCCTATATTCTCCCAGAGCCCCAGACTGCTCAGACCATGATGTCATACATCTCTCTGGCCAATCAGCAGCTTCATTCCCAGGCATCTTACACTCATACACAAACAGAGCAGATACAGCAACAGCTGTCCTCAGCATCCATGCTTTCCGCCAGTGATCACAGCTCACCATTGCAGTGTTGTCACCAGACGGTCAACTCCCAGCCTGCACCACCTGCCACCATCCCTCCCACTTCCACCATCTCCCCTATAGCTGTCTGCCAAATCCCCCAGCATTCACTGGCCTCTATCTCTCCTGTGTCTGGGCCTCTGAATGGCACTGCTGTCACCATTTCTCATGTAGCCCCTGCTATAGCCAGTAGTACCACTAGGACTTTGTCTGCTTCAAAGCAGCAGCCTGTCACCATTGCTGTTGCACAGCTCACCACCCCCCAGTGTCAACCTGTTCACAATTCCATCCCTGCCGCTCAGCTTGTTCCTGCCCAACCACCTCCGTCTACCAGTCAGAACCAACTCCAATCTACCCAGCCAGAAGAGCCAGAGGAGGCTGAGTATAAGGACCCTGGTATAGATAACATTCACATTCTGGATAAGAAGCTCCAATCGCTTTTTAAGGACCAGAGTTCTGCCTCCTCAGCGGAATCCTCTCAAAATGCTGACATACCCGCTCCCTCTGCTGGGACTATTTCCTCTCCACCTGGAGCAGCCACAGTACCTCCAATCAATCTCAGCTCAGGGGAACAGAGTACCATTGGCCCCACCGCAGCCTTAACTGCCACTCACCCTCCCCACTGTGATGCCAGGCCAGGGCTTCTGACTGAGGGCAGCAGTTCTATGCAGAGTGCCACTCCTCTAACACAGACGCAGCCTGTAGCTCAGTATCAACAGGCCCCAGTGGAGCAACCAGCAGGAACATCTGTATCAATACCACCTGGGGAAAGTTGCCTGTCAGATACAGCCTCTGGAAGTTGCCTGTCAGATGCCTCAGGTCTCAGTGATGGCTATGAGGGGAATTCTGCATCAGGATGCCGCCATGAGGGCCAACAACGGCGGTCCGTACGCAGCCGCTCTCGACATGACAAGACTGCCAAGGCTAAGCTCAATGTTCTCAATATTTCTAAGGGAGACAGAGTTGCAGAGTGCCAGTTGGAAACACACAACATGAAGATGGTGACCTTCAAATTTGATCTCGATGGTGATAATCCAGTGGAAATTGCACAGGTCATGGTTGAGAATGATTTCCTCCTGGAGAGTGAGAGGAATTACTTCATTGAGGAGGTCCGCAAGGTCATAGAAATGGCTGATGAGATAAGAGAGAGCATGAAAGGAGGCTTCACTCAGATGAGTGATCAGCAGCAACCAGAGGCAACCCCTACAGGCATTGCACCCAGCATTCCAGCCCAGGTGTTTCACTCAGCCGGACGCCGGTTCATAGTCAGCCCTGTTCCAGACTCACGCCTCCGAAACGGTCCCCCTACTTCTGCTAATACTTCATTTGTAGATGTCCCAGCTTGCCCAGTGAGTGTGGGTCTCTCCCTGTCTGCCCCTTCTAACACTGTGCAGCAAGTCTTCAGTGAGATGAAACAGACCCATGGAGAGAAATGCGCCACTGTCACCCCACCACTCACTGAGCCAGATATGAGTGTTCTGTCCTCTCAGGCTGGACTTGACCCAAATTCTAACCATGCCATGACTTCTCGGCAGGTCACATCTCCTGCCACCACTACCTTCATGCCCATTGTGTCTGTCACCTCCATGCCAAGCTCCTCTCTCTCCCCAGCAGCTGGCAGGCTTATCCCTACATTGTCCCCATCGTCTGCACCCGCCACTGGTGATCTGAGTCCACAGTTGCAGCCTTGTCACCAAATGGTCCCCTCCCCCCCAGAACCATCTGCCACCATCCCTCCGCTCTCTTCCACAATCTCCCCTTCAGCTTTGTCCCATATCCCACAGCAATTACAGGCCTCTATGCTTCCTGTGTCTGGGCCTCTGCTGAGCAGTGCTGCTGTTTCTATTTCCTCTGCTGCTACAGCCAGTACAAGTGAGACTGTGTCTGTTTCAGAGCAACAGCCTGCCACCAGTGCTGTTGCCCAATACACCACCTCTTATCAGTCTGTTCCAACTTCCATCCCCGCCACTCAGCCTTCCCAACCACCACTTTCTACCAACCAGAACCAGAACCAGGTCCAGCCCCTGTCCCAAGCCCAACCAGTGGAGCCAGAGGGTGTTGAACCCCAGAGTAAGGATCCCTTTCATGCTCTGGATAAGAAGCTCCAATCCCTTTTTAAAGCACAAAGTGCTACCCCAACACATCCGCCAGAGGGCAGCTCCACTCCTCTAACACAGACACAGCCTGGAGCTCAGCAACAACAGACCCCTGTGAGTAGTGACCAAGCAGCAGCAGTGCAGCAGCCAGCAGGAACGTCTGTATTAGTACCGCCCTGTGTGGAAGGTTGCTTGACTACTTCCCCTCCACCTGAAGCAGCCCTGATACCTCCAACCAATCTGGGTAATTTGAATGCCCAATTAGGGAGAGGCCTGAGCCCAGAAACTGTTCAGGTAGGCAATGAAATTCCTCCTCCTGCAACAGGCTTCAGCAGGCTGGGGCGCTTCCAAGTCTCTGTTGCTAGTGATGATGCCAACAGCAGTATCCCAGACGCATCCAGATCATTTTCAATCTACTCTTCCTCTTCTCTATCTAGTCCAGAGGACACACTCCATTGGTCAACCTCTTTGTCCAAAGGAGTCCAGGGAAGCGAGACTATAGACAGAGTCTCCACTTCTCCCACCACTAGAGGCTTCCCGGGATCCACGAGTGCTAACGGCAACACAGAGCCCAACTTCAAAGTGGGCCGTTTCTCAGTAACATCAACTTCAGCTGTTAGTATTCCCTTTGAGCTAATACCTTCATTCCCTGAACCAGCTCAGTCCCAGCAACCACTTGTTAATTTGGATGCTGAATTGAGTAGCACTCTGAACCCAGAAAATGTTCAGGGATGCAATCAAGTTCCTCTTGTTACCAATAGTCCCAGAAGCAGCACCCCAGACCCATGCAATGTAGTCTCATCATCTGTCACATCTTCAGCCTCCTCTTCATTGTCCTCGCCCTCTAGTCTGGAAAACACCCTCCATCAGTCAACCCCTGTGTCCAATGGAGTGTGGGGTGGTGACACTACAGATGGAGGTTGCCGTGATTCCACCACTCCACCCACTCAGCGTACCACCATTGGGAGCTTCCAGGTGAGCGCCAAAGGCAGCATTGAGCCCAACTTCAAAGTGGGACGTTTCTCTGTAATGTTGACGTCGTCCGGTTTTAATCATGTCAGTACTCCTCCCTCAGAGAATATAGCTCCATTCCCTGTTAAGTTCCAGCAACCAGTGGATAATTTGGATGCCCAGGTGAGAGCTCTGAACCCAGAAACTGTCCAGGGATGCAATCAAGTTCATCCTCCTGCAGCAGGCTTCAGTGGGATGGGATGCTTCCAAGTATCTGTTGCTACTGATGATGCCAGCGCCAGTATCCCAGACCCATGCAGGACATCTTTAACCTCATCTTTGTGGTCTTCTCTCTCCAGTCCAGAGGACACCCTCCATCCGTCAGCTCCTCTGTCCAAAGAAGTCCAGGGCGGTGACACTATAGACGTAGTCCCCCCCATTTCCCCTACGCCTCCCACTCGGCCTACCACTACTGGGCGCTTCCAGGTGTCCACGAGTGGCAGCACTGAGACCAACCTTAAAGTGGGACATCTTGCAGTAAATCTGACTTCAGCTGGTTTCGATCAGGTTTGTAGTCCCTCAGAGCTTATACCTCCATACCCTGGACCAGCTCAGGTTCAGCCACTGAGTAATTTAGATGCCCAGTCGAGTAGTGCTCTGAACCCAGAAAATGTTCAGGGATGCAAACAAGTTCCCACTCCCGCAGCAGGCGTCAGCAGGTTGGGACGCTTCCAGGTCGTTGTTGCTCCTGATGGTGCCAGCAGTATACCAGATCCATCAAATGCAGTATCCTCTTTATCTGTCACATCCTCCTCTTCATCGTCACCTCTCTCCAGTCCAGAGAACACCCTCCACCGGTCAAGCCCTTTGTCCAAAAGAGTGCAGGCAGTTTCTGATACTCGTCTCAATCAGCCTACCACCAATGGACGGTTCCAGGTGTCCATGAGTGCTAATGCCAGCACCAAGCCCAAATCCAAAGTGGGCCATTTGTCAGTAATGGAGGCTCAGGCCACAGCAGTGGTCTCTAGTCCCTCCCAGAACTCCAGTGTGCAGAATGGTCCCTCTTCAGCTCCCTCAGATCCCTGCAACCCTTGTCCTTCTTACATCAGCAGTGATGAAGACGGCGACAACTCAGGTCCCGAGGATGAGGCTTTCCAAAGAGAAGTCAGCCGCCTCCGAGAGAAACACATGGTAGAGATTCAGACCCTGCAAGCTCGTCAAAAGGAGGAGAGAAATGTCCTGTGCTCACAGTTTGGTAAACCTCCCTTCGCTGTTCTCTCCCCTGTCGTGTCCATGACCAGTGGCCGACGCAGGCCTAAACGAAAAGGCAGCAAAACATCTCGCAGTAGAGTGCAACCTAGCTCTATCCACACAGGTGGTGCAGGCAGCACCAGAGATCGGGTGAAGCCAAGGCCAGAATCACATTAACTTTGTGGCTCAGCCACCTGAAGCTGCTTTTGCCCCTCATGTCAAAAGGTGTGTTCAGACTTGGATGGTTAGAGCGGCGCGATTACATACAAAGTCAATGCAAAGACGAGAAGTTCCAGGCAATCTCTGCCATCTCTCAAGAACAGATTCTGAGCTGCGCTACTGAATCTCTAGTCAGGGGCATTCAGAACGTGTATATACATTGTTGTTAGTGGGAATACAAACATAGGTGCCACACCGGAAAAGGAGGGCTGAGGGCAACATCAAGTTATCTATACAGTCTATTGGGCGGCACCCCCAGAGGCAAAAGGCAAGGTGCTGTTTTTTCCTTTTTTGCCGATGGGTTCCTAGATTGGGTTGGATGTTGTACAATTTGTTATTTTTTACTGGTCCTTAAGCACCAAACTGTCATATTTTTCCATCCCTACAATTATTTGGATCTCAGGAACCGCAAGACCAAAATTGCCAAACTTAGCAGATAGGTCCAAAGTCTCTGTCACTACTTGGGTTACAAAATCCATATCACTTGGCTTTATGGTGGCTACATATATACATTTTGGCTAAAACTTTTGTAGGTCTTATACTGTGGATTGATTTGTTCCACATCTATCTCAATAGGCCACACCCATTTTCATCTAGTTTTTCCACCATTAGAATGTTGTCATCTGATTTTCGCTACTACCAATTTTAAGCATTATCTGGACCGAGCTGGGGGGAAAAATAGTTCTGATGGCTTTTTAATATGACTTTAAACATATACTGTATATGTTAAGTTATACACTTTTACACTTATAAATTGCCTTAAACTATTGTAAGCAAACTGGTGCACGCAGTTACTATGGCCTAGCTTTGCTGCATTGTCCTGGGATATTCTGTCACTAGAGGTGCACCACAAATACCAAAAATGCATGAATAGCCTATCTGATAATTATAGCTGCACAGCTGTGTTTAACATTTTTTTTATTTACTTAATTAATAGCCAACAGGCCAGGAGGTGAAGACTATAATTTTGCCTCTGTCCATGTGTCTAATCTCAAACACGTACTGTTGGACTGATCTGTATCAAACTTTGCTGGAGGGGCCCATTTAAAAGAAAAAAGGCAAAATGACATCCAATCTTTTCCAAATTTGAGGAGTGCCATAAATCAGTTTGTATTTGTTGCAGAAACATGACAATGGCCAGCAAACCATAAAAGAAATATTCTGGGGCCTATAAAACAGTCAACCCCAAACTGTATGTCATATTCTACACTGTATATCCACTCACAGCTCCTGCTGCTGCCTGCAAGCCCCTTTCCTATGGTCATGTCCAATTCATTGTATAATCTTTGGCCATGATTGGTAAAAAGGGGAGTGGTTTCTAAGCATATAATCGTTTAATCAATATTGCAGTCAAAACAAATAAAAGAAAAGTATTTAAATTTCACTTTAAGTTGGTTTGTAGGTTTCATATACCTCGCGGCAATGCCATCATCAGGTTTACCAGTGAAATTATTATTTTGTACATTATTTGTACTGTAAGCTCCCATTTCCCCCCACTAACCCCAGATGGCTTCATTGAGGAGTTCAAAGAAAATATAGTCACGCACAGTCAGCCAAACTGCAAAACAGCAGAATCATGCAAAACAAGAAGAGGCACTAAAGCTCATATTTTATAATAGCCAACAGCTGCTGCTGTCGTTTCGGCCTTTCGGCCTTCTTCATGGCACAGTGGTGCCATGATGCTATGAAGTCCTATCTGTGGCATGATGCATGGAGCGGAGATCTCCAAATGTCACCCTGGGAGCAGTCAAAACTGTCACTGCAAGGCCAGGGTGTTGCAGAGTGGAGAGACTTGACAATTCTACCTGCAGGCTGCAGAAAGAGAACATGGCTGATATGGCCCGCCTAAGTGCATAGTCCAGGGACTATAATAGCCTATAGAGACTAACATACCCTTGCTAATATCCTCGATATTAAACAAGAATAGGCCTTCGCTCCAATTTTATTTATGGTAACTAATAAATATACAGCATCGCGGCTATGAGTGTGCATCCTTTTTCTCTTTTTTAACACTGTGCCCCCACACATAGAATTGTCTGAGTGTATCAGGCCTCTTCATCAATCTCAGCATCATTGGCATAGCAGGTGTGTGGGATAGATCTGTTCTGACAGTGTGAGGGAGGAGCAGTGTGATCCTGTCTTCATCTCTGTTCCTGACAAGCAGCGCTTCTTGGACAGCAGTGATCTGGACATCTGGATGATTGACTAGCCACCCCGGTCTCTCTCTCTCTCTCTCTCTCTCTCTCTCTCTCTCTCTCTCTCTCTCTCTCTCTCTCACTCAAACCCTGAATCAAACTTGTGACATCCTCAACTCAAACCAACCCCAGGTAGGCCTATTTACTATTGACAACATAAAGTATACAGATATTTATTTTCTTTTTAATGCCCAGTGCACACACACAGTTGTCATGTAGTTCACATGAACACACACCAGACCTCACAGGAACACATAAAACAGGTTATTTGGAATCAAACTTAATGTATTTTGCAGCAGAAAATAAATAGGCATGGGATGCAACTTCCCCCCAAATAAATGATATTTGAAAAATGTTCTTGTAATGTACTGTCTGTAAAGTACATGATTTGAGCATGCACAATTGCTTCTGTTGCCAAGTTACAGCTCCACTGTACAGTATGTCTTTGCAATGCTGCCAGTAGTCCATTTAGCCAGGAGATTTTGACACAATGCATAAATAGGTTAAATATAATCAGATTAATAATGATACATCAGCAGCTAGCCTAGGCCTATTTGATGGCACAGGTCTATTCAAGCTGATTTGAGAAAATAAGCTTGAATAGACCTGTACCATTTTGTAGACCTGTGCCATTTTGTTTTTCGCTCACTAGCCCTAAGCAACAAAATATGTTCATCAATAAGTAGCCTATAGTTAAAGGGATTGTGACATAAAAAAGGTTTTTGTAATAAAAGAAAAAAAAAGAAAAAAGCTCAATTGCCCATAAAAACAGAACTTTTAACATTCACTAATTGGTTCTTAGTCCATGAGCCAGTCGAGCCCCAAAACTGGAACGCTAATTCTGAATTGTGTGTGCAAATCTTACATTTTTAAATATGCAAATTAGGCATTACATAGGAAAATATGCAAAAAATAAAATAATAATACATTATATATATATATATATATATATATATATATATATATATGAAAAAGCTACTACTGTGGAAGTGTTATCATATATTAATTTACTTATATTGATCCTATTAACAATTTATTATAGGTATGGTTTTTCCCACTCAATTAATAATTAATGTTCCAATTTTGGAGCTCTGGCTCATGGACTAAAAACTGGTTCTGATCTGAACCGGTTCCCAACTGGTGGAAAGGGGGTCTCAGTAGATTTTCTGTGGTCTGGGGTTTTCTGGCTCAAACAAGTGCTCTGATTTTCCTGCTGACTGCCACAGCCTGCAAATCCCATATATGTCTAAGGGATTTGCCAGCAGATGTCACTGTTTTCACTGTTTTGCCTGTTATTATTGCAGCTCAAAAGGCTTCAGAACACACAGAGAAAACACCAGAGTCTGACCAGACCACAGAAAACCCACTGAATGTTCAAAGTTCATTTTTTGGGTGTAATTGAGGTCATAAAACCTAAAAGGAAAACGAAATAAATGAAAATGAATGTCATGAAACCTTTAAGAAATAGGCTACTTCAATCAATGGTAACAAGAGACAACTCACCCTTTTTACCCAAACGTGAAGAAACTCACCAGGGGTGAGATTACTTCACTTTCGGCCACTTTCGGGGTGAGTTGTCTTCACTTTCGGGTTGTCTGACTGAATATGTATATGAATATGAGCTCTTTTATATACTTTACTGAATATTTCACCAGAATACTTTACTGAATATTTCACAAGAATATAACACAAGAGTCAAATGTACGGTCAAATGTAATGTAGTTTATTTAAATATAGAAACAGTTTTTACAAAAAATATAGAAAAAAGTTGTCATATCTAAAATGTATCTAAGGTCACTTGTAATTTCTCACATGCTAATATGTAATTAGCAGTATCCATCATCATTGTTGGGGGGGGGGGGGGGGGGGTGTCAATAGCTTTGCTATTCAGATGTAATTCAGTCAGTAAGTAGGCCTATTAGAACTGTGATTGATTGATCATACATTTTAAACGTAAAATTTAGACGTAAAGATATACACTTCTATTGGATATTGAAGTAGGCTGACCACAGTGTTGCAGATGCATAGTGTAGCAATAAGCAACTCTGACAATAGTACAGTATTACTGCAGACAGCTACCATGCATTTGGACCAACGCAAAGCCAAGTAGCCAGGTGCCTATTAAATGGGGGTAGCACCCGCAGTTTCATTAAAGAGGATATTTCCAGAGCACTTAGGCTACCTGCCAGTTATAGGTAAAGAAACGTTGAGTATGTGTTTGGTTCCAAAACACCCCAGATAATTACCTGCAGGAAAGTGAAGGCTCTTTTGAGAAATATTAAGAACAATCAAAGCATTGATGTCCATTTATTGGAAACACCCAAGTTGAGCTCGTCTATGATTAAAGCGCCAAACGGACTTGCAGGAAGCAAAAGGAATGCCCATAGCAGATGTACACTACCCATCATAGGGATGGATGCAGTGGAATTAGGAGTCCTAATTATTGGCGGAGACCAATATTGGAAAATGGTCACAGGAAAAATGGAGAGACTGAATGAAGGACTAGTTGCACTGACAAGTGTATTTGGATGGCTGGCGCAAGGAGAAGTCACCACGCTAAATATCATAACTGAAATTGTGGACAAATTGAAGTCAATCAATCAAAACAGATTTGCCTGCCAGTGCCAATATACCCACTAGATGGCAGTGTAGACTACCACAAACTATGAGCATAAAGACCCCCCCCCCTCACACACGCACACACTTCCAGACTGAGTTACTCCGCCCCCGCAGCAGGGGCTCCGTCTTTTGAGCTAATTTAGAACTTCCTGTCTGAGAGCTAGCTAATTTAAGACATCCGGTTGCCTTCAGAATAAAATAAGGTTATTTAATTAATAATTATTACATTACATTATTAGTATTATTATTACATTACAGTTATTGTAAAGACACACATTATGTTTCTGTGTAAAAATAAGTAATTAAATAACATCAAAAAGTTATCTAAATGGATAAATGCTATTCACTGGAGTGAATATTCTATTATATTCTAAAAACGACTTATCCCAAAGCCTTGTTTATACTTCACTGTGCAACGGTCCTATGCTGGACAATAGCAGATATGCAAACTCACAGCACATCTCATTCAAGACACTGAACTTGCAGATCTGCCATTTTTGAACACACTATAAAGTTAACCATTTATCATGCTGCTCTACGTGGCACTGCATTCTGTGACATTAAACCAAATGGCATTTTCCACTCTATGACACTACTGTTCTACATTTTTGTCTAATAAAATAGGCTATTAATTTAATCAATCAAACTGCATTAACTAACAGAGATACTACTAACCAAGCTATCCATGTCAACATGCTCTATAGGAGTCTCAATAACAGGTATAAGTAACGTTTAATGTTTAGTAATGTTTAATGTAGCAGAAGAGGCCATTCATTGAACAGAGTTTTGCACAATTTTAACATCCCAGATCGATTGAAATATGAATCTACTGTGCTGTGCTACACCATGATATATTAAGAGTACAATAACATTCCATTGTGAATAAAAACCTATTAACCACAGTGTAATGCTAAAGGTTTCATCACAGGGCTGTCTGCTTCATGTAATATCATTAAAAGTGTTGTTGGTGACAGTTATATGAGTTGGAAGCATTAAGACCCATTTTAACCCTCAATGGCTTCCTTTCTGACAAATAACGTTATTGTAAAAAAAAAAAAAAAAGATTCACGCGTTCATATGTAGCTATTTTGCATTAGAAGCGGATGGGACCAAGGGACCCGGATGTAACGTAAGAGGACTACAATAGATTCGCGGTTAAATCTCGCGGGCGTGGCCTCACACCGGAAGGAAGTGCCGCCGCCCTCAAATACGGAAGAGACGCGTGGAGGTAGGTTTGGTCAGTGTTTGTTTGGAACGTGCCACGTCACCATCGCGGGTCCGTCTTCGGAGCAAGTAAGTGATTAAATGTTATTTAATACTTAACGCTGTTGTTGTTTGTGTGTTCAAACGTCTATCACTTGAAGTTACTTGTTATGATGTTTATATATGATGTTTGTACGAAACTGTAAAACAGTGTTTCAGTAGCCGAATGGTTAGTGTCGAAGGTTTATAAACAACTATGCCCGGCCTCAATGTTTACTAACCGTCGACAGTACCCACTCGACTACCGAAACACGGCTTTAAAGAGTAGTATTTACATATCTAAACACAACAAGTAACTTCAAAAGTGATAACATGTTTGAGCCACGGACCACCATTTCACATTAATAGACTCTCACAATGGTGGTCAGTGGCTCAAATGGGTCTGATTGACTAGATGGCCTCAAATGGTGGTCCGTGGCTCAAACGCTGAATAAATAATCGACTAGAGGTGAAAATAGTATTGTTTGGTAGGTAAAAGGACAAACATTCTGTGAAAATTGGCACGAAGCAACAAACATTCTTTGAAATTGGTGGGAAACGATCCCGGGCACTCATGTTAACAAAGCTCAGTCACTAACCACTATGCTACAATCAGCATTATATAATCAAAGGATCAAAAGTAGCAATCTTCTACATTCTCTAATTGTGTAGTTTTTTTTGGAAATTAAGCAGATGCTTAACAACAATTGAACTATTGAGAGTGTAAAGATCTACTATTGGGGTCAATTTGGTTACCTAAATTAAATTGCTCTGTATTGTGACAGTAATCATTGCTATAGTCAGTATAGTGTGTGTTCAGTAACAGTGTTAAATAGCTCTATAGTGTGACAGTAATCATTGCTATAGTGTGTGTTCAGTAACAGTGTTAAATAGCTCTATATTGTGACAGTAATCATTGCTATAGTGTGTGTGTTCAGTAACAGTGTTAAATAGCTCTATATTGTGACAGTAATCATTGCTATAGTGTGTGTGTTCAGTAACAGTGTTAAATAGCTCTATATTGTGACAGTAATCATTGCTATAGTGTGTGTTCAGTAACAGTGTTAAATAGCTCTATAGTGTGACAGTAATCATTGCTATAGTGTGTGTTCAGTAACTTGCAACACAGCAGCCAAGTATATGCAGAACACATATACACGCATTTGACATAACACAAACAACAAGACAATTTACATACATAAAGACATGAAGAAAAGAGCAATATCCACCGCTTAGATTATCCTGTGGCTACTACAACTCCTGATTAAACCCTTTTCTATTTATTAAAGAGCTGGAGAGACAGGAATATTCCTGTTACTGAACACACACTATAGCAATTATTACTGTCACAATAACTTTGTACTTTTGCTACTGATGTTTGTGTGCAACATTTGAGCTGGTGTCAAGTCACCTTAATTCAAGTGATAGATTATATACAGGGGCATGCCATATGGTCTACCTGCACAGCCTTTGTGATTACTGGTAGATCACGATGTACCTTTTGGGCACCCCTGCAATACAGGATTCCTGTCCAGAATTGTTTTTTTATTAAATATAGAGGGTTTAAGTGTAGGGTTTGTCATGTTGGTGTTCTCTATAACTTTTCGTCCTGGGCATGACGTTAAACTGTCCAGTGTAACTCCAAGTTACATGGGGTGGGTATGGTTTGAGAGTTTGTGATGCTCAGTTCTTTTTTTGCGTCTCGGTTCCTCAGGTGGAAGCTGCATAGTTGGGTTTTTGATGGGTTGGGTTTCAAGTGGCTGGTCGTTTGTTTAGATATTGAAAAGGAGGGGGGCGAGCGCGCTACCTTGTGGGAGGCCGTTCTTTTCGGCTTTCCATTTACTCCTCTGGTCATTTAACTGAACATAGAAGCGCCTGTTGTTGAGGAGGCTTTTCCTGACCATTGTGCGGTGTTGGACAGTGTCGTAGGCAGCAGAGAGATCTCTGAATGCTGCTCCAGTTATTTGTTTCCCCTCAAACCCATCCTCAATGTGTTGGGTGAGGTTGAGCTCTGTCCAGCACAGGAGCGGCTGGGACGGAAACCAGCTTGGTCTTTAGTCAGCTTGGTATCTATGAGTGGCAACAAGGCGTTGGAGTAGCAGCTTCTCATATAGCCTTGTAGGTGATGCAGAGGGAAATGGGTCGGTAGCTCTTTGTGGATAATGGGTCTATGCCAGGTTTAGGGATTGCAACCACGTTGGCCTTTTCCCAGACAGAAGGGATGGTTTTCTGTGCTATGCATGTGTTCAGCATCCCCACAAGCCAGGTCTTTGCGTTGGGTCCCAGGTGCTGTAACATTTCTGCCAGTAGGTCATCAATCCCTGCTGCTTTTCCGGGTTTCAACTTTCCCATTGCAGTTTCAAGTTCTTCTAGGTCGAAGGGTTTGGTTTGAGGGCTGGCTGATTGTGGTTGGTCTGATACCACTGTGCGATGGTATTCTCCTGTGGGTCGGTGGCGGTCTTGGTCACAACTGGTGGCCAACAGTTGTAACCAACACCGCCACCGACCCACATAGAATACCATCGCACAGTGGTATCAGACCAACCACAATCAGCCAGCCCTCAAACCAAACCCTTCGACTTAGAAGAACGTGAAACTGCAATGGGAAAGTTGAAACCCGGAAAAGCAGCAGGGATTGATGGCATACTGGCAGAAATGATACAGCACCTGGGACCTATCGCAAGGACCTGGCTTGTGGGGATGCTGAACACATGCATAGCACAGAAAACCATCCCTTCTGTTTGGAAAAAGGCTGGAGTAGTTGCAATCCCTAAACCTGGCAAAGACCCATTATCCCCGAAGAGCTACCGACCCATTTCCCTCCTCTGCATCACCTACAAGCTCTATGAGAGGCACTACAATTTCTGAACAGACTATATTTACATCAATATGTCTGGGTCCCCACCTACTCACTCAGGGTTTACGTGTCACACCTGCAGTGATGGGAGGGGCACCAAAATGTGGTATTTTGATTGTTTAATGGGGGCACTCCCTTAGTATAAAAGTGTATGTTTTGTGTACACATGACCTGATGAAGATCAAATGGATCGAAACGCTGTCAGTATTTCAACAAAAAACGTCTTTCTTATACCTGTGGTGTGCGGGCTCCATCCAATACCTACACCAGTTGTGATGCAACAGAGTTTGCTGTGACCGTTGTGAATTATGGGTGGTGTGGTTTTTGCCAAGACGGTGGATTGTGGCCCATGCCTTCCTGCTGTTATTTGACATGTTGGTGTTCTCTATATCTTTTCGTCCTGGGCATGACGTTAAACTGTTCCGTTCGAGAGGACCAGCGACCCTCGAATGTAAACGGCCACGAAAGGAAATTATGTGTGTGTGAGGTGTTCTCTATAGGTTGGGTTTCAGGTGGTTGTATTGTAGTAGCTTGACATTTCTTGGAGGGCACTTTCAAGGACAGACTCAATCTTCTGGAAGTCTGCTTGTTGGGTCGTAATGCAGAGGTTGTCGGCGTAGATGAAACGCTGGCATTAGGCATTGGGTAGTGGCTGGTCGTTTGTGTAGATATTGAAAAGGAGGGGGGCGAGCACGCTACCTTGTTGGAGGCCGTTCTTTTGGGCTTTCCATTTACTCCTCTGGTCATTTAACTGGACATAGAAGCGCCTGTTGTTGAGGAGGCTTTTCCTGACCATTGTGCGGTGTTGGACAGTGTCGTAGGCAGCAGAGAGATCTCTGAATGCTGCTCCAGTTATTTGTTTCCCCTCAAACCCATCCTCAATGTGTTGGGTGAGGTTGAGCTCTGTCCAGCACAGGAGCGGCTGGGACGGAAACCAGCTTGGTCTTTAGTCAGCTTGGTATCTATGAGTGGCAACAAGGCGTTGGAGTAGCAGCTTCTCATATAGCCTTGTAGGTGATGCAGAGGGAAATGGGTCGGTAGCTCTTTGTGGATAATGGGTCTTTGCCAGGTTTAGGGATTGCAACCACTTTGGCCTTTTCCCAGACAGAAGGGATGGTTTTCTGTGCTATGCATGTGTTCAGCATCCCCACAAGCCAGGTCTTTGCGTTGGGTCCCAGGTGCTGTAACATTTCTGCCAGTAGGTCATCAATCCCTGCTGCTTTTCCGGGTTTCAACTTTCCCATTGCAGTTTCAAGTTCTAGGTCGAAGGGTTTGGTTTGAGGGCTGGCTGATTGTGGTTGGTCTGATACCACTGTGCGATGGTATTCTCCTGTGGGTCGGTGGCGGTCTTGGTCACAACTGGTGGCCAACAGTTGTAACCAACACCGCCACCGACCCACATAGAATACCATCGCACAGTGGTATCAGACCAACCACAATCAGCCAGCCCTCAAACCAAACCCTTCGACTTAGAAGAACGTGAAACTGCAATGGGAAAGTTGAAACCCGGAAAAGCAGCAGGGATTGATGGCATACTGGCAGAAATGATACAGCACCTGGGACCTATCGTAAGGACCTGGCTTGTGGGGATGCTGAACACATGCATAGCACAGAAAACCATCCCTTCTGTTTGGAAAAAGGCTGGAGTAGTTGCAATCCCTAAACCTGGCAAAGACCCATTATCCCCGAAGAGCTACCGACCCATTTCCCTCCTCTGCATCACCTACAAGCTCTATGAGAGGCACTACAATTTCTGAACAGACTATATTTACATCAATATGTCTGGGTCCCCACCTACTCACTCAGGGTTGACGTGTCACACCTGCAGTGATGGGAGGGGCACCAAAATGTGGTATTTTGATTGTTTAATGGGGGCACTCCCTTAGTATAAAAGTGTATGTTTTGTGTACACATGACCTGATGAAGATCAAATGGATCGAAACGCTGTCAGTATTTCAACAAAGAACGTCTTTCTTATACCTGTGGTGTGCGGGCTCCATCCAATACCTACACCAGTTGTGATGCAACAGAGTTTGCTGTGACCGTTGTGAATTATGGGTGGTGTGGTTTTTGCCAAGACGGTGGATTGTGGCCCATGCCTTCCTGCTGTTATTTGACATGTTGGTGTTCTCTATATCTTTTCGTCCTGGGCATGACGTTAAACTGTTCCGTTCGAGAGGACCAGCGACCCTCGAATGTAAACGGCCACGAAAGGAAATTATGTGTGTGTGAGGTGTTCTCTATAGGTTGGGTTTCAGGTGGTTGTATTGTAGTAGCTTGACATTTCTTGGAGGGCACTTTCAAGGACAGACTCAATCTTCTGGAAGTCTGCTTGTTGGGTCGTAATGCAGAGGTTGTCGGCGTAGATGAAACGCTGGCATTAGGCATTGGGTAGTGGCTGGTCGTTTGTGTAGATATTGAAAAGGAGGGGGGCGAGCACGCTACCTTGTTGGAGGCCGTTCTTTTGGGCTTTCCATTTACTCCTCTGGTCATTTAACTGGACATAGAAGCGCCTGTTGTTGAGGAGGCTTTTCCTGACCATTGTGCGGTGTTGGACAGTGTCGTAGGCAGCAGAGAGATCTCTGAATGCTGCTCCAGTTATTTGTTTCCCCTCAAACCCATCCTCAATGTGTTGGGTGAGGTTGAGCTCTGTCCAGCACAGGAGCGGCTGGGACGGAAACCAGCTTGGTCTTTAGTCAGCTTGGTATCTATGAGTGGCAACAAGGCGTTGGAGTAGCAGCTTCTCATATAGCCTTGTAGGTGATGCAGAGGGAAATGGGTCGGTAGCTCTTTGTGGATAATGGGTCTTTGCCAGGTTTAGGGATTGCAACCACTTTGGCCTTTTCCCAGACAGAAGGGATGGTTTTCTGTGCTATGCATGTGTTCAGCATCCCCACAAGCCAGGTCTTTGCGTTGGGTCCCAGGTGCTGTAACATTTCTGCCAGTAGGTCATCAATCCCTGCTGCTTTTCCGGGTTTCAACTTTCCCATTGCAGTTTCAAGTTCTTCTAGGTCGAAGGGTTTGGTTTGAGGGCTGGCTGATTGTGGTTGGTCTGATACCACTGTGCGATGGTATTCTCCTGTGGGTCGGTGGCGGTCTTGGTCACAACTGGTGGCCAACAGTTGTAACCAACACCGCCACCGACCCACATAGAATACCATCGCACAGTGGTATCAGACCAACCACAATCAGCCAGCCCTCAAACCAAACCCTTCGACTTAGAAGAACGTGAAACTGCAATGGGAAAGTTGAAACCCGGAAAAGCAGCAGGGATTGATGGCATACTGGCAGAAATGATACAGCACCTGGGACCTATCGTAAGGACCTGGCTTGTGGGGATGCTGAACACATGCATAGCACAGAAAACCATCCCTTCTGTTTGGAAAAAGGCTAGAGTAGTTGCAATCCCTAAACCTGGCAAAGACCCATTATCCCCGAAGAGCTACCGACCCATTTCCCTCCTCTGCATCACCTACAAGCTCTATGAGAGGCACTACAATTTCTGAACAGACTATATTTACATCAATATGTCTGGGTCCCCACCTACTCACTCAGGGTTGACGTGTCACACCTGCAGTGATGGGAGGGGCACCAAAATGTGGTATTTTGATTGTTTAATGGGGGCACTCCCTTAGTATAAAAGTGTATGTTTTGTGTACACATGACCTGATGAAGATCAAATGGATCGAAACGCTGTCAGTATTTCAACAAAGAACGTCTTTCTTATACCTGTGGTGTGCGGGCTCCATCCAATACCTACACCAGTTGTGATGCAACAGAGTTTGCTGTGACCGTTGTGAATTATGGGTGGTGTGGTTTTTGCCAAGACGGTGGATTGTGGCCCATGCCTTCCTGCTGTTATTTGACATGTTGGTGTTCTCTATATCTTTTCGTCCTGGGCATGACGTTAAACTGTTCCGTTCGAGAGGACCAGCGACCCTCGAATGTAAACGGCCACGAAAGGAAATTATGTGTGTGTGAGGTGTTCTCTATAGGTTGGGTTTCAGGTGGTTGTATTGTAGTAGCTTGACATTTCTTGGAGGGCACTTTCAAGGACAGACTCAATCTTCTGGAAGTCTGCTTGTTGGGTCGTAATGCAGAGGTTGTCGGCGTAGATGAAACGCTGGCATTAGGCAATGGGTAGTGGCTGGTCGTTTGTGTAGATATTGAAAAGGAGGGGGGCGAGCACGCTACCTTGTTGGAGGCCGTTCGTTTGGGCTTTCCATTTACTCCTCTGGTCATTTAACTGGACATAGAAGCGCCTGTTGTTGAGGAGGCTTTTCCTGACCATTGTGCGGTGTTGGACAGTGTCGTAGGCAGCAGAGAGATCTCTGAATGCTGCTCCAGTTATTTGTTTCCCCTCAAACCCATCCTCAATGTGTTGGGTGAGGTTGAGCTCTGTCCAGCACAGGAGCCGCTGGGACGGAAACCAGCTTGGTCTTTAGTCAGCTTGGTATCTATGAGTGGCAACAAGGCGTTGGAGTAGCAGCTTCTCATATAGCCTTGTAGGTGATGCAGAGGGAAATGGGTCGGTAGCTCTTTGTGGATAATGGGTCTTTGCCAGGTTTAGGGATTGCAAC
This sequence comes from Protomyctophum parallelum, assembly GCF_964188405.1. Taxonomy (NCBI): domain Eukaryota; kingdom Metazoa; phylum Chordata; class Actinopteri; order Myctophiformes; family Myctophidae; genus Protomyctophum; species Protomyctophum parallelum. Next base: position 21,223,082 of record NC_139702.1, on the reverse strand, counting down.
CACTTTGGCCTTTTCCTGAACAGAAGGGATGGTTTTCTGTGCTATGCATGTGTTCAGCATCCCCACAAGCCAGGTCTTTGCGTTGGGTCCCAGGTGCTGTAACATTTCTGCCAGTAGGTCATCAATCCCTGCTGCTTTTCCGGGTTTCAACTTTCCCATTGCAGTTTCAAGTTCTTCTAGGTCGAAGGGTTTGGTTTGAGGGCTGGCTGATTGTGGTTGGTCTGATACCACTGTGCGATGGTATTCTCCTGTGGGTCGGTGGCGGTGTTGGTCACAACTGGTGGCCAACAGTTGTAACCAACACTGCCACCGACCCACATAGAATACCATCGCACAGTGGTATCAGACCAACCACAATCAGCCAGCCCTCAAACCAAACCCTTCGACTTAGAAGAACGTGAAACTGCAATGGGAAAGTTGAAACCCGGAAAAGCAGCAGGGATTGATGGCATACTGGCAGAAATGATACAGCACCTGGGACCTATCGCAAGGACCTGGCTTGTGGGGATGCTGAACACATGCATAGCACAGAAAACCATCCCTTCTGTTTGGAAAAAGGCTGGAGTAGTTGCAATCCCTAAACCTGGCAAAGACCCATTATCCCCGAAGAGCTACCGACCCATTTCCCTCCTCTGCATCACCTACAAGCTCTATGAGAGGCACTACAATTTCTGAACAGACTATATTTACATCAATATGTCTGGGTCCCCACCTACTCACTCAGGGTTGACGTGTCACACCTGCAGTGATGGGAGGGGCACCAAAATGTGGTATTTTGATTGTTTAATGGGGGCACTCCCTTAGTATAAAAGTGTATGTTTTGTGTACACATGACCTGATGAAGATCAAATGGATCGAAACGCTGTCAGTATTTCAACAAAGAACGTCTTTCTTATACCTGTGGTGTGCGGGCTCCATCCAATACCTACACCAGTTGTGATGCAACAGAGTTTGCTGTGACCGTTGTGAATTATGGGTGGTGTGGTTTTTGCCAAGACGGTGGATTGTGGCCCATGCCTTCCTGCTGTTATTTGACATGTTGGTGTTCTCTATATCTTTTCGTCCTGGGCATGACGTTAAACTGTTCCGTTCGAGAGGACCAGCGACCCTCGAATGTAAACGGCCACGAAAGGAAATTATGTGTGTGTGAGGTGTTCTCTATAGGTTGGGTTTCAGGTGGTTGTATTGTAGTAGCTTGACATTTCTTGGAGGGCACTTTCAAGGACAGACTCAATCTTCTGGAAGTCTGCTTGTTGGGTCGTAATGCAGAGGTTGTCGGCGTAGATGAAACGCTGGCATTAGGCATTGGGTAGTGGCTGGTCGTTTGTGTAGATATTGAAAAGGAGGGGGGCGAGCACGCTACCTTGTTGGAGGCCGTTCTTTTGGGCTTTCCATTTACTCCTCTGGTCATTTAACTGGACATAGAAGCGCCTGTTGTTGAGGAGGCTTTTCCTGACCATTGTGCGGTGTTGGACAGTGTCGTAGGCAGCAGAGAGATCTCTGAATGCTGCTCCAGTTATTTGTTTCCCCTCAAACCCATCCTCAATGTGTTGGGTGAGGTTGAGCTCTGTCCAGCACAGGAGCGGCTGGGACGGAAACCAGCTTGGTCTTTAGTCAGCTTGGTATCTATGAGTGGCAACAAGGCGTTGGTGTAGCAGCTTCTCATATAGCCTTGTAGGTGATGCAGAGGGAAATGGGTCGGTAGCTCTTTGTGGATAATGGGTCTTTGCCAGGTTTAGGGATTGCAACCACTTTGGCCTTTTCCCAGACAGAAGGGATGGTTTTCTGTGCTATGCATGTGTTCAGCATCCCCACAAGCCAGGTCTTTGCGTTGGGTCCCAGGTGCTGTAACATTTCTGCCAGTAGGTCATCAATCCCTGCTGCTTTTCCGGGTTTCAACTTTCCCATTGCAGTTTCAAGTTCTTCTAGGTCGAAGGGTTTGGTTTGAGGGCTGGCTGATTGTGGTTGGTCTGATACCACTGTGCGATGGTATTCTCCTGTGGGTCGGTGGCGGTCTTGGTCACAACTAGTTGTAACCAACACCGCCACCGACCCACATAGAATAGCCGATGCCCCTAGAGATCCATCCCAAAGCTTCCCTCAGGGAGCACAGCAAGCCAGCTAGCCAGCAAGCCTGCCCAGTCAGCCAACGCAGCCAGTCAGCTCCGCCAGTCAGCCAGTGTAGAAAGTCAGGCTGCCAAGCCAGAGCATATCAGCCCTTGCAGTCAGCCATTGCAGCCATACCAGCCTTGTTCAGTCAGCTCAGCCAGGCCTCTCTTGAGGCCTGGCTCTCTGTCTGCCTGGCCCGGTCTGCCCTGCCCTGCCTTGCAGCAACAGAACCAGCCTTTCTGGAAAGCCAGCCAGCTCAGAATGCGAGCTGAGCAAGCCAGTGCAGCAGCAAGCCCAGACTAGGTTACCGCAGCCTTACTGTGCAGCCACAGCCACTCAGTCTAGACCAGCAGGAGCTGGCCAGGCTCCAACCCTTGCAGGCCGGACAGTCCCCCTGCCTGCACTTTGTTGCCTTCCTGGCCTGTCTGCCTGCCTAGGCGCCTCGGTCTTCCTGTCTGTCTGCCTTGGCCTGCCAGTCTGAAACTGGTTTAGACTAACTGCGTGCTTGCCAGCTGCGCTGGCTTGCTGAGCTCGTATTCTGAGCTCGTATTCTGAGCTGGCTGGCTTGCCAGCAAGGCTGGTTCTGTTGCTGCAAGGCAGGGCGGGGCAGACCGGGCCAGGCAGACAGAGAGCCAGGCCTCGAGAGAGGCCTGGCTGAGCTGACTGAGCAAGGCTGGTATGGCTACAATGGTTGACTGCAAGGGCTGATGTGCGCTGGCTTGGCAGCCTGACTTTCTACACTGGCTGACTGGCGGAGCTGGCTGGCTGCGTTGGCTGACTGGGCGGGCTTGCTGGCTAGCTGGCTTGCTGGACTCCCTGAGGGAAGCTTTGGGATGGATCTCTAGGGGCATCGGCTTGTGTTGAGCCTTCCAACGGCGTCTACCTTGATCTTCGTCCTAAGAAAGAAAGACAGAAAAAGAAACACACACACAAACTCAACTATGCAGCTTCCACATGAGGAAGGCAGGCAGGCACGCAGGCAGGCACAAGCTGCCTGCGTGCTTGCTTCGCCCTCCAGTTGCTGCTCCAGTTATTTGTTTTCCCTCAAACCCATCCTCAATGTGTTGGGTGAGGTTGAGCTCTGTCCAGCACAGGACGGGACGGAAACCAGCTTGGTCTTTAGTCAGCTTGGTGTCTATGAGTGGTATGAGGCGTTGGAGTAGCAGCCTCTCTTGTATGTGATGCAGAGGAGGGAAATGGGTCAGTAGCTCTTTGAGGATGATGGGTCTTTGCCAGGTTTGGGGATTGCAACCACTTTGGCTTTTCTCCAGACAGAAGGGATGGTTTTCTGTGCCATGCATGTGTTCAGCATCCCCACGAGCCAGGTCTTTGCGTTAGGTTCCAGGTGCTGTATAATTTCTGCCAGTATGTCATCAATCCCTGCTGCTTTTCCGGGTTTCAACTTTCCCATTGCAGTTTTGAGTTCTTCTAGGTCGAAGGGTTTGGTTTGAGGGCTGGCTGATTGTGGTTGGTCTGATACCACTGTGCGATGGTATTCTCCTGTGGGTCGTGGCGGTGTTGGTTACGACTGTTGGCCACCAGTTGTGATGCAACAGAGTTCGCTGTGACCGTTGTGAATTATGGGTGGCTCCCTGAGGTCCTTGATCGCCATTGGGTCCAACAGTGGTCATTGAAGCGTGCACACACATGCACACATGCACCTACACACACAGGGGCACATGCGTATGCACACCTGGACCTTTAAATGAACAACAACACAAAAACTAAGGCACTGGTGTCGGACTTCTGGTTTACCGGAACGGGGTTCAACTCCCTGCAGTGCCCTGCTCAATGTGTTGTATTTCATTCATTGGTCCATGGTCTCAGGTCATTGAGCGGCGCGCTATAGTGTGCGATTCTTCATCATTGTTGAGGATTTTTTAAAGGTGAAAATCAAGGAAAAGCAAAAGGCTATAGTCCATGGTCACGGACCGCATACTGGTCAAGGTCATTTATACTGGTGAAGATCATTTACTAGTCTTCTAAAGGTCATTTATACTGGTGAAGATCATTTACTAGTCTTCTAAAGGTCATTTATACTGGTCAAGGTCAATTACTAGTCTCATGAAGGTAATTTATACTGGTCACAGTCATATACTGGTCACGGTCATTTCTACTGGTGAAGGTCATTTATACTGGTCAAGGTCATTTGTACTTGTCAAGGTCATTTATACTGGTCAAGGTCATTTACTAGTCTTATTGAAGGTAATTTATACTGCTCAAGGTCATTGATATTGGTCAAGGTCATTAAGTGGCACGCTATAGTGCGCGATTCTTCATCATTGTTGAGGATTTGAAAAAAGGTTAAATTGCAGAAAAGCGAAAGGCTAAAGTCCATGGTCACGGAGGGCATACTATAGTATGTTGTTTTTCTTTTTTTTGGTGGTGTGCGGGCTCCATCCAATAACTACACCAGTTGTGATGCAATAGAGTTTGCTGTGACCGTTGTGAATTATGGGTGGTGTGGTCTTTGCCAAGACGGTGGATTGTGGCCCATGCCTTCCTGCTGTTATTTGTCATGTTGGTGTTCTCTATATCTTTTCGTCCTGGGCATGACGTTAAACTGTTCCGTTCGAGAGGACCGGCGACCCTCGAATGTAAACAGGTGTTGGGACAGGGTCAGGTGTTGTCTTGATGCATCCTATGATGATGCCACAGGTGTCATTTAGGGCTGTGTCGACCAATTTGGTGTGACGGGATAGGCTTGTAGGTGATGCAGAGGAGGGAAATGGGTCGGTAGCTCTTTGGGGATAATGGGTCTTTGCCAGGTTTAGGGATTGCAACCACTTTGGCCTTTTTCCAGACAGAAGGGATGGTTTTCTGTGCTATGCATGTGTTCAGCATCCCCACAAGCCAGGTCTTTCCGTTAGGTCCCAGGTGCTGTATCATTTCTGCTAGTAGGTCATCAATCCCTGCTGCTTTTCCGGGTTTCAACTTTCCCATTGCAGTTTCACGTTCTTCTAGGTCGAAGGGTTTGGTTTGAAGGCTGGCTGATTGTGGTTGGTCTGATACCACTGTGCGATGGTATTCTCCTGTGGGTTGGTGGCGGTCTTGGTCACAACTGGTGGCCAACAGTTGTAACCAACACCGCCACCGACCCACATAGAATACCATCGCACAGTGGTATCAGACCAACCATAATCAGCCATCACTCAAACCAAACCCTTCGACCTAGAAGAACTTGAAACTGCAATGGGAAAGTTGAAACCCGGAAAAGCAGCAGGGATTGATGACCTACTGGCAGAAATGATACAGCACCTGGGACCTAACTCAAGGCCCTGGCTTGTGGGGATGCTGAACACATGCACAGCACAGAAAACCACCCCTTCTGTCTGGAAAAAGGCCAAAGTGGTTGCAATCCCTAAACCTGGCAAAGACCCATTATCCCCGAAGAGCTACCGACCCATTTCCCTCCTCTGCATCACGTCTTTCTTATACCTGTGGTGTGCGGGCTCCATCCAATACCTACACTAGTTGTGATGCAACAGAATTTGCTGTGGCCGTTGTGAATTATGGGTGGTGTGGTCTTTGCCAAGACGGTGGATTGTGGCCCATGCCTTCCTGCTGTTATTTGTCATTTGTCATTATGGTGTTCTCTATATCTTTTCGTCCTGGGCATGACGTTAAACTGTTCCGTTTGAGAGGACCGGTGACCCTCGAATGTAAACAGCCACGAAAGGAAACTGTGTGTGTGAGGTGTTCTCTATCATTTCATTCCAGACTTCACTGTCTATCTCCTGTGTTTTCCATTCATCTTGAGCGTTACACAGTCATCTGATGTGCGGGGGGAGGTGCCGGCTAGCGCATAAAGGCACGGACGGGACAGGTGTTTTCTTGACCCATCCCGTGATGATGCGACAGGTGTCATTTAGGGCTGTGTCGACCAATTTGGTGTGACGTGATCGGCTCCAGCTTGAGCAGGAATACTCTGCTGTAGAGAAAGACAGGGCCATGGCAGTTGCACGGATTGTTTGTGGGTCTGTGCCCCACTTGGGAGTTCACTAGTTTTCACAGGATGTTATTGTGGGTGTTGACCGTGGCTTTTGTGTTCTCCAGGTGTTTTTTTGAAGAAGAGTGTCCTGTCCAGTGTAACTCCAAGATACATGGGGTGGGTATGGTTGGAGAGTTTGTGACCATCCCAAGTGACGCTCAGTTCTTTTCTCGCGTCTCGGTTCCTCAGGTGGAAGCTGCATAGTTGGGTTTGTGTGTCTTTCTTTTTCTGTCTTTCTTTCTTAGGACGGAGATCAAGGTAGACGCCATAGGAAGGCTCAACACTAGCCGATGCCCCTAGAGATCCATCCCAAAGCTTCCCTCAGGGAGCACAGCAAGCCAGCTAGCCAGCAAGCCTGCCCAGTCAGCCAACGCAGCCAGTCAGCTCCGCCAGTCAGCCAGTGTAGAAAGTCAGGCTGCCAAGCCAGAGCATATCAGCCCTTGCAGTCAGCCATTGCAGCCATACCAGCCTTGCTCAGTCAGCTCAGCCAGGCCTCTCTTGAGGCCTGGCTCTCTGTCTGCCTGGCCCGGTCTGCCCTGCCCTGCCTTGCAGCAACAGAACCAGCCTTTCTGGAAAGCCAGCCAGCTCAGAATGCGAGCTGAGCAAGCCAGTGCAGCAGCAAGCCCAGACTAGGTTACCGCAGCCTTACTGTGCAGCCACAGCCACTCAGTCTAGACCAGCAGGAGCTGGCCAGGCTCCAACCCTTGCAGCGCAGCCTTAGGCCGGACAGTCCCCCTGCCTGCACTTTGTTGCCTTCCTGGCCTGTCTGCCTGCCTAGGCGCCTCGGTCTTCCTGTCTGTCTGCCTTGGCCTGCCAGTCTGAAACTGGTTTAGACTAACTGCGTGCTTGCCAGCTGCGCTGGCTTGCTGAGCTCGTATTCTGAGCTGGCTGGCTTGCCAGCAAGGCTGGTTCTGTTGCTGCAAGGCAGGGCGGGGCAGACCGGGCCAGGCAGACAGAGAGCCAGGCCTCGAGAGAGGCCTGGCTGAGCTGACTGAGCAAGGCTGGTATGGCTACAATGGTTGACTGCAAGGGCTGATGTGCGCTGGCTTGGCAGCCTGACTTTCTACACTGGCTGACTGGCGGAGCTGGCTGGCTGCGTTGGCTGACTGGGCGGGCTTGCTGGCTAGCTGGCTTGCTGGACTCCCTGAGGGAAGCTTTGGGATGGATCTCTAGGGGCATCGGCTTGTGTTGAGCCTTCCAACGGCTTCTACCTTGATCTTCGTCCTAAGAAAGAAAGACAGAAAAAGAAACACACACACAAACTCAACTATGCAGCTTCCACATGAGGAAGGCAGGCAGGCACGCAGGCAGGCACAAGCTGCCTGCGTGCTTGCTTCGCCCTCCAGTTGCTGCTCCAGTTATTTGTTTTCCCTCAAACCCATCCTCAATGTGTTGGGTGAGGTTGAGCTCTGTCCAGCACAGGACGGGACGGAAACCAGCTTGGTCTTTAGTCAGCTTGGTGTCTATGAGTGGTATGAGGCGTTGGAGTAGCAGCCTCTCTTGTAGGTGATGCAGAGGAGGGAAATGGGTCGGTAGCTCTTTGAGGATGATGGGTCTTTGCCAGGTTTGGGGATTGCAACCACTTTGGCTTTTCTCCAGACAGAAGGGATGGTTTTCTGTGCCATGCATGTGTTCAGCATCCCCACGAGCCAGGTCTTTGCGTTAGGTTCCAGGTGCTGTATAATTTCTGCCAGTATGTCATCAATCCCTGCTGCTTTTCCGGGTTTCAACTTTCCCATTGCAGTTTTGAGTTCTTCTAGGTCGAAGGGTTTGGTTTGAGGGCTGGCTGATTGTGGTTGGTCTGATACCACTGTGCGATGGTATTCTCCTGTGGGTCGTGGCGGTGTTGGTTACGACTGTTGGCCACCAGTTGTGATGCAACAGAGTTCGCTGTGACCGTTGTGAATTATGGGTGGCTCCCTGAGGTCCTTGATCGCCATTGGGTCCAACAGTGGTCATTGAAGCGTGCACACACATGCACACATGCACCTACACACACAGGGGCACATGCGTATGCACACCTGGACCTTTAAATGAACAACAACACAAAAACTAAGGCACTGGTGTCGGACTTCTGGTTTACCGGAACGGGGTTCAACTCCCTGCAGTGCCCTGCTCAATGTGTTGTATTTCATTCATTGGTCCATGGTCTCAGGTCATTGAGCGGCACGCTATAGTGTGCGATTCTTCATCATTGTTGAGGATCTTTTAAAGGTGAAAATCAAGGAAAAGCAAAAGGCTATAGTCCATGGTCACGGACCGCATACTGGTCAAGGTCATTTATACTGGTGAAGATCATTTACTAGTCTTCTAAAGGTCATTTATACTGGTGAAGATCATTTACTAGTCTTCTAAAGGTCATTTATACTGGTCAAGGTCATTTACTAGTCTCATGAAGGTAATTTATACTGGTCAGTCATATACTGGTCACGGTCATTTATACTGGTCAAGGTCATTTGTACTTGTCAAGGTCATTTATACTGGTCAAGGTCATTTACTAGTCTTATTGAAGGTAATTTATACTGCTCAAGGTTATTGATCAATATCAATGACCTTGATGACCCCAAGGTCATTAAGTGGCATGCTATAGTGCGCGATTCTTCATCATTGTTCACGATTTGAAAAAAGGTTAAATCGCGGAAAAGCGAAAGGCTATAGTCCATAGTCTCGGAGGGCATACAAAAATGTGTGGTGCTATACAGGCCGTTCTGGAAAATTTGGGACAGAGGTTCATCGTTGGCATCCAGGGAGTGTGTGTGCAAAATTTGGCATCGACCGGGTTAATGGTGCTGGAGATTAGCTGTTAACAAACTGACGGACACACACACACACACACACACACTCACTCAGAGTGCAAAACATACTCTATCCCCATGGCTTTGGCCTGGTGCCATACCGTTATTAATTATTGCCTACAATGTCAATTGTGAAATTACTTTACCGTTGCAATGCAAAATTTACATTTCAACGAATGGACCTCGTAAAACAAAACAAAAACCAAGGCACTGGTTGTGGTACTTCTGGTTTACCGGAATGGGGTTCAACTCCCTGCAGTGCTCTGCTCAATTTGTTGTATTTACATGGTTCATTTTTATTTTCTGCTCATTGTGTTGCCTTTTCATAGATGATAACCCCCAGGTTCTTTAATGTGTTTGCACTCCCTACAGTTAGGTTACCAAGTCTATTTATTTATTATTTCTGTTCACTAGAACTAGAACCAATTACCAAAGTAGGCTTTCTAATGACACAACTCGCCTTTGTTTTTATGTGTAGCAAAAACGTTCTTTTTATTTACGCCAAAGAGTAGAGGCTGGTCTGCATTCATGCGAGCGGGGAAGTTTAGAGTAACATAGCTCTAAATGAAACGCATTAGAGCTATGGACCAGAGCTAGTAGTCATAGCACTTCATGGTATATGCATAGTTTATATAGTTTCATTATAGATATATTAAACAGAGAGGACTGGAGTCAATTGGGTTATATTATGTTTAACACTAATTTGAAGCTGTCAAAATCTGACAGACTTCTGGCGGCCATGGCCACGCCCACCTTTTGGTAACGCCCACTTTCGGCCAAGCCCACAAAAAGGACCCCCCATGTCATTTGCCAGGCAGGCTCCACTCTCAGACAGATATTTGGCTCCGTCTTATGAGCTAATTTAGAACTTCCTGTCTGAGAGCTAGCTAATTTAAGACATCCGGTTGCCTTCAGAATAAAATAAGGTTATTTAATTCGTTAATTAAATAATTGTCAATGCCCCAAGGCACAGCACTTTTTTGAGCGTTGACCTCAGTAGAAGGTCTGCTGCCGTGAATTTTACACCTCTCCCACTTAGCGGAGAGTGGGGTGTGGTACAGGACATCTCCCCGAACGCGTGGGTATACTGCATCTACAAGTAGTACAAGATAAATTGAAACCATTGACACCTACTTCGATGGTTCAGTTGTCATCTATGCCGGGGAATTTAGCAGCTCTCATTCAAGCGTTTTTTCAAAATCCAGGTCACACATTTGATTGCAAAACAATCTGTGGTCTCACTCAACAACTAGTGAATAGCATCTTACTTGGCCTTAGGAATGCACAATGACCCATTAGATTTTATACACAAACTAGTAGTTTGGTTGAGTATGTGTGGTGTCCACACAGTTGTTCAAGCAAAACATACAGACATCTGTACATTCTGTGCCTGGACAGTTGAAAGCAATTAACAGAACAATAACAGAGGACAATTTGGAAGAAGATGATGATGATGTGGTTTTATGCAATGAAAGTCTAAATGACAATATGTGTGAAGCTATTCCATTACCAATTCTAACATTTCTACAACAGACATCTGCTATCAAAAAATGTCACACACGGCTTGAAGAAGCAGCAGCGCAGGACTCAACATTTAGACGGAAACTTGAGAAATTCAATCTAGCCAACACATCAGTGTCATTAGTGTCTCAGAAATGTTCTAGGACAGAAGTATGCACCATATTAAATAGATTTGTAGAATACACACTTCGGTCTCCTTTCCTTGGAGATGACCTGCTTTGCCTGAAAAGTCTTAGTCTGTATAGTTGTACTCAATGTGGTGACAAGGCCTTACCATCTACAAAGAACATGTCACAATTCATAGTGCAGCCACTTGACGTGTCACAAAAAGGCATCTTAGACACTATTGCACAAATATTACCTGCTCAATCTGAACAATGTGAAACATGTCAGCAGGAAAAGAGCTTATCAACATATGAAGTAATTAACAGCCCACAGACCTTACTTCTCCTGTTAAGAGCTGGCACAAAAATTCCAAAAACGTTCAATTTATCCTGTCTGTACCACCAAAATGAGTATGCTTTGACCAGTATGTGTGTATTTTTCGACAGGCCACCATATGCGTCATTGTACATCCTTAAAGATCATAAATGGCATATCTGGACAAATGAATCGAATGACACAGCAGGCTATACCTTTGAGCTGATGCAAAGAACATCCGCTCGACAGCACACAAAGACAGTAGTCACAAGTAGTTTCTATGTCGTGTCATACGAGAAAATAAACAGTCGAGAAATAATCAAGTTTCGTCAGGACAAACAAATGCATAAATGCACAGACAGATGCAATCAACGCACACAAGTGACACCCATTCCAAAGCTAGAGGTAACTCCTTGACCTGACTTAGCTTGCGTAGAGAAAGTGATTTCATGTCAATGCCCCAAGGCACAGCACTTTTTTGAGCGTTGACCCCAGTAGAAGGTCTGCTGCTGTGAATTTTACACCTCTCTCTCTTAGCGGAGAGTGGGGTGTGGTAGAGGACATCTCCCCGAACACGTGGGTATGTCCAGATAGTTGCCTCGCGGAGGCCTCTTTGTCCAGTGTCCATTCTGGGTCCGGAAACGGTACTTTTTGTCAGCATTGACCCCAGTAGAAGGTCTGCTGCTGTGAATTTTACACCTCTCCCGCTTAGCGGAGAGAGTGGTGTGGTAGAGGACATCTCCCCGAACGCGTGGGTATGTCCAGATAGTTGCCTCGCGGAGGCCTCTTTGTCCAGTGTCCATTCTGGGTCCGGAAACGGTACTTTTTTCAGCGTTGACCACAGTAGAAGGTCTGCTGCTGTGAATTTTACACCTCTCCCGCTTAGCGGAGAGTGGGGTGTGGTACAGGACATCTCCCCGAACGCGTGGGTATGTCCAGATAGTTGCCTCGCGGAGCCGTCTTTTGTCCAGTGTCCATTCTGGGTCCGGAAACGGTACTTTTTGTCAGCCTTGACCCCAGTAGAAGGTCTGCTGCTGTGAATTTTACACCTCTCCCGCTTAGCGGAGAGTGTGGTGTGGTAGAGGACATCTCCCCGAACGTGTGGGTATGTCCAGATAGTTGCCTCGCGGAGGCCTCTTTGTCCAGTGTCCATTCTGGGTCCGGAAACGGTACTTTTTGTCAGCATTGACCCCAGTAGAAGGTCTGCTGCTGTGAATTTTACACCTCTCCCGCTTAGCGGAGAGTGGGGTGTGGTACAGGACATCTCCCCGAACGCGTGGGTATGTCCAGATAGTTGCCTCGCGGAGCCGTCTTTTGTCCAGTGTCCATTCTGGGTCCGGAAACGGTACTTTTTGTCAGCCTTGACCCCAGTAGAAGGTCTGCTGCTGTGAATTTTACACCTCTCCCGCTTAGCGGAGAGTGTGGTGTGGTAGAGGACATCTCCCCGAACGTGTGGGTATGTCCAGATAGTTGCCTCGCGGAGGCCTCTTTGTCCAGTGTCCATTCTGGGTCCGGAAACGGTACTTTTTGTCAGCATTGACCCCAGTAGAAGGTCTGCTGCTGTGAATTTTACACCTCTCCCGCTTAGCGGAGAGAGTGGTGTGGTAGAGGACATCTCCCCGAACGCGTGGGTATGTCCAGATAGTTGCCTCGCGGAGGCCTCTTTGTCCAGTGTCCATTCTGGGTCCGGAAACGGTACTTTTTTCAGCGTTGACCACAGTAGAAGGTCTGCTGCTGTGAATTTTACACCTCTCCCGCTTAGCGGAGAGTGGGGTGTGGTACAGGACATCTCCCCGAACGCGTGGGTATGTCCAGATAGTTGCCTCGCGGAGCCGTCTTTTGTCCAGTGTCCATTCTGGGTCCGGAAACGGTACTTTTTGTCAGCCTTGACCCCAGTAGAAGGTCTGCTGCTGTGAATTTTACACCTCTCCCGCTTAGCGGAGAGTGTGGTGTGGTAGAGGACATCTCCCCGAACGTGTGGGTATGTCCAGATAGTTGCCTCGCGGAGGCCTCTTTGTCCAGTGTCCATTCTGGGTCCGGAAACGGTACTTTTTGTCAGCATTGACCCCAGTAGAAGGTCTGCTGCTGTGAATTTTACACCTCTCCCGCTTAGCGGAGAGTGGGGTGTGGTACAGGACATCTCCCCGAACGCGTGGGTATGTCCAGATAGTTGCCTCGCGGAGCCGTCTTTTGTCCAGTGTCCATTCTGGGTCCGGAAACGGTACTTTTTGTCAGCCTTGACCCCAGTAGAAGGTCTGCTGCTGTGAATTTTACACCTCTCCCGCTTAGCGGAGAGTGTGGTGTGGTAGAGGACATCTCCCCGAACGTGTGGGTATGTCCAGATAGTTGCCTCGCGGAGGCCTCTTTGTCCAGTGTCCATTCTGGGTCCGGAAACGGTACTTTTTGTCAGCATTGACCCCAGTAGAAGGTCTGCTGCTGTGAATTTTACACCTCTCCCGCTTAGCGGAGAGTGTGGTGTGGTAGAGGACATCTCCCCGAACGTGTGGGTATGTCCAGATAGTTGCCTCGCGGAGGCCTCTTTGTCCAGTGTCCATTCTGGGTCCGGAAACGGTACTTTTTTCAGCGTTGACCACAGTAGAAGGTCTGCTGCTGTGGATTTTACACCTCTCCCGCTTAGCGGAGAGTGGGGTGTGGTACAGGACATCTCCCCGAACGCGTGGGTATGTCCAGATAGTTGCCTCGCGGAGCCGTCTTTTGTCCAGTGTCCATTCTGGGTCCGGAAACGGTACTTTTTGTCAGCCTTGACCCCAGTAGAAGGTCTGCTACTGTGAATTTTACACCTCTCCCGCTTAGCGGAGAGTGGGGTGTGGTATAGGACATCTCCCCGAACGCGTGGGTATGTCCAGATAGTTGCCTTGCGGAGCCGTCTTTTGTCCAGTGTCCACTTTATAAAGTCCATGCACTCCAGTGAATAGCATTTATCCATTTAGATAACTTTATTATTATTATTATAAGGATTTAATTACTTATTCTTACACAGAAACATAATGTGTGTCTTATAGCATCATATAGCATCATTTAAATGCTTAATTTGTAGTTTTAATGTGCAAATTAAACTTTTTTTCAATACTCTAGAGGGTACTCTTATTTTGAAGAGATCGTCCACCGGAAGTCTTAAATTAGCTCACTAGATTAGCTCACTAGACGCTGCGCAGGAAGGCTACATTAGTAAACACGGAAGCTGGTGAGACGTGAGATTTAGTATTTCGTTCCCTTAACTGGCTGTATTCATCATTTCATCTTCAAATCAGCAGTATCTTCTCTACTGCGCTGACACATTTATCACATGTCTGTTCTTTCAGCCGACGAAGAGTTGGTCAAGCAATGGGAAAGGTCAGAAGACAGTTGTTTTTGTGTAGGCATTATGTCTACTTGTACACAACTACACATACACCACGACCACGTCCACCCCACCGCACATTGCAACTTCTTCCTGCCTGCTTCCAAGACACCTTGCGCCTGCGGTCTGGTCTGATTTAATGAGGTCACGGTGTTTCTTAGCCGCAATTTTCAACTCCAGATTTTTATACTGCCTGGGATGAATCTTCCATTGACTCGATCCCCACTCATCCAATTTGCTTTTACGATCTGCTCGACGTTAAACTCACCAACATTTCAACTCTAGGCCAAGCTAGCCCCGCTTGGAACCCTAAGTAAAGTTTCTGAGCGGGGCTATAGGTCAAGCTGTCAAGCTTTTGTTTCATAAAAATCCACCGTAGACATGTTATGAGCTACTTTCTGTCAAGAAATGCTGTGCAGTAGCCATGATTCATGTGACGCAACTTCACCCTGGTTTTTGCGAACGCTACATTTACAAAGAATTAAAATATATAAACATTCGCATTTCAAATATAAAGTACTCACAAAGTGTCCCACGGGTGTTAGTTAGTAGCAGCGCCAGCGATTATAATTTCTGCATCCCGCGTTGTTTAATAAAAAGCATTTTTATCCGAGGTGTTATTTTGCCATTGGCTTTCAACTACGCGCCCCTAACGGTCGGGAGGAGGGTGGCACTCGGTGTGTTCGATATAGGTAGGCTGACCGCCCTGCCAATACAGACTAATAGGCGAGTGCGCTCCCGGTGTGCAACTGTGGATTTCCCAAAAGAACCCCGTTTGAAAAAAGTAGCCGGGGAGCTCGGACAAAAATGCTTTTTATTAAACAACGCGGGACGCAGCAATTCTAATCGCTGGCGCTGCTACTAACTAACACCCGTGGGACACTTTGTGAGTACTTTATATTTGAAATCTGAATGTTTATATATACGGAAATCTTGTAAATGCAGCGAGCGCAAAAAACAGGGCAAAGTTACTGCATGACTGTCATGATAATCATCATGGCAGTCATGTTCCAGGGCTAGCTGTGCAGGTGATTATTTTTCTAAGTGTTGGAGTTTGGAAGCACTCGTCGAAGTCACTGAACGGCTCTATTTCGAAATTTCCAAACTCACTTGGAAAAAGAATCACCTGCACTGAAAGTTTAAACAAAAGCTTGGCATATTGAAAGAGGATAATTCAAGCTTGGCCTAGATCGCAAAAGCAAATTGGATGAGTGGGGAGGAGGGTATTGCAACTTGCGGCTGTAGTGAAAGTTGTCGCCTCTTTTCAGACTCCATCATGGCCCATAGCACTTACCCTAACCCCTTAGATAGCATTTCTGTTGGCTTAGATAGCATTTGACACAGACTTATAGCATGTTATGTAGACAGCACTATAATTGTATTGTATATAGTCATAGCACGCCATAGTACATATGTATAGCATAGTAGTAAATATGTATAGTTTATATGTATAGTGTATGTATAGTTTCATTATATAGATATTCCACTGTTACTTTCTTAGCGTACGCATGTTTCATGATAAATGCTTTTATGTGATGTATTCCCATGCTTTTGTTCTTGCTTAAATGTAAGTCGCTCTGGATTAAGAGCGTCTGCTAAATGCCTAAATTGTAAATTGTAGCACTTTGAATAGACAACTGTCAAAGGCAGTGATGTCCTGAATAAGCAGAGTTAAGTGCCAGCAGGCTCACCCTGACAGATATGATTCCATAGTTATTTAATGTAAACATTCACCGTGCCAACTTTCAGACTGTACTTCAGAAGCAGAAGAAACAGAAATCAATTAAATAAATTATAGTTATATGAGTAACCGGAACAGTGGAACCCTGAGAATTAACCACTGTTTAAGATAAATATTAATTTTATATTTGATTTTATTATTTATTTATTTTACAAATGAGGACATCATATAATATATTATGATGATAATATTTTGTAATTACATTTAACGCCCAATATTTCTACAAATAGGTACAAAACCTGCTATTGTGTTTTGTGCCCATTTCCCTAGTGCCTCACTCTGTTTTGGTGCCCACGTAGTGCCCACTCTTCCAAGGTGCCTAGTTTTCCCCAGAATGTTTGGCCAGAATGTTTTGGTACCCACCCTTCCTGTTACTGTGATGAATAGACCGATAGACATTTTGGGCATAAACGAGAACAAATTGATAGGTACATTTACGTCTAGTAATGATGCACAGTGCTAAAATCATGTATACTTTATACTTTACATTATTTCAGACCATTTTCCGAAGCATACATACATATTCTTTACGTTTTTTACGTTTAGGATAAAACAGCCCACTGGACCAGTATGCGTACCAAGTCGATTAAGACCGATTCTACATGTCTAACATTCACAGTTTTCTGAAAAACGTATGTTGCTATATTAGTGGTGCTCAAACTTATGTCGACACTCCTGTTGTATGTGCAGTGAGCAGGCCACGTTGAGGAAGCAGCTAGTGGAAGAGGACACCGAAGATTGGCAGAGGAGTCCAGAGTTCTCTGGTCTACAAAGAATTGGTGGGGTGGACCTGTCCTTCATCAAAGGGGACGATGTCAATGCCTGTGCCCAGCTTGTGGTGCTGAGCTACCCTGACCTGGAGGTGAGTGAGACTCATTCACTACTAAAGCCTCACTGCTAATTAATATCATGTCAACCAATTGTGTGTCGAGTTCAAACCTGTGACACGCTGTCAGGCTGCATTGCAGCCTACAGTGTAGGTACCCGCCTGCCCGGACCACTACGCTAGCCGCCCCCGGGCCTACCTACCTTTATTGACCCTGTGTGAGAAATTCAGGTGTGTGAGAGAGGGAGATACTTGATTGAATATCATAATATGAATATAATTATCGTTTGTTCTATCAGAACTGTTCTAGCTGTTATTTTACTTTACCCAGTCATTAGTTATATATACATACTGTATATATAATAGGCATCACTGATGATTATGTATGCCAATACATGTGTGCCAATATTTTGTGAAATCACCAATAGGCATATTGTCACAATAAAAATAGCAATATTTAGATATTTGGTAAGAACTATATTTGATCCATAATCCATATAACACCAACCCTAATCTCAGTTCTAGCCTAAGTATCTAAATAAACATACGTAACGTGAAGCCCTAAAGCTCTAAATTAGCTCTAAGTAAATTCCTGTTCAATCTTGAGTAAAAGTAATCCTGAGTGTCAATTTGTGAGGGGCACTAGCCCCGCCAATGCATGGCTTTCCGAAATTACACCATAGGCCATCCAAGTCTGTTTGTCGAGAGCCTAATTATAGATTTCCTGTAAATGTTATGGTTAAGCCTTAACCATAGACTTGGCTGGCATAAATTACATTTTATTTTCCCCTTAACCGTTAAGGGGAAAATAAAATGAAATTTATGCCAGCCAAGTCTATGGTCTTTAATGTTTGTTTAGGATAAATTATGATGTAATTTGTGTCCGCCAAGTCTATGGACTTTAATGTTTGTTTAGGGTAATGATTGACAATGCAAGACGTCATCTCGTAAATACATTGTGTAATACATTTATTTAATTTTTCACGGACATGAGAACAAACCAAAAGTCTGGGCGCCACTCACTTCACACGAGTGTGATTTTTATTAAACGTTCTTGTAATGCAGGCAGCCTTACAGATCCATTTCCCCTGCCTTCCCTCTACGTGTACCTTATCATGGGTTGCTGCTGGGCTCTGCAGTCCTTCATAATTAATGAGTTTTGTCAGCATATTTTGTTGGTACGTGATTCATTTCCATGGTAATATACTGTACAACAAAGTTTAATGAAATGTACTTTGGAATAGGATTTCCAAATATGTGATTTGTTCTTAGGTCCTACTCTACCTCTGACAGTGAGGTCCATTTGCATCACATTTACTAATGGTACAGTAAAGGATAGTCTATTATTTAGCAATGCTGTTGAATTCAAAACCTAGATATCAGCACAATGTTCGGTCCATATTTAGTTTTCCACATTATTCTATTGGCTTGCTCTCCAGTTTTTCATGAAAAGTAAGATTTTAATAGGGCATTATTCTTTAAAACTTATACACGTGCAGTGATCCGGGGTTAAATGCGGTTAAACGTATTTAAACAAATTAACAGTGTCAGCGCATGTCAGGAGCCTTGGACACACCAACGGTATCAATCACACTGTACTGTATGTAGCCTATTTGAACGAAGCGATGCCAGAAGTCTCATTAGACAGAGATGACAAGGTGAACAGTGACCAAATAAAGTCATCTTGTCTTTCTGGAAATGTTTTCTACTGCTGTGTGTTATACTAGAAGTCTCTTAATCAGCGACTGTTTCGGAGCAACAACCAAAGCATTCCCTTACCTTAGTTTTAAGTTGACCCTTTTAGTTTAGCCAAGCTGGGTCCCACAAAATTGATTGTTGCATACCGGTATGCTGTTTTTACTTTTTATTCTTATTTCTTGCCATGCTTTTAACCCTGGCTGTAAGCACTCAGAGATTCGTGAGAAGTCCTTTATAAATAAAATGCATTATTATTAATATTATTATTATTATTATTATTATTATTATTATTATTATATTATTATGTAGTCTACTGTAGAATAAAAGGCCATCGTTACCCAGCTAATAGCAGCGTATGTTGGTCCATCAAATCTACTCCACTTTGTGTCTTGTGGCCACAGAGCGCTTCCAATTTTCATGGTCAATATCTAAACTGTGCATATAAAAAATTACCCACTGTTTCTAATCTGCGCCCCCACCCCCCGCTTCCCAGGTGCTGTATGAGGACACTAAGATGGTTACACTCACTGCGCCGTACATCGCTGGCTTCTTGGCTTTCAGAGAGACCCCATACCTCCTAGAGGCCCTGCAACGTCTAGAGAAGAGCCAGCCCGCTCTTCTGCCTCAGGTCTGCTAACTACGTGAATACCAGGGCCCTTCAGTACAGCTCAATTGGATTTAAAGTCATTTTAACATGTAGACTAGAATTATTTATTTTTTGCATAATCGTAAAAAAAAAAAAAAAAAAAGCACAGATAGCAGATCAACAAGCTTACACTTTGTGATGCGTTGTAACTTGTAAGCTTAGATCAGCTACTGTATTTCCAGTATACAGTATTAATGTATAAAATTATTATTAGTCGGACTGTAATGTCTTTGTAATATCTGCCCTGTGCAATTTATTATTACGAAGCCTTAAAGGCAATCAGAAATGTAATTTGTATTCATATTGTCCAATGTTCAACGTCAAAAACACAATTAAATTGTTAATTGCAATTATTTGTGTGACAATTAATCGTCAACTTCAATTGGAATCGTGACAGCGCTAGTAGAGTGGACAGCTTCTGTCTTGCATTTTTGTCATTCTTCTATGCTAGTTTTAGACAGGGTATCTCTTTTGTCAACACATTGTAAAATGGGCATAAAAATAGGCAGCGCTAGAGCGCTATAGTTCAGCATCCAGATCCAGACCATGGATACCTCCCTTGCTCCCTTACTTCATCCCATAGAATGAAAATAAATGTATAGAATGAATATGTCCATTCATAGCAACACTGTGCTTCCATGTCAGACACAGAGTCTGAAGTAATCTATCTGTGTTGGCTTTACATTTTCCACAGCAATACAGTAAGTGTCATCAGGGTTCCTAGCAAAGTCAGTGGCTGTGACAAAAGAAGTACAGAAATTGCGCTAATGACCTATTTATACTATTTGTTCTACATCTACACACTTAATTTCCACAGGTGGTCTTAGTAGATGGAAATGGTCTCTTCCACTACAGAGGTGAGTGTGGCTGTTAATATTTTTTTCACTGAGTGTACAGTAGGTTTACATTCCTGATATGATATCCTCCTTTTGATTTAAGCCTGGCTTTCATATAATGTGTGCTGTAATATGATGTTATATATCATATGACTGTTGGTGGGCACCCTTGTTTGTAGTACCCTGCTGTCTTTCAGTGACGTTTCCTTTGCTCTGTATGTTGGTCAGGTCAGGTTTTTATCCATGTTTCATCAGCCCTAGCGCTGATACAGATGATATACCTATGATTCCCCTCTGCCATGGAAAATATAGGCTCAAATAAAGGCTTAATTGCAAATTATTTCAGTTCTTCTGTCTTGGAAAAGGTTTTGACTTACTTTGATGTTGGGGCCTTGATGAGGGCTGGACTGAAGTGGTCTTAACTACATGTTTTGGAACTAAACAATGCTGTTGTATAACCTTCCAGAGTTTGGCCTTGCTTGTCATCTTGGAGTCCTGACAGAACTGCCCTGTGTAGGCGTGGCCAAGAACCTACTGCAGGTGCATGGTGTGACCAAGAGTGAGGAGCACCAGTCACAGGTGAGAGCATCAGTACTCCAGTAGACCATTTTTTGTACCGCTTTGGGCATGTAGCTGAAGATTGAAGATGGTTAGGGCCGGTGCCAATAAGCTGTAATCCTGGGTGCTACTCTCAACCTGGGGAGAGCCCTGGACTGAACTCATGCTTCCTTCAATGCATAAGGAGTTAGCAGGCCGCTTCTTATCACCTGACACGGGGGAGTTTCCCCAGTAGGACAGCGTGTGGAAAGGAACTGGTTGTTCCTTTCCCTCGGATCAGGCGCCCCTGCTGACCAGGGGGAGGCAGTATAGAGAGTAGAGACTAGGATTACTGCATGAAGTTTGTGAGGGTACCTACCTTAGGGGACGCAGGGAGAACATGCAAACTCCACACAGAAAGGCCCTTTTGCCAACCCCACCTAGGGTATGGGCGCTGATGACGTGGAGGAGAGAACACCCCCAGCTCCCACAGCGTCACTAGCGGGATTCTAGCTGTGAGGTGACAGATCCCCCATAGGGTCGCCACAAATGTGAAAAGTTGAACCGTATGTCGTCAACACTATTTCATCCCCACAGCTTCCTATGGCCCATGGGACAGCTGCAATCCACAACATACACTACACAGCCCTGGGTACTTGGGTAGGCAATCACCCATCCTGTCATACACAAACAAAGGACTGAAGTGGGTGAGGGTCTTATACTGTACGTTAATAACACATGGTGTAACCCGGGCCATGTGACTGTTAAAGAGATCATATGCTCCCCTGATATAGAGCTGTTAGCTGTTAGCTTAAAGGAGAATTCCATACTAAAAGGCTTTCTTACCTTTCTTTGTAGTTGTTATTGTTACGTCCCCACCAAAGAGGTCCAGGTGTTATTTTGTGCAAAAGCTCCTTATTGGCTATTTCCCCTACCATAAGCCCTAAATGAATTGCATTGAATTGAATGGGGCTATGGGGTGTTGTGCTAATTCGCTTATTTCCATCGCTCAAAATTATAATTTCTTTGTATATATCCTCTCTTCATAATGTAAATAATATCCCAAAGAGCACACTTTACTACTTCTTTCGATGGAAATAAGCGAACTAGCATAACACCCCATAGCCCCATTCAATTCCCATTCAATGCAATGCAATTCATTAGGGAGGGAAAATAGCCAATAAGGAGTTTCTTTACAAAAAACACCTGGACCTCTTTGGTGGGGACGTAACGACTACAAAGAAAGGTAAGAAAGATAAAAAGCATTCTAGCATGGAATTCTCCTTTAACAGTTTGACTGCGGAAAACGATTTATCGGACTTTTAATCAACCCCCCTTCACTGCCGAGATTGTTGTATTACCTTTAGAGCATACGCTGAATTATTTGGGCTTTTAATCCGCGAAAATCCAGCGAAAAAAGGTCCCTCGGTTTGTTGTGATCCAATCGTACCATCCACCATCTTGGTGCACCCGGAAGACGCACACAAGACTCGTCTCCATGAGGCGTTGTACCCCATTCATTTGCATTGGCCTCAATTTCCCAGAAGCCCTAGCAGCCCACAGCATGTGACGATTTCCGTTTTTTTTTATCACAACAGATGCGCCTACTCTCTTTCTCCGCGGCGAAGAAGAATTTTCTTTTTTTTGTTTACATTACGGCGGATTAAACACATAAAACAAAACTCGCGTATGTCCGATATGGCAGCGACATTAACCTGGAGTAATCCATTCAAAGCACGGAAACTGTTAAGACCCTACTACGGTATGTCCCAAGAGAAATATCACACGTCATTGCGTTATTATGTTATGTAGACAGCACTATAATTGTATTGTATTTAGTCATAGCACGCCATAGTACATATGTATAGCATAGTAGTAAATATGCATAGTTTATATGTATATATAGTATTATATGTATAGTGTATGTATAGTTTCATTATATAGATATTCCACTGTTACTTTCTTAGCTTACGCATGTTTCATGATAAATGCTTTTATGTGATGTATTCCCATGCTTTTGTTCTTGCTTAAATGTAAGTCGCTCTGGATTAAGAGCGTCTGCTAAATGCCTAAATTGTAAATTGTAATTGCTATCTGTGTTTACATTCACCCGAGAGCTGACGCAGGGGCGGCGTGTGAGACGCTACACTCAACCGTAGCTAGGCTACAGACACAGCACCCAGATTCTTTTATAGCCATATCGGGAGATTTTAACCACGTCCATGTCCATTTTGGGGAGGGGAAAGCGGCTGGCCCCCGACAAGACGTGTCCAAGGTTACTGAAGGTCTGCAACCTCACCCTTTAGGGCGTCTTACTGGTATACTGTAGAGTATGTAGAAAATCTTCACCGCCAACTTGGCGCCAAGTAAAAACACCAAACACAGTTGGCTAGTTTGCAAATTGCTGCTTTCACATGGTTTTCCTTGTGGCAGAGAGAGAGAGAGGTCACATTGACAGGAAAAAGGAAAGAAAGTTCAGAGCTCAGAGGAGAATTTGTAATATCTGTGAGTAAAAACTCTGAGTGTTAAGTTGAACTCTTGAGTGTCTTAACAACTAACATTCATACTGCGAGTGTGTGTGTGTGTGTGTGTGTGTGTGTGTGTGTGTGTGTGTGTGTGTGTGTGTGTGTGTGTGTGTGTGTGTGTGTGTGTGTGTGTGTGTGACTGTGTGTGACTGTGTGTGTGTGTGTGTTCATTCATGTGTTACTGTTTGATGGTGTTAGTTTTGTTACAAGCCAAGTTTTGAATACAAATCAACTTGGAACAAATGCCTGTTAGTCAAAGCATACCTGTGGGAAAGCAAATTTGGGTTTCATTAATATGCAAATGTTCATTTCGTTGCAGTCTGGAGCCTCAATGACCTGTCAGGGAAAGGAAGAAAAACAAGTAGAAGTTAATTGTGTGTTATGAACAGATGTCTGGCTGCTGTACATACGACAGCAGGCTCAGCAAATTAACTTCGGCCCATTCTTGTTTCGCACATAGTGTCCAGCAGAGTAGCGCATACTGGACACTCTCTGTGATGTTCTGACTCTGAGGTTGCAGGATAGGGGAGGAGCACACACCAGTGATAGAGAGGTGCTGCTGACCATTATGATGAAAGTACAAGTGTGAACTGTGAAGGAAGGCAGTCGCACACTTGTAGCCTTGATGCAAGAATAATTCAATGTAAGGCTACCAACGTTTTGACATAAGTCGTCTTCGGGGTATTGAGAGACACAACATCTCAACAGCCATTAATAGCAACATTCAGTGATGCTTAGGGCACAACTTAGCCTTGTTGAAACCTAGGGGAAAAAATATGTTGACTAGTGGGAATCGATGTGCGTGCAAAGATTCCCAGCAATCGGCGGATTTGGCGCTGCACCCCCACACATTTTGGAAGCCAATCATAAAATGTGACAGATACGTCTTGATCACATGACTACAAAGATAATATATACCGATTTGCGTGAGATTTGGACAAAATCGGTAGGTGAAGTAGCAGAAACTGTGTTTTTAAAGAAAATAGCAGGGAACTAGAAAAAGTGCCCTTCTGGGCACAGGTCTCCACCAGGATAGGAATGTAGGACATTGCAGCTTGCCTTCATCTGGTGGTTGGATAAAAGGGCAACAAAAGTAAATTATCCACAGATCCGTGCAGTTAGAGGAAAAACACTTTTCGGCCAGTTATAGCGCCACCTTGAGGCTGAGTTGAAATTGTTCATGTGGCATTTCGTCCTCGGCCTAGTGGGAATGTGCGTGCACAATTTCACGGAAATCACGCGATGTGTTCATGATTTGCAGCATTTTGTTTGAAACTGAGCACTCCTGTGAACTTTGGAAGCCAATCTTAACCAATCAGGATGGAGTCTGAGAAATATGAAAGACCGGTTTCGTTGAATGGCTCTAGAGAGACTGTGTACCAATTTGCGCGATGTTTGGACAAAATCTGTAGGTGTACTGTGCAAAAACTTGTTTTGCACAAAGCGGCCTCCTGGTGGCGCTATAACAGGCCGTTCTGGAAAGTTTGGGGCAGAGGTTCATCGTTGGCATCCAGGGAGTGTGTGTGCAAAATTTGGCATCGACCGGGTTAACGGTGGCCGAGATTAGCTGCTCACGGACACACACACGGACACACGGACGGACACACTGACGGACGGACGGAGTGCAAAACATACTCTCCTCCCATGCCTTCGGCCTGGTGGAGACAATAATATTAGCTAGTTCTTAATAGCTTTATACACACACAATGTAGCTAGTAACAATCTGTGAAGCTTCTACAACACCCTATTGAAATGTGGACTGTGGAATAGAAAACCCTCTAATCCTTCTGGGACCACTCCAAGCAGCATCACCATGGTATCCTCTGAAATATTTTGACCAAAAACAAGTAGAAAGTCTCTTATACAGTAGCTGCAGATATCTGAAAAAGTTAAAGTGTCTTTGAGGAAGACCCTGAAGTCCCAACTGCACATCACAGAAATTGAAAGGTGTTGCAATTAAGTCCCAAGAACAGTTGCCATATGGAGACACCTGTGCTCTCTCATATTGTGCCCTCCGATTTAATTGTTGCCATGATATTACTCATGGCTTAAAGTTCTCAGTCCTGGGGATTGATTTCAGTCCTGAGGATTTAATAGGGGTCATTTTATGAGATGCAAAAAAACATTTTCAGTCATGGGATTTTCTTTGCTTTAAGCCCTGTATTACTGCTGTCTTTCCTCTTGCATACATGGTTCTAAGACCCACACATCCTCTTCTTACTGAGTAGAAGAGTGTTCCTCCAGCCTCTCTGACCATTTCAACACTCTCTCTGTCTCTCTCTGTCTCTTCTCTCTGGCTGTCTCTCTATCGCTTTCTCTCAGCACCTGTGTCTCTGTTTTTCATCTCTTCCCTGTGTTAATGCACAGGCTAACAAGGCTGCAGCCCAGGAGTCAAAAGCTCCAGGAGGCCTGGCGCATGCACATTTCTTTATATTTGTTTGCACTGCAAACTGAAAAGGTATTTGCGACGTGTTCTTATTTTTGGGTGTGTGGACAATGGACATAGAAGGTTTCTGCCCGACAGTGATAATGTGCACATCAGCCATGGCCCCAGGTCCTCTGTGGCTGCTTCTGGCACTGCCTGCTGTCTCCCTAGTGACTCGTCCTGTGTTGTAATCAGTCATAGAAGTGCAGACATCGCATCCATCATGGAGGCTAAGCTGCCTTCATCTTTTTGGCCCATAATGCACAGCACACCTGTGAATACCAGTCTGGTGTGGTGCAATTGGCATTGCAATGTGCCTTTGACTGTGGAAAAGACAAGCTTTAGTTTCTACTGAAAAAAAAAGACTCTTCTCATGTCATGTCCAAAACAAACATTAAAGTCCCTAGACTTGGCTGGCAAACGATTTACATCATAAGTGCTCTAAACAAACTCTCATAGACTTGGCCCATACCCATAGATGTAATCTTCAAAAGCCATGTATTGGAGTGTCTAGCTTAATTAAAAAGAAGTTCATGATATCTCGGAGTTAGACGACTGAGGTCAATGAAACGCATAAGTAGTCCTCTACATTATATAGCCTTTTTATTTATGTTTTTAAATATTTGCCCTCTGGCAAGTGCAAGTGATTTTAAGACTTTAAGGACAGATGTACAGTATGTGGCATGTTTAATCCTATGACTACGAGTACGAACCCAGGGTATTGGCCTTACTGCTAAGTACCATTTTCCGAAATAATACTGAGGGTTGATTGATTTCCAAGGAAGCCGCTTGGTTCCATTCATTTCAGAACAATATGATGATCTTACAGAGATTGGAAACTTGCTTGAGATACTGTAGTTAATCTAACATAGTAATATCATTGTGAAGGTAACCCAGTGGCCTTTCCTCTAGTTCCCCTTTAGGACAAAATGTCCACTTGCACACATGATATCTCAAAAACTAATGGAGAGATTAGCATGAAGATTGTCATTTATGTACAACATATGGCCCGAAGCTATGAATATAATAATGACATGCTGGTATGGTCCTTTAAACTGCAATTTAGAACTTGTTTTTCATGGAATAAATGTATATTTTATTAGTCTACATGGTATTGTATGGTATTTTAGTACAATATAACTCCCCTCTTTTTTGAGCAGTAGATGTTTGGTTTCCCATGCGGGAGACCTGGGTTCGACTGCCGAGTGTTTATAGTGGATGTCCGGTTTGTTATGCCAGCGCACCATTACGCTTGTTTTCTTCTCCTCCACAGATAGCTGCACTGCAGAAAGGAGGAGACTGCTTCCCACTCACAGCAGCCTCAGGAAAAATACTGGGCAAGGTGTGTAAGCTGACAGACACAAACAATAATAAAATGAAATTAAAACTCTAATGGAGTTGTTGCTGACCCCCCCCCCCCCCCCCCCCTCTCTCTCTAGGCCCTGCGTAGCTCAGACAGCAGTACTAAACCCGTCTATGTGTCTGTCGGCCACAAGATCAGTCTGGACACAGCAGTACGCCTCACATACTCGTGCTGTCGCTATCGAGTTCCTGAGCCCATCAGACAGGTACGCACACACACACACACACACACACACACACACACACACACACACACACACACACACACACATTTTCTTTGTGCGTGTTCAGTCTTCTATCACTCACTGTGAGACACTGAGATAGTCACATTATATTTTCCTGTGACATTAGCAAATCTGACAGGTAAAAGGAGCTCTGCAGACTACATGCTTCCTTGCATTGGTGCATGTGTTCTTATGTGAAGTCCACTTTATGAAGAGTTGTTTGTTGCTTGACGAGTTTCACAACAATACGTCTTGAGTGTATTCAGCTTTTAACTTTCTGTACAGCACTTTGTAAACCTTGCGTTGTGAAATGTGCCATATAAATAAAGTTGATTGGATTGGATTGGATTGGAGACACTACTCTTTCCAACATTCACACAGCTGTTCTGGATCACACAGCTGTCCTGACATCTGTTGCCTTCTGTTACTTTGTATTCATCATCTAAGATGTTGTACTTCATGAAAAAATAAATAAAGTAAGTGTAAGTTATAGGTAGATATCTCTTCCTTCCGTCTCTGATGGGTGATTGTCCTCCAGCCACTAGGCGGTGCTGTTCTCCCACAGTTTAAACCATTTTGTGCGGGAACCCCTTTTGGTTTTAGCATTATGTTATGCTTTAGCTATTGAAAAATAGCTTGGTGGCGCGCTATGAGCTTGTAGATCTGCTATTTTTGAAAAATCGAAGAACCACTGACATAGAAACATAGCTTTTTCAGAAAACTGTCAGGATGTAGAAGACATTTTTAGAATCTGATCTCAGGTCAAAATGGGTTAAGGGCTCGTTTTCTCTAGTCTGCTTTTCCAAACAAGCTGCACTGAGGACATTCATAGCCATGCAATCCATCACTTTGATCTCACACGCAGACACACAATTGCAAAAAAAAAGAAAAAAGACTAAACAAGCTAAAACACAAATCGATGCATGCATGCTTGTGCCTGACTGAACGCACACGCGTGCACACACACACACACACACACACACACACACACACACACACACACACACACACACACACACACCACTGACGGTTTTAGCCAGGGGTAGTGTCCACTGTGTGTTCATTTCATCAAGCCGATGTGTTTAGATGGCGAGAGGTTATACCAGCAGTAGGAACACCATGGAGGAGCACACAGTACAAATCCCACTCGCAGTATGAATGTTAGTTGTTAAGACACTCAAGAGTTCAACTTAACACTTTTTACTCAAAGATATTACATATTCCCCCCTTACATATGCAACCTCGCCTAAAGGGTGAGGTTGCATGCCTGGTTGCGCAGGCCTTCAGTAACCTTGGACACGT
This sequence comes from Protomyctophum parallelum, assembly GCF_964188405.1. NCBI lineage: Eukaryota > Metazoa > Chordata > Actinopteri > Myctophiformes > Myctophidae > Protomyctophum > Protomyctophum parallelum. The sequence goes on along the minus strand of NC_139702.1, from coordinate 21,194,763 downwards.
CTTGTCGGGGCCAGCCGCTTTCCCCTCCCCATAATGGACATGGACGTGGTTAAAATCTCCCAATATGGCTATAAAATAATCTGGGTTCTGTGTCTGTAGCCTAGCTACGGTTGAGTGTAGCGTCTCACACGCCGCCCCTGCGTCAGCTCTCGGGTGAATGTAAACACAGATAGCAATGACGTGTGATATTTCTCTTGGGACATAGTAGGGTCTTAAGCTAACAGCTAACCGCTCTATATCAGGGGAGCAGATGATCTCTTTAACAGTCACATGGCCCGGGTTACACCATCTGTTATTAACATACAGTATAAGACCCCCAGCTTTCGTCTACCGACACACTTTGTTGTCTCTTTTCGCCCTCATGAGACCGAATCCTTGTAGCTCCACTGCGGTGTCCGGCTTGTGGCTAGTTAGCCACAGTATAATATACTAATTATACTGTATACTATACATAGTACAGTAACTATACAGTAAGTAAGCCATGAGGCCCATAGGGCAGGAGTCTATCTCCTGTTTCTGTAGAGTGAGGCAGCTTGATGTGCAAGTACACCCCTGAACATCATGTACAAGTACACCACCTGGAAATGACGTTTGTACTGTATGTCGCAGGGACTTACTCCCAATATGGCTTTGGGTTGACAACAGAGTACAGCTTCTTGCAATGGCCCATGTACCTGTCTAAATACTAACTTAATGTCAACGAAGTCCACAGTCCACACCCACAACACCAGAGGGAGTTCAACAAACCATGTGCAACCCAGATTCGGCACAAACAAGGGACTAAATTATTCTGTTCTAAATTAAACAGTTATTTCGTTGGTTGATGATGTCTACTTTTTGTGGCCGATAAAGTATAGTTTTTGACCGCAACGGGCGCGTGGCATCTCAAGCGTACTTGAGCCACAAGAGGCACCACTGAGCAAGTTGCCGTGCCGAACGTTGTGAAGTTTGCTTCAGCCGACTCAATTTTGCATTTCTACAACATACATGCATTTGTGGCATCCCCATGAACCCCTATATTCTTCGAGGTGTGCTCTATAGATGTACATGTTATTCTAATTTGCGGTTGACTAGTATATATAGCTTTTTTGTAAGAAATAGGTCCCACAGTCCCACACACACATTTTTGAAGGCAGCAGGTATCAAAATACTTGTTTGACGGTAATTGTCACTCCATTTGAGTGAAATCACGTGAAATCACGTTTGGCTATATGTTATTTATAAGCACCTTAATCTGTGATTCAAATTTGGGGTCGATCGGACAGTTATTTTAAATACAATATTTTGGAAGGAAATTGTAAGTTGAATGATACATTTGTGATACATTTGTCACATGACACCAGAGATAATGTGTACTGTTTTGCATGCAAACATCACATAACAACAACCAGGAACCATATGCAGAAGGAAGGCAGGAAGAAGCATGCAGTCTAGTGAGTGTAAATACCCTGCCCAATTGGTGAGCTGACTGCCACATCAGCGAATGACATGTGGGCCTTGCACACACTGAATACACCCACATAGTAATGCGGTATATGTATGCGCCCTTGAGCACAGCATGAAGCCGCTCAGGTATATCTGACTGAACTAACTCCCCAAGCTACGTATCATTAGTAGGCCTGTTATAGCGCAGCCATGGTGTGGCGGTTCTACCTCTGCCAGGGACAAAAACATCTCCAACTGTCCAAATTTGACATGCTTTTCATTATCCGTGCTAGTGTACTCGACTCTCGACAGGCCACTCGGATGCCAACTAGCGTTTAATCATGCACATAGGCACACACTCACACCCACTAACTTGTGAACAAGCACACATATTTGTAGTGTGCATACACACAAGGTGCATGCACAAATAAACTGAGAAGCACGCATGCATACACATTATGGAATACGCACGCACACACCTGTCAGCATGAATGGTTACCCTGTTCTTGGCAGCCGAACAGTATGTTGCGGTTTGCCTGTGTCTAATTGAGGTTCACCACTGGGAACAGTGGCTGTAACTTGCCAGGGCAGAATGCCGTTAATGTTTATGCATTCAGTAGACTGAACACACTGTGTTTATGATAGTGCCATCTACAGCACTAGGGCACTGGAGTAGGGGGCCAGTGTTACATAATGTCTCCCAATGCTGCCTGAAATACAAACTGTTACTTGCAATCAAAGCTGTAGCATTAAGCATTTTCCAATGTCAAGAGAATTGTGTAAAAATGTCAGAAATCAAGTCGAATTCATGGTTTTTCATACATTTAAGGGTGTTGGAAAGGAAAAGCATTATTGTGTTGAAAAACAAATGTGCTGAATTAATGAGTCTGTATTGGGTAAACTGGACCGTTGAGAAAGTAATGCTGCATCCGTAGATGGAGGTGCATGCATTATGTTGTCATGAGGTTGTGATCGTGTGTAGCTCAAAGGATAGAGCACAGAATTAACGACTTCATTTTTTTATATTCAGCTATTGGTGTCGATTTTGAAATGAAATCTGGTTGTCTTCTCTTGCCTCTCATCACTGTGGAAAAACACCCCTTCACAGCCTGAGAGAAGGAGGGAGAGCGAGATGAAAGGGAAAGATGACATCATTGGTGAATTCTGCAGGGAAGGGTTGATGGTGTGAATGCACTGCAGCAGAATATCTCGCACCCACCACAGTGGAAGAGCTGCCTACAACACATGTGAAGACACGCGCAGAGTAGCTAGCTGTGATCTCCGTCTCTCTCGCTCTCTCTCGCTCTCTCGCTCTCTGTCTCTCTCCCACTCCCACTCTCTCCCTCCCCCTTCTCTCTCTCTCTCTCTCTCTCTCTCCCTCTCCCTCTCCCTCTCCCTCTCCCTCTCCCTCTCTCTCTCTCTCTCTCTCCCCCTCTCTCTCTCTCTCTCTCTCTCTCTCTCTCTCTCTCTCTCTCTCGCTTGCTCCATTAAATTCTCACACTCCACTGATAGCCCACACTTCAGTTTGTGTGTGTGTGTGTGTGTATATATGTATATATATATATATATATATATATTGTACTGTATTCCCCTTACATTTAGTAGGCAATACGTGTTTACCCCTATTTGCTCCCAGTTTAGGAGTTATGCCAATTAGTCTTTCCAACACTTTTCTGTATTTTGCCACTTGCTGTCATACCGTGCTAATTAACGCACCTGCATGTGAGGTGCCCCCAAGCAGGAGAACGTAGCTACCATCTCCATCCTATGCTCCTGCCGTTTCAACACCGCCTGCCCCAGCCGTTGGAGTCGCTGGCGGGGGAGCAAACAAAGATTGCCCTCCCTGTTTAGCAAATTGTGTTGGCGTAGACATGCTCGGCAAGCCAGATGCACCACGGTCCACGGTGGATTCCAACGCATTGATTCTTCTGTGCTGGTGTATAGGCACGTTACCCCTGTGCCAGTGTAATTCCCTATTTACATCTCATTTCTGATATTGAGCCATGCAGTGCTGTCGCTTCATATACTCGCAATACGCACTGCGTATAGGGCAACACGCCGAGGGGGGCAACAAAAAGTGCCAAGCTGAACCCCATAGTAACAATTGAATCTGCGGCTTCGCCGCGTAATAACGAGTGGCTGTGTATGCATCCTCCTCTGCATGAGGAAACACAGTGCTCTCGTCGGGAGGGGGGGGCAGTACAAATATCCTATGAGTAGGGCAACCAAATGGTCAGCGACGTCCCTGGAACCATGAAATTCGGCCTCCACACTCCAGTGTGTTACAGAACGATGAAGAGAGAGGAGAATGGCAAGGTTTACTTTATCATACTGTATACTGTATGCAGGTATCCTGTTGAGACTGAGTTTGTGTTTTCAGAAAGACAGTTCAGATGCAACAAAGCGTAGCCTGCCACACGGGGAACCCAACACAGTTGTTGTTGTTTGTGTGCATGGGCAGGTGCCCTCTATGCCGCCCTCTCTCTGTCTTATCCATCCATCTATGTTTCTGTTCTTTCTACATGCCTTTCTGTCTTACTCATCCATCTATCACTAACCCCCTACCGGCTCTCCTTTCTACTCTTTGAATAATTCAGAGTTACTGTACGACACCTCTGCATTAACGCAATACTCACATGCTGTATAGCAACACGCACATACGTACATGCACTTACAAGCATAATGCAGTATGGGAACAAATGTGGCTGCAGGTGTTCTAGTGACATGGTTTTCATGTTATCATTCTGCACTACAGATGCAACAATTCTTCATTTTCCTTTTGACCTTTTTGTGACTTTAGTTATTTACGCACAGCTAATCGGCTATTATTTTGGAAGTCAAAACTTTGGCAAGACATATAAGATATAGGCTAGCTAGACAGACAGGTCAGGTATATTTGTATAACAGATTTCACACTAAATTAGGCATAACAAGAAATGTAATTATCTAAACATGAAAGGCATCCAAGCGTATAAAAGCATAAAATGGATTGAATTAGTGTGGTAAGTACTGTAGCTCTTCTTTATTTAACTTTCATTTATCCACTTCTTGAGCTCAAGAGCATTTTCTCTTCAAGACGCTTGCACCTCGTTTACTTCAGAGACAGAACAATACTGAAAGTGGTTCGTAGCCAGTAATCTGAGAGGAAATCTGAGAGGAAAAGGAGAGAGATGAGGATGAGGTGTCAGAAATCACGAAATGTCTGGAAAGACTAACGATCTGAATGTAACACCCTAGCTGTCGTATACTTGTAAATGTTAAATGGCCTGCATTTCTATAGTGGTAATCATGCAAGGCGACATCATGACTTGCTTAAGAACACTTTGGCACAAAGCCAGGGGGAGCAGCTGGTGTACCGCCTGAGCCAATACTGCCTATGTGAATGTTTTCAGCGTGTGACAGAAAGGCCATTGTTTTAACAACATGAACCCTAGCATCCCTATTCTGGCCATATACAAATAAGATGACTGTAAGACATTTGGTGGTAAATGGTGCATTTATATAGCGCCTTTATCCAAGGCGCTTTACAGAGATTGTGCATTACATTCACCCATTCACACACACATTCATACACCGATGGTAGAGGAAACCATGCAAGGCACCAACTAGCACATCGGGAGCAATTAGGGGTTCAGTGTCTTGCTCAAGGACACTTCGACAGTAACTCTGGGGGAGCCCGGGTTCGAACTGGCAACCTTACGGTTACCATCCAGGCACTCTACCCCTGAGCCACCGCCGCCCCTGAATGTCGGTAAACATTTGGCAAAAATAGGCGAACATTCAGCAAATATTTGGTGAAACTAGCAGATCTACAAGCTTGTATATGTAATGTAGATTGATTGCGAGCGTGTAGATTGGCATTTTTCACTCTTTGACATGCAAGAAAGTACTATATATTCGTTCAGAGTGTTTCGAGCTGTAGTGGTCCACTTGCCCCTCGAGGCTCTTTAAATGTTAATATATTACTGCCTGACATTCTGCTGTTGTACTACTCTCCCAGGACCTCTACAGTCAGACTGGGAAATACTGAGAGACTGGACAGAGATGGAGGTTTGGGGAGATACGTGAGCTGTGGGAGCAAATACTGAGGTGAAGTGGTAATGTAGAGAGAGAGAGAGAGAGGTTGAGACTTGACATGAGCAGTTGAAATCGGGGAGGGAGGGAGGAAACAACATGTCGAACAAAGGTAAAAGTTTAATGGCCAGAATGAAATAGAAGTAGGCAGAAAAAGAAAATGATGGAGCATTGCAAAGAGACAGCTCGGGGAAAAAAATAGAACTTTAATAAAGGTTAGGACAGGAGCAGACAGATTTTGCTGCAGGGGTTCGGGGCTCAGGGGGGAAAGAGGCAAAGTCCTGCCCCAGGCTATAGGAATCAAGCCTAAGACAAGTGTGCGTGTGTGTGCGTGCGTGTGTGGCTGCGTGCGTGCGTGCACACACACTGCTGCACACACGTATATCCGCATGCATGTGCCAAAGGTGCCTAATGCACACCGGTGGCTTGCACCTGTCCTCTTGAGGATTTACAAGTTGCCAGGGAATGCACTCAGGAAGAAGAGAAAGGAAATCCTGTTTGGAACCGATGGGCAGAATTTCAATCAGGTCCTTTAGCCAAATGAACCCCCAGTGCAGATGTCTTACTTTTTCCAAGTTTCTTTTCTTCTTTTTTTCTAATTTATTATTTTACTTCCCTGTCCCTTTCATTCTCTTTCATTCTCTATTCTTATTTCACACTCTCAAGAGTTAAATTATTGTTAATCAATAATCATCTGCATTACTTAAATTACAAGATATCTACACAATTAGAGAATGTAGAAGAATTGTTATTTTGAACATCAATAGCTGCCAATCTACATCATGATATCACTACAGCCCAATTTGTTCTTCGGCATTCAGTCAGATATACACGAGGGGTTTCATGCTGTGCTCAAGGGCGCATACATATACAATACTCAAGGGGTTCATATACCGCATTACTATGTGGGTGTATTCAGTGTGTGCAAGGCCCACATGTCATTCGCTGATGTGGCAGTCAGCTGACCAATTGGGCAGGGTATTTACGCTCACTAGACTGCATGCTTCTTCCTGCCTTCCATCTGCATATATGGTTCCTGGTTGTTATGTGATGTTTGCTCCCACCACCACCCCAGCACCACCGGTGGGCTCTGTTACTTCTGTTCCCCATCGGGGGGTTGTTATTGTATATCTATTTCCCTGCTCTTAATGTTTAATGATGGTGTTTAATTGTGCCGAGCAGGGAGAAAAATGTAGCAAAATATTATATGCACACATTCTCATTCTATAATAAATATTGGTTAAATCTATTCGTGAGTTATCTGACTGAACGAGTGAGTATTAATGAGGCTTTAATTTATGAGAACTGTAGGTGCAATTCAGAAACATGAATGTGCGTGGTGCACATTCAAGGCAAGCACAAGTGGAATGCAACACTTGTGTGTGTGTTTGTGTGTGTGTGTGTGTGTGTGTGCGTGTGTGTGCGTGCACACACGCACACGAGAGTACACAGTATATGAGCATCTGTCACACATTGTGTGTGTGCATCAAGGGACATTTGGGGTGATATGCAAATGAATGTTCTCACACCTGCTGTTCGGCTCTGTTCTGTTTTGGGCAAGACACAGATATTTTTTACTCACTGGCTGAAGCAGGAAGGAACTGTGTGACTGTACGGAACTGTGAGCATCACCAAGGTGTTGGTGTCAGAGGACAATGCAATAAAGTACATACTGGATTTAAAGGTTGAACTTCAGCGTATGCCTTATGTTGTACATTTAACCATAAGTGGCATTACTTTACTGTTTAGTAGCCATAAACGTCAAGACGTCTAATTGCCAATTAAGTACTGGATGCCACGGGCGTCAAGACGTCTTCCCTTGGGAATTCAAAATATTCCATATTTTGAAAATTCCTCTAATCTGGTGTACAGGTGATGACTTGCACATTACATGCATAATAGAATTACAAATTCTTTCTTTCTTTATAATGGGAGAATCAAAGCCTAAACTGGTGACCACCAGGTGGCGCTGAAAGAGTTAATGATGTATTTGAGAAAGTCCAGGGGGTTTGGGGGCGCAGTTGCCCCCCATGGCGCTCTTCCCCCCCGTGGGGAAGGAGGGAAGGGGGGAGGCCCTCTGGTCCATGTCCAGGGCGTTGGTTCCAGAGGACAACTTTCCCCCAAGAATAGCAGCCAGGATTCCCCCAGCGCCGAATATCCGCCCGCGGTGGGCGCGGGAAATGTGGCGTATAGGAGACGGCCGTCGCCCGGGTGTCAATCGGGGGCCTGAGTCCTTCTGATAGAGGCTCAGCCTGTGGACGGCATGAGGCCGGTAGTGGCCCCCGGGGCACGTCTCCTCGGAGTGTTTGAGCACGCATTTGTGTGCGCGTTCACGTGTGTGCATGCTGTGTGCATGTGGGTGTGCACCTGTGTGGCGTGGGGGGTTAACTTCGTACACTATAGAGCGTCGTAATCCCTGGGCTTCAGTGGCTCACATAGAGTTGATCGATTCGTGTGTAGAGAAACCCCTGTAAAATGGCATCAGAATATCTGACGCGGTGGCTTTGCTTAAACACACATTCAAAAGGACTTCCTCTAAAGCAACTTGATGGGTGGATGGTGGCCACTGTTGAGGATCTTTCCTGGGGATCTTTTTTTTGTGTGCTTTTGTGCTTGTATTCATTTTCATGCATCACAGCTCAGGGTTTCAGTTTGCATTGTGGAACTCCTATTATGTGGTCATGAGGGTGCAGATCCTTGAGGAAAAAGCAGTCACGACAAATTGTCAAACAAAGCTTTTGTGACAACTTATTAAATACACCTCCCTCTCTCTTGCTCTCTACACTCTTTGTCTCGTTGTCTCTTTCCCTTTCCTCTATTGTGCTGTGCAGGCTGACATTCGCTCCCGAGAATACCTTCGAGTACACTTTCCATCTGAAGATGTGTGAGAGGACGGAAGACGTCTGTGCTTTACAGTAAGTACAGATGTACAAAAACACTATAGGAAACAGTGGTGGGAAATGTACTCACATTTTTCACAAGTAAAAGTCCAGTAATCAAAATGTACTTGAGTAAAAGGTATTGGCATCTAAATCTATTTAAAGTACCAAAAGTAAAAGTGCTCATTATGCAGAAGGTCCCATTTCACAAGTTTTCAAATGTATAAAAAATCTTTTGAAAATAGCAGAGCTATAAGCACACAAAATGTGTCGCATTGTGAGCTTGTAGATCGGCTATTTTCAAATTACCAAAATGTGTACCGTAGACTGTGGTTAATATATGTTTTGTAATTATAATCAAAATGTACAAAGTAACTAGTAACTAAAGTGTTCAAATGAAATAATTGTTGTGGAGTAAAAGTACAATATTTGCCTATGTAGTGGAGTAGAAGTTTTACTTATGTACAGTACTTAGTTACTTTCCACCACGGAGTATACTGTAGGAAACTGCACCAGATGCTGTACCTGTTACAGTGAGGCAATTCTCAGAAAGTCTGTCTGTGAGATCAGTATTCCCCAGTCCATCTGCTTTTGAAATGCAGTGAAACTGCTAGTGTCTTTGGAGAACAAAATGATAGACCAACCAAAAGTTTTTCTAAAATATCAGATCTACAAGCTCACAACACGTCACGGTGCAACACACTGTGAGCTTGTACTATTTTCAGTGCATGACACGTGGCCAGTATCAGTCAGGCATTAGGTGAGGCAGAGGCACCTGAGGTTGAAGGCAGAGAGACGGAAGAAGGGATGAAACAAAGCAAGTGGCAAAGGGCAGAAAAAAGAACAGGTTTGATCTTGCCACCTTCCTCTGAAATAACAGGCAGCACCGCCCAACTCGGCACCCAGCCACCTTCCTCATTATTCATCAAAGCAGCTGCAGAGCATAAAGTATGCACGTAGAAACACGCACACACACACACACACACACATTCTGCAAATCTCATTTTCACAAATACACTTCAGTATATAACCAATCTGACTGCACACAAACTTCTGAGTTTTTTGCAGACACATGCAAACTGATTTGATCATTCTTCAAATTATGATTCTCTCTCTCACACACACACGCAAGCGCACACGCACATGCACATGCAAACGTGCACACACGTTATTACTTTTTCATCCCCATATCCTATTGTGAAGCATAATGGCATGTCTGTATATCCCTTCAGAGTCTCTAACGTGCAGAATCCTGTGAACGGTCTCCTCTGCTTTGATCAACCTCTCTACAGAGACTTGCACAGAGTAGAGAGGCTTTATGCTGAGTAGGCAGGGCTGCACCACATTTCTCTAGGCCGTAACCGAACTTTACCCTTTCCGTTTCACCCCTGGGCTTCTGCGAAAGGCTTGTCCACTTTAGAATCTCCATATATGGATTTTTGTATAATGTGGCCTGTTGATTGAAGTTATAGCAGAAATGTAACTTGTGTCTCCGCATCAGTGTCAACTAAATAAGCTTGTGGTACAGGAATTTACACTCTGTAGTCAGATCGTGTGCTGCTAACATCAGCTTTAAGCAAGATTATTTATTTGAGGTGAGGAGGTCTTTGGAGACAGTCACGACTCAGTACCAGCACAAGAAACAAAAATTAGTTTGTTGTCGTCAAGCAATGTAATGCAATGTCGTCGTGTTCAGTCTTTCACAAAAAGCCAAGACCACACAGTAAAATAGTGAGTACTCTGACTGAGGGTGGTTTAATGTGAGCCTTCTCTGGAGCATCGCTCACTGCCACTGTCACTGTCACAGCAAAACCTCTTGGGGGCAGCAGTCAGGTCTTTGCTTGCAGCTGGAGGGAGGATCACACATCATCACAGTGTCCTTTTCCCTTTCCCAGCCAGTAAATAATGAATCACATACAAATTATTAGTGTTAGCGCTTAGTGTCAGTTTTAAAGATGGAGTGCCACAATTTTTGTATTTTTCCATTTTTTCATGCGTCTATGAGGTACTTCATTAGACACCCTGGATTCGTTTTTTGTGCAATGATGTATTCCCTTTGCATTTAGGGTTTCTTCCTGGAGGCTGAACCCTTGACAGTCAAACGTGCCAATGAAAAAAACAGTAATATAGTGACATCCATCTTTAAAGAACTATGGCTGAGTCATAGTGGTCGTTACGTGGCCATCAGACCTACGTTGCATTATACCAATATGTATGACTCTGAGTCAGTGTCGGGAGCTTTGTCAGAGTACCCTTTGTACTCGTATGTCTGTGTCACTTTACTGCCCATATAGATCTCTGTATCTGTCTGTCTATCTGTCAGTCCTTGTCCCTTTTATGCCCATAAGGAGATCCCTTATGTCATCAGTATATGCCCATATTAGAATGTCCATATTGGCAGTTCTGGACAACTGAATATCCAAAATACTCGACAGCGAGCTTTGAAGTCGGTCAGTCCCATTCCCAATATATGTACATTGCACATGACAATATGTTGGCATAGCGGTCGGATCTGTGGCTCTGGACAACCGGATTTCTATTTGCCAGTTAAATTGTTTATAGGGTCAATATAAGTAAATTAATATGATAACCCTTCCACAGGAGTAGCTTTTTCATATTTATTACACATTTTGCCACATTAAGTGAAGGTGGGAGCCGCATGTGGCCTCCGGGCCGCCAGTTGCTCCTGTATGGGTAGAGCATGGGTTCCCAAACCTTTCAGCCCCCAACCCCAAAATAATGCTGCCATTGGTCGGGACCCCAACCTATCCTCGGAAGTCCTTTTTTGCACATAAACGTTCACATTTGGTGCGCATTTGTATGCACATGTAATGTATCAAGCCTAGGGCTATAGGGGTTTTGTAACAAGCATGGTTAAAATGTATTTGGAATCATTTTTACATTGTATTTCACTCATTCTGTTGAATTCTATTCAGGTGTGTAAAATATTTTTGATGACCCAAAATAAGTCTGCGACAGTGTCCTGCAACCCCACATGTGGGGTCCTGACCCCAACTTTGGGAACCCCTGGGCACTCTGTTGTGACATTACAGATCACAACAGAGTGGCTTTTACAATAAATACCAGCATTCACACAACGTGGAGTTGCTGAGTCACGGAAAGTCATTCTCATAAATATATTCTCACATAGCAAACGGCCTTCCCGTCGGCAGTCCCTCCAACCTCATCTTGTGCGGAAGGTGGAGTTGTCAACAAATCGTGGCAAATGATGACACACCCCGCCTTACCGCAGCTCTCCTCCCGCACCAGCACACGGCGAGTCCCCAAAAGACCACGCACGTGTGAGCGCACAACACGTGACCTAGCAAGAGCTGTAAGCGAGATTGTCGATGCATGTCCGGCTCATGCTATGTCGTGGGCCTTCACTTCTGAGTTTCTGTGTCATGTGCCGCATGTGCCTCCCAGTAGCATGTGTTTGTGTGAGCATGTCTGTTCTTGGATGATTGTAGTCCCTATCTATCAATGTCAGGATGTCAGTGTGTCACTGGGTTTTTAAAGATAGGCCATAACAGATGGAAACTATAACTAAACAACTTAGTATTCTACTCCCCTACTGTTTTAGTGAATATGCCATGCATGAGTGGCCAATCCGTATATGCCTGTGCCCTTAGGTAACAAATCCCCCATTTCATTTTGTGAAAAGTGAAGACGGGATAGGTTGATTGATCTCAGCTCCAGAATCCCCGCAGGCTCCATCTCATCTGCCTCACTTACTCTCTTCACACCTGTTCTCTTTTCATTATCTTTCATTCATCGTCCCTTCTGAACTCTCCTTATTTCTACTCCCGCTTGCTGCTGTCAATGCGTCTTACAGTAAAGTATGATAAACTTGCTTTCTGCTTTGTGAGCTTCTTCATCTCAGTACAGAATGTCTGACATGTGGTTAAAGGCAAAATATTACCCTTACTTCAAAATATTACCCTCATTAAAAAAAAAAAGTGTGTACAGTATGTATGTTACAAGGACTGTGGTCCGTAACAATGTATATATATATGAAAGTGCGCATATTGACCAAAAAACTCAGTAGAGAGATAGAGAGACAAAGAATAACTAACTACATTTGCTGACGCTGATGGCTGAAGAAAAACTGTGTGTGACTGTGTCTGTCTGTTATGTCTGTCTGTCTGACTATCAAAAAGCGACTGGCCACTCCCAGCCCAGACGCAAACCAATCAGTAACTACTTTGAATGAGGGACGTTAAGGTTGGTGCAGAGTATAGACAGAGTTGCGACATTGAGGGGGCAGAAAACAGCCCGGTCACGTGGTTCATGTACTCGCACGAGCCCATAGACTCAAACCTCTGTCCGGTGTCCCTATTAGCCAATAGAAGTCTATGTAGAAGAGCCGTCATTGGACTGTCTCTCTGTCTTACTCTATGGCTCTGGGTTGGTGATGCTGTTTTTTTAACGAGCGAGTTCCTCCATATTGTCCCAGTGCCAGTGGTGAGAACAGTACACTCGTGCAATTCCAACTATTAGTTGTCTACAGTTTGAGAAGAAGGCATTTGGTTAAAAGCGAAATCCTTATTTTGTGGTGACAAAGTCATCAATATTTTCGGAACTACACTACGTATACGGATTGCTGGCAATCTCATTCACTTGTATTAAGGTTTTCTAAGAAATAAAAGAAGCCATCTGTGATGTGGTCCCTCCATTCCTCTCCACTCATCTCCACCCCACCCCACCTGCCAGAGCCACAGTTGGGGAAGAGTAGCACACAGTGTGCCTCGGGCAGCTCAGAGCATCTGGGTCTGTTCAGGGAACGAGAAGAGGCCTGGCACAGAACCCAGTGCCTGTCTTCCCCATTCCCTCTGACTGCACACACTGGGAATATAGAAGTGTGTGTGTGTGTGTGTGTGTGTGTGTGTGTGTGTGTGTGTGTGTGTGTGTGTGTGTGTGTGTGTGTGTGTGTGTGTGTGTGTGTGTGTGTGTGTGTGTGTGTGTGTGTGTGTGTGTGTGTGTGTGTGTGTGTGTGTGTGTGTGTGTGTGTGTGTGTGTGTGTGTGTGTGTGTGTGTGTGTGTGTGGGGGGGGGGCTTTTCGGGGTTGGGTGAAGAAGCGCATAGGGAAAAGTGAAGAATAAAAAGCTGGTGGGTAATGTTGGTTACGGATGACAGAGAGAGAGATGACATACAGGCAGCCAACAGAGTTCTGAAGGAGTTCCTCTCCACCACCCTCTATTGTCATTCTGTCTTCTGTCACCAGTGCCACCCCAACAGATCTAGAAGAGCAGGCGAGGGTGGGGGGCTGCGTGTTTGCAGAGCAGCCCCTTAAATGGGGTGATCTGGGATGTTAGGATAGAGGGAGGGGAGGGTTGATAGGGAGGGAAGCACTCAGGGGAGAAAGGCGCTCCGTGATGCGAAGCAAAAGCGCGCAGAGGAAAGACCCTCTGACTCCGCCTCCTCCCCATATACCCTCTCTCTTGCTCTCGTCCGCTTCATCTCTATCTCTGGCTTTATCCATCTTCTGTCGTGCTGCAGAGAAAAGCCACAGCCGTTTCATCACGCCTGGCTACCGCCGCAGAAAACCCCCCGACGTTCAGTGCGCGCCTCGCCTCGTCTCCCTCTGCAAGAATGCCGCCAAGTGTCGTTGAAGTGTTGATAAATTGCTGCCACCTGCCCCATTTTTCACGATCGCCGCCTCATATTCACACGCACACGCACACGCGCACACGCACACGCACAGAGACAACACTTTTGCTCCTGTGCACTCCTCAGCAATAACAAGAGCCCTCACCCTCACTGAACCCCAAGAATTGAGAGATGAGAAGACAGACAAGGAAGGGTGGTGGTGGTGGTGTTGAAACAAAGGGATGAACCTTTGCTAATGGAAGCTGTGTCCAGGGCTGTGACACTTAATTGGAGACAGAAACAACACTGCTCACTCCATGCCAACTGACCTGAAGTCACTGCCATCGAGCGCAGAACATCCCTGCAGCACTTTAAGGGGGGATGTGCAAATTGCACTTGCACAGGGGGAATGAAACAGGCTAAAACTCTTGAAATCTCTGCATTACAAATATTCTCTGCAAGTACAAATATTAGCAGTTTACTATAAGTCGTCCTCGGCTACTCATTTTCAGGATGATTCCTGTGAGAAGTGGTACAGAAACAGATTTGTTAAGATCATGATGGATGGTAGACCAATAAATTAATTATCAATGTTTGAATCAAACCATATTGTGTGCTACTACAGTTTCAGAAACAGCTATACAGCTTACAGCACTTGTCTCAGGGCTTTAACAAGCTCCATACAGCGGGTAATCAATATGATCTGTAGGAGTCTCTTTCTCCAGGTTCCCATCATGCTTTGACCTTTTCATCTGCCTCTTTCTCTCTCTCCTTTTCTTTGCTGGGGTGCTGAAAGAGATGTACCCAGTCCCATGGGCTGTGTGCTGTGAACGTGCTTGTGTGCATGTTTCTGTGTTCAAGAAGGCTTGGGGTGTTGTTGTCTGTGGGTTGAACTGTTGTGAATTAAGTTATCTTTTGTTGAAGTCCTAAGAGTTTTCCCTTTATTAATTGCGGTGAGTGATGATGCAGTATTACTTCTCTGTGAGCAAGCAGCGAGCTCGGAGAACAAGATCACAACAGGCAGTAAAACATGGCAAGTTCTTCTGATGTTTATTAAACACTTGGAGAATATTTAGTACAGGTCACATTATGTGATCAGAAGATATGCGAGTCATAATAGATAAAGGAGTATGATATGAATCTATATTAACAAGTGAGAACTTGTACCCAACACATGGCAAGAAACCCAAAGCCACAACAGCTACGTCACTATTGCAACACCCACAACACCATCTTACACACTACACACACACTCACACGGCAGTGACGTCACACACTTACCTTCGCAGTGTTCGGGACCTATCTCCTCCTATCGCGCCGAACGCCAAAACTCAAAACCACCCACCAAACACTGGCACTGGCACTGCCACCAAAAATGCCTCCCTTCCACACTCACGCCGCCAATGCATTTGTTTACTACAAACATTATCGCCCGAAGCACCCACACCCCCGGAACACTGTTGCCCTTTCACCACGCTAAATTCGCCAGGTCTATGCAAGTGAGCACAAATTACATGTGAGAAAATTCATTCACAAGCCCACAAATGCCATTCAAATGCCATTCAACACACACTACGACTCGCTTACAATTCGCAAACCTGGCAACACTGCCCTGTCTTCTAATAGGCCCACACTAGCTCTCAGAATCTCATTCTGATCTCCCGCAGGAGAAGAGAAACGAGGAAGGAGAGGAATTTTCGCCTCATGATTTTGCTTATTCCTTCTAAATCTCTGTATATAAAATATCGCTCTCTCAGCAAATCTCTTAGTTACATCAACATTGTACTTTGTCAGTTTTTGGTTTGTGCCAAACTATTACAATTACACCGTTCGAATTCGCCATTACGCCTGCCAGCCATACTGCCGAGTAGGGCTGCACAATATATCGTTATCGTATCGGTATCGAGGTATGAACATGCACAATATCAGTATCGAAAAAAGGCAACGGTATCGAGATATAGATATATCGTCGACATATCGATATATCGATATATCGTCCACTTCTAAAGCCAGCCCTCTGTTTTAGCCTGTGCCGCTCGGAAAATAAACCATCACTCCGTTTGTCCCTCTGTCCTGTTGTAGCCTGGCTCCAGCCCTGAATCACTAGCCACGCCCATTAAGAAAATATGTTGCTGCACGATATATCGTATCGTATCGATATCGAGATATCTGCCATATATATCGTGATATATATTATATCGTATCGTATCGATATCGAGATATCTGCCATATATATCGTGATATGAATTTTTGTCCATATCGTGCAGCCCTACTGCCGAGTACATTTGATTGCGCACACACACACGCACACGCACGCCTGGAAGCCACGATCTCTCTCTCTCTCGCCACGCACGCACACACACACACACAGGAATAGCCGTGCAGCCTATACACGGCGGCAGCGAGACAGGACGTTATAATCTTGAGTTTCATTAAATAACTGTCTTTCTCCGCACACGCACGTGCGCACACAACATTATTCAAGTGAAATGCGTAACGCCAATATTGGGCTAATATAGGCTACCAATATGTGGGTAGCCTACAGGGATTTACCCACGGAATGAATATATATATATATTCATCTATACCAGGGCTGCCCACACCTTTTTTGAGTGGTGCAAACCACTCCTACAACCAGCTTGCAATGTCCTTGTACTTGTTTGTTTGTTTGTTTGTGTGTCTGTCTGTCTGTCTGTGTGAGCATGAGTATGTGACTTAATAATAGCAGTAGGGGGCGCCAGAAACAGTGAGAGGGGTAGTGACTCTAATGAGAGAGAGTGAGAGAGAGAGAGAGAGAGAGAGAGAGAGAGAGAGGGGGGGGGGGGGGGGGAATTGCACCACTCAGTTCACACGTGTGTGATTTTTGAGTGGTGCAAACCACTCCTACAACCAGCTTGCAATGTCCTCGTACCTGTTTGTTTGTGTGTGTGTCTGTGTGTTTGTTTGTTTGTGTGTGTGTCTGTCTGTCTGTGTGAGCATGAGTATGTGACTTAATAATAGCAGTAGGGGGCGCCAGAAACAGTGAGAGGGGTAGTGACTCTAATGAGAGAGAGTGAGAGAGAGAGAGAGAGAGAGAGAGAGAGAGAGAGAGAGAGAGAGAGAGAGAGAGAGAGGGGGGGGGGGGGAATTGCACCACTCAGTTCACACGTGTGTGATTTTTTACTTCAGAGCTACTTTCAAAACGACCAGTCATATATACCCACCAAATAAAACTATCATCCCATTGCAGAAAATAGTTACAAAATGTAATTGAGGCTACATACAGTTGTGTCCCCTCCGTCTGTAGCAGGCTGACTTCTATAGGTTTTGAAAGGTACCTTTCTTTTTTTCTTTTCTTTTTTTTCTTTTTTATTTACCCAGGGAAGTAGCTGAGCACAGGTGCTCATTTTCAGCAACGCCCTGCACATCGAAACACACACACACACACACACACACACACACACACACACACACACACACACACACACACACACAAAATGTCATGTCAAAGGTACCTCTGGAAGCCACACCTCTGATGGGTCGGGTTTAGTCTTAAGGGGTGTGTTTTTTTCACCCACTGTGTAATACAATGAATGGACGGTAGGTGGCAGTAGTACAGAGGCCAGAGAAAATATAAGACAAACGCACATGGAATGGGAAATAGAGGGGGGGAAATGGAAATGGTAGGGTTTTTATTTTTGGTATTTGACTTTGCTACTGATGATTGTACGCAACAACAACTATTGCATTGTGTGTTTGAGCTGACAGGCCCTTTTTTATGTCAATCAA
Organism: Protomyctophum parallelum; assembly: GCF_964188405.1. Taxonomy (NCBI): domain Eukaryota; kingdom Metazoa; phylum Chordata; class Actinopteri; order Myctophiformes; family Myctophidae; genus Protomyctophum; species Protomyctophum parallelum. The sequence continues at coordinate 21,177,028 of NC_139702.1, read as the reverse complement.
TCAAGTCATCTCAGGTCATCTCAAGCGGCAGATGCAAAAATATTTTTTTATATTAAAATTATATATATTTTTAGGGCCATGTCATGTGCTCTACCTGCAAAGCCTTTGTGATCTATACCTTTTGGGCACCGCTTAACGTCAGATCAGGGGTTTTCTCGGCCAGCGCCAAAAATGCTCCCCCACAGCATAATCGGAGCAAATACCGGGCAGTGTGTATGAGCCATAATGTGTTGACTACACTACACTAATAAGGACACATAATAATAACTAATAACCCATCCGTTACTACATGTGGAGTCAACTCCCACAATTTCCTTCTTCCCATAGTGCGCGGCAACGTAACTCTGGGATGAGCGGCCTCGAAGCGGCCGCGAAATTCTAGTAAGTAAACAATACAACATGATGTTCCACAATGTAGACGAGCTTCAACAGTTGCATCCTGTATACTGTAATTGCCCCGATAAAGCAGTGACCATATGGCGTCCCAAACTGTCTGTATTCTCACACATGAGAATGCATCAGTACTGATACGAAGTTAATCAAACACAGGCCCAACCTATAATAAGAACTAAAGGAGATCTACGGCCCTATCTTCCGCCAGCACTGAACAGATTTCAGCGCCAGCGCTATTGTAACTTCCCCATGCGTTGCTACTTTGCGGCCCACATTGATTTTGTGCGTGGGATTATGTTGGTCTTAAAATGAGGAGGTTGGAACTGACGTTTTATTCATTATTAGACCTTCATCAAGGCTAACAAAGTTCCAGACAGTGTGCCGGACCTCTTTCTTAGAGTTTATTATCAGAGGTCCCCATGATCCGTCTTTATTATGACAATGACAATTAATTGATGTTGATGAGCTGAGATCCAACTGGTACTACGTTATTTTTGTTATAGGAACTCATACTCACAGACCCTGGTGCATTCTGTCACTCTAAAACTGACCAAGTAGTTTTCCCAATTTCTGCCACTGGCAGAAGCCTCTCATTGGGTCGTGTAGCCACCACAACGTTTGACTGATAAATGACTGGGGCCAACACGGGCTGACACTTGAATTATAGTGCCATGACAGGTGAGCTGCCACAAAGGCCAGACAAATAGCCCTGTATATCTCACTCTGATCACACACACACACACACACACACACACACACACACACACACACACACACACACACACAGCATGCATTCCGTACAGATTCACACACAGCATTTTCCCTGGTCCTGCCTCCACTCTGAGCTCAAACCCCTCGCATACACTCACTGTAAACTGGAAAATCAATGCCCCCCCCCCCAAGCTTCTAAAGGCAAATCAATGGAGGCCGATCTATCGTAATGAGAACGTGTCGGCCTTGGACAAGGCAGAAGAGATGCCGCAAAGATTGGTTATTAGATTTGTTTTTAGTTTTTTTCAGTCAGACCACGGCTTTTGTTTCCATTGAGTGGCTGTTGTGTAAGGTCCTCTGGTAAGTCCACCAGGGCACTGTGTCTCAGCTAATATGCTGCTGTCCTGTGCTTTCAGGACACTTCAGTCAGAACAGCAGCAATGCCAAGCTTATAGATAAGAGTGCTTGCATACAGCTTGATTTCTTTCTACGTCCGAGCATAGACATGGTAACGCCCGCCTGCCTCTGATTAGCCTACCGACACTTTAATTTTTGTAGAAGAGGCAAAGCAATATTATTTGTACCATTTGCTTTGATTGAATAATTGAGTTAACAACTGATTTGGCTGTGTTCTAAGTTTTAGTGTTGATTATCGTGTATTAATCTAATTATAGTAAACGGGGAAAGGAAAAGAGACCTTTTTACAGTACAATAATGTTTAAAGTTTACACATGTATAGAAATGAACAGGCCAGGCCCAGGCCGTAGCGTAACGGTCTGGGCACCGGACTGGTAATCCAGTCGCAGTGTGCCGCGGGTTCGACTCCCGGACCCGACACGGCCTTTACTGCATGTCATCCCCCCATCTCTCTCCCGTTTCCTGTCAGCCTACTGTCTGTCCCTTCAAAAATCAATAAAAGGCGTAAGCCGCAAAAAATATCTTAAAAAAAAAAAAAAAAAATGAACAGGCCAACGGCATAAACAATATTAGTTTGCCTCTTCTACAAAAATAAAAGTTACTGTTGCGCGTGCCAAGCTGTCATTCTCTTGTATTATATCTTTATCTTATATTTATTTCCCACCACGCACTACTTATCTGTAAAAAGAAAACCTTGCGTGTGTCGCGGCAGACTATCCAGCATGTAACCTCGCCTCACCAGGCTTTTCACCACCTCGGAGGAAAGCCTGGTCTCCGTTTCAAAAGTCTGTATGATCCGGTTGGGAGCTCTTCTACAAAGATTTGTGTCGGTAGGCCAATCAGAGGCAGGCGGGGCGTTACCATGTCTATGCTCGGACGTAGAAAGAAATCACGCTTTAGTACAGCTCAATAACTTCTTTCCCCCCACGACTAACAGTTACATGGATAGATGAATAAGATCCCTATCTTCTTCCTTTTGAAAGTCATTTTTGTGTGGCATTGTTTTAGTTTTTTTTTTAGATTTGTTTTCTGGCTTTTCTGCTGTTATTGATAGTGAAGTGGAGATTGACAGGAAAGACCGGGAGAGACATGCAGCAAAGGTCGTCATGAACAAGACTCGAACACGCGACGTGCTGTCAGGCCAAAGCCTATATCTGGCATGCGCCTGGACCACTTGGCCAGCGGGCGCCCCTGTGTGGCATTGTTATGCTTTATTTCAGATGTAACTGGCTGAACCACCAGGCTCAGGCTGATTTTTGCATTTGGCAGTAAATCTTTTGCCAATCATCTATCATTCTGTGATCATAAATGATTAACTAATTGCAGTACAAGTAATTTACTAATACTTAATAATTCCATATGTAGAGGTTTCTGCTTTCAGTCTTGTGAACTACATTTTGTAATAATGATGGATTAAGTCACTGTGGATTTTACAAATTAGCTGTGTGCGTGCACGTGGGTGTGCATACACACAGACACGCACGCACACACACACACACACACACACACACACACACACACTACACACACTTCTTATTCCCCCATACCATTTTTTTCTATCATCCTATTGTGGTCTGAACCAGGCTTTTTAAAGATATTGTAATGTACAGTATGTATGTTTTTTTTTTTTTTTATAAGATATTTTTTTTGCGGCTTACGCCTTTTATTGATTTTTGAAGGGACAGACAGTAGGCTGACAGGAAACGGGAGAGAGATGGGGGGATGACATGCAGTAAAGGCCGTGTCGGGTCCGGGAGTCGAACCCGCGGCACACTGCGACTGGATTACCAGTCCGGTGCCCAGACCGTTACGCTACGGCCTGGGCTACAGTATGTATGTTGTCTGGAATGTATTCAGTTCTTTGCCTAAACTAAACTTCAGGGTTTAGTCCCGTTAATGTCAACGGTGCACAACAACAATTTGAAAGATTTAATGTGCATATTTTGTGTAAATCAAGGGAGAGCGTCAGATAGTCATCTGCCTGTGGCACTTTGTGGTCTCATTACAATGAACTTGCGGAGGCATCACTCACTCAGGTAGATGCTCTGTCTGCTTCTCCGTCCGTCCGTCAGATTAAATATTAAACATAGCAATGAAGTAATTTATGCACAATATCTCTTTTTCTCAACTTAACTCTCTCTCACTCACTCACTCAAACGCACACGCGGTCGCACGTGCATACAAATTAACTTGTGCCAGCAAACACTCATCCTATTCCCCGTGGAAATATCGAATGCAGTGCACACACACACACACACTCAAGTCTTGGAGTAATCACATGCTGATCTGCAACATCAGCCTCTTGTCTCAGCCTCGGTGTAGTGTCATGTATTCCTGGTTCAGTTACACCATGTTGTTCCCTAATCCCTATAGACAGTATAGACCTATATAGACATAGACAATGTAGCATGGCATGCAGCTTTGTGGGAGATGCATACTGTATATGTATAGGTGTGTGTGTGTGTGTGTGTGTGTGTGTGTTTCATATGATTTGTTTTACCGTCACGGTTTCTCAAGATTCTTAAGAGCACCCAACCCACACACCCTCACCCACACTCTGTCCTACTCTCATGCTCGCACAAACACATACGCACACACTCACTCATTACTCACCATAGGCAAGCAGTGGCTATGGTGCAATTCCATCGCAGCCCACCATAATGCCTTCTCCCAAGCCATTCATGAGCTGTAGTGGGTGTGGTGGAGTAGATCCGTGTGAGTTGTGACTGCACTGCTCGCATCACCATTGAGTTTCTGAAAATGGCAAATCCAATTCCATGCATCATCCCTGCTACAGTGTAGCTGATTTGCATTGATGTATAAGATTGTCTTCTTACCCTGGGTGATCTGAAACCATGATTTGTTGGGTCCCTAAATTGGTCCAGACAGAAGTGGAAATCCCTGTTGATCATATGTAATTTCAAATTGATGGATGTCCCTTCATGTGTTTTCCCTTCAGATAGTGCTACTGTACATAAAATATGTACATGCATATTGCATACATACGGTATGTAAAGTGCGCATGATATTCACCACATATTGTGTACAGTGTATATTCGCTGTGAATATTGACTCTTGACATATCCCCATGTGCCATTTGATATGCGTGTCTGTCGAGATTGGACCAGACTGTACATCTCCTGATGTGACAGATCAAAGGGAATCAAGGGATACTTCATATTCTCTCTTTCCATACTGGCTCCCCTTCCCCACCTCCTGGTCTCTGATGGCCCGAATGTCAAAGGCTGCTTTTCCAAGCCCAGTTGTTTGATGTCAGACAGGCTTCCTCTAACATCCTGCATTCTGCATTGCCCTCTTCTCACTTTTCCTGTCCCCTCTTGTGCAATGTCTCTCTCACTTCCTTTTTTCACTCTCTCTCCTTCCTTTCTCACTCTCACTCTCATTATTTTCTCTCTTTCTCATTCCTTTCTCACTCTCTCATTCATTTCTCTTTCTCTTCCCCTCCCTTCCTTTCCCCTCTCTCCATTTTGTATCTCACTAGTTCACTTCCTTTCTCTATCTCTATTGTACATTTTTTAGCCCCATTTATTTTTCTCCTTATGGAACTCAATCCTCTGTTATTCATTACCTTCCACTCCTGTTCCTCCATCTATTTCTAGCTAGCCTCCCTTTCCCCCCGCACATCAAGTTCTGCTGATGAGTCTCTACACCTTTTGTTTATGCATTTCTATCCTCTTTCTTTCTGTAGTCTCCCTCTCTATCTCTCTGTCCCTCTCCTCTCCATCACTGCCATTTTATTCCGGTGCATGACTGTCAGACTCGGCAACTATTCAGATTGCTTCCCTAACCCAATCGGAATTCAATATGAGGCAGGCATCTTCAAAGCATCAGTCGTGCTGTGCTAACGGGCTAGCAGTAAGCTGCTGATTCAGAACAGAACCATGGGAGCCAGAGCCAAGTGAGGCAACAGGGGATCAACTTATCATTGTTCAGGGTTAACGTTAACCTCTCCACAGAATCCCTGATTGCCCACGCAGGGTATTAGAGGAACAATCATTTATATGGAGCCTGTAGTAATATCTAAAGGCAGCCATTTATTTATTTTTTTGTTATTTTTTTCTATTTTACTCCCAATTCCCACTCAAACAATGAACTAAACTTGATCCTTGGTACATCTAACCCCCATGGTATGGGAGGCTTTAGACAACCACAACTCTTCACATAGTGTATACATGGACTCGCCAACCATTTCCCCCTGACAGAGTTTCATAGCGAGTGCATAGCCACATCCTTTTTTCCCTGTACCTCCTCCCTCTGGGTTTGATTTTTAAAAAGCATGGCATTACCTACGACTTCTATGCAACTTACAATATGTATTCAAAAATTACAAGAATGTTTTGCTGCTATATACTGTACATAGCAACAATAACCCAAAAACCTGTTCCCGTCTTAAAGGGTAAAACCTCCAAAAAGGGTTGCTGTCCTAAATGGGTTAAGCTTGACAAACAGATTTACTCTGTTGTTAAATCCAACTTTTATCAGCTGAGGCCTTTAACCAAAATCAAGTCTGCTGTAACCTTTCCTGATTTTGAACGTCTTATCCATGCCTTTATCATCTCAACCCGACTTGACTACTGTAATGCACTTTATGTATGCATTACCCAAGCCTGCCTATCACGACTACAGTTAGTCCAAAACGTGGCCACTAGTCTCTTAACATGGGCACGGAATTAAGTATGATCACTCGTATCTCCCTGATGCTCGGCTCCCTTCACTGGCTCCCTGTGCGTTACAGGATCCAGTTTAAGATTTTAGTTAGTTTAGTTTGTTGTTAAGTCTTCAAATGGTACATTGTACATATCGGAGCTTCTACCTCTCAAAGAATCTACAACGGTCCTGAGGTCTACTGACCAGTCAATTCTTACGATACCAAACACAAAGCTGTGGGGAGTTAGATAATTGTCCGTTGTTGTACCCACGCTGTGGAACGATCTTCCACCTCATGTTTCAAACCTTTGTTTGAAATCTCACTTGTGCTCCTTGGCTTTCGAACATTCAGACTAAGAGTTGCTGTTTCCACTAGGAATTATGTCTTTATGTCGCCCTGTTTATTATGTATTGTTGTTTTGCTCTTGGTATTTTTGTATTTTTTGTGTGTACAGCACTTTGGTTCAACAGTGTTGTTGTTGTTTTAAATGTGCTCTATAAATAAAGTGGATTGGATTGGACCAAGCCCTTAAGGATATCCAATGTTGAAGCTGCCACTACCTACTGGCCAAATGTGGAATTGCAGCACTTTCATGGAGGTGGACGGACATTTGAGGTCCGGGGCTAGGCTAGGCTAAACTTCCGCTCGCTCGAGCCATTGAGTTATAATTATACTTCCGGCAGTCTTCCGGGTGCTTCAAAACGCCACTGAGCAACTTCTATTGAACTGAATATTGGGGGGGCAGGGCTAACGCTCCGGTTCGGTCTCTATCCTTTTATTACTCTATGGATTGGACAGCAAGTGTAGAGGAACATGCTAGTCACAAGTTCCTGCGTGTGTGCCTTGCCTTTGCTGGTAAGAAGGACTTATGTGAGCCATCAAGTCACTGTTTTCCCCTCCGTGTTTTGGTTCCTCTGTGCACAGATAAACTTGAGCGTTTCCTCAGCCGTGAATTCTACCAAACAACCCACAGCAACTTTGTCATGATGAGTTGCTTAAATTAATCTTGCGGATTGAAGCTCTAGGTTAAGCAGAGGTTACTTGAGATGTCAGTTCTGCCTGCCTTTGTCACGATCAGAGTCAGAGGTGTGTAGGACCCAAGCGCAGGACAATGGCAGAGGATGAGGCAGACACAAGGCAGGTCGAGTGCACGGTGGTTTATTAACCAAAAACCAGGTACAGGAACAAAACACAGGAAACACGAGGAAACTAGGGATAACTAGGAGCAAGGAAAAACACTGGGACTAGGAAATATACAAGGAACCACGAGGAGCTAGAATACACTGACAACAATTTACGAACCAACAAAGAACTGAAAACACAAGGGTATACTTATAGACATGGGATAACTAGACACAGGTGAACAAAACTCAAAATCAAGACAGGGATTGGCTGGGGGACTAAGAGGACACAGGTGGAAAACAAAGACTGATCACAGCACAGGTTAGACAAGGCAGGTACAGAACTACAGGTGAAGACAGGGTGGCACAAAACAATACTACAAAATAAAAGGTACACAAGAAAACATAACATGTCACGGACCGTGACAGCCTTGACACTTAAGCAGTGCTGATTGGTTGTTCTGCTATCTAACCCCTCTGGATTATACTGTATATGGCATGCTCACCAGTCAGCACAAGAGTATTACCCTCTTGGTCCCCTTATAACATTTTATTTCAAAAACAGATTTGTGAAAACATTTATCTTTGTAATTCCGGTATATATTTTTCTTGGCCTGGGCCGGCTTAGCGGTCCAGGCACCTATGCCAGCCTGACAGCGCCACAGGTTCGAGAACCGATCCCAACGACCTACTATCTATAAACTATCTATGAATCTATAAATAAAGGCAAAAAGCCCCCAAAATATATAAAATATATAAAAAAAAAATCTTACTTACAGTAAGGGACATACAGAAGACAATTAAGTTACAGTATGACTTGCACCTCACTTGCGTTACAGACTTACAGTACAACTTACAGTAAGCTCAATTTGTTCGAACAATGTCAGTTTCCTCCAGTCTTTATGCTTTCAATTCTATCAATAGCTATTTCTCTCAGTCGTGACCAGTTTGAATTGCTACCCCTCCCCTATCCTTCCTCTTTCTCTCCCACACAAATACATTTCCACCAATAGTGGCAGAAATGAGAGAATATTATAATTATAGAGGACGTCTAACCAGAATATGTATTAATGAACATAATATAAATGCAAAAACAGTTTGGGTTTCTCAGAAGCATGCGTTGAAAACACATTTCATTTTCGGTTTGAAAGTGAAAATAATTCTCCTCAGTCGGTTGACAAAGGATTAAATGAAACAGAAAGAGTTTGAGCAAGTCAACAGGGTATGGATTTGTATTTTAAATTAAAGGACTTTGGGGCCATGACTGAGTATATGCATACATATTTAAAATTCTTCATTGAAAGACCAATGAGATCTCTGTGATCTCATTTACATATTGTACTGAATACACCAACACTGAAACACAAAGAGAAATGCTCTCTCTCACACACTCGCACACACATGCACACGCGCGCGCGCGCACACATGCACACGCGCACACACACACACACACACACACACACACACACACACACACACACACACACACACACACACACACACACACACACACACACACACACACACACACACACACACAGTAGTCTCCAGTGTCCTTCTACTTAGATCTTTTTCACAATAGGAACCAATCTAAGCCTAATAAAGAAAACAATAGTCAATAGTGCGATCAGACTTTTGAATTTCTCTTTGAGGAATACATTGAAAGCCATTTCGATGGAAGTGCGTGTTCAGAATAAGCTTAATAACAGGTTGAGGAGGCCTACATTATCAACAAGGGAACTAGGTTAATATCACAGCAGTATAATAGGCTTGAAAAACCTTGAAATAAAACGGCATACAAGCAAGTGCACCACATTTCAGCAACCTTCTAAGCAGTGCTGTGTGGTTGAATAATCTTTGTTAGTAAGTCTACATTTTTCATTTCACAACCACTAGTCATATCAGTTTACCTTGCATTGAAAGCTATATTATAAAATTCAATTCAATTACATTATAGTCCCAAATTACAAGTTGTCTTAAGACAATGCACGGCCACCCGCCAACCCCCCAAGGAAGTATTTGGTGACTGGGGCAATGGAAGACCTTCCCTTTAACAGGTAGAAACCTCAAGCAAAACCAAGCTTTAAGGCCAACCTCTATACCTCAACTGTGTTGAGATGAGAGGGAGAGGTGGACAGCAACAGCTATAATAAATAACAATACATTTTCAACTACAATGAATGAAAAATGGTTTATTTGTTACTTGCTCTTACAGGTGCATTAACAAAAAACTGGTACACGCCTACATGGTATATCAGTACACTTGTACATTTGTTTAAAGTAACCATGTGAGGTCAAAACACTGTTGACACACACAGAGATTAATGCCATTTACAGTTTAAAAACTATTATTATCTTTTATTTTGTCTTGTAGTGTGTGTGAAGTGTGTTCAGTAATAATAATAATATAACAGCCTGCAGCCTTGCCTATATGTCAAGGATAGGCTCCATGCAGCAGTCATTTTGTAGACATCTGTCTGTATAGTTCATTTGTCGACTATGATGTTGGCTCATGAACTGGGCTTCACACTGATTAACATTTCTCATAGGCTTTTGTAATTTCCTCCCAAGATAATTTCACATCATCTCCCCTTCGGCAGTCTGTGGATGTAGTGGTGTGGATTAGCTTTTTGATGACTCTGCACCTCCCGCACAAGGACATCACTTTTCCATGGCTTTTCTTTCATTGCACCATGGAAGGATCAACACTTGTTGTTTACACTTTATATTGTAAAAAACAGCAAAGGTTTTAAGGTCAATTAAATATAGTACCAAGATTTATTTTGCTACAAACGTCCTTTTGGCTAGAAGACTAGAAGAAAGGCCATGGGGTCACCAAAAGCAGTAGGGTTTTTTTTCCTCTGGGGCGCATGAGTTTGCTTCAAACACGTTTCATGGCAATCCTCCCAGTAGATTTGGGGATCTCTTTTAGTTTTGCCTTATGGTGGCGTTACAGTAGATGAAGGGCCATGCTGTCACCAATATCAGTAGGGGGGCATCCTCAGGGGAGCAGGGAGGTGCAGAGAAAATGTTACACTCGAGACAGAGACACATACGCAGGTTGTTGACCCTGTGCTTCACGTCGGGCCCAACAACGACGTTGTAGCTGTGAGTATAATCACAATATATCACGGCCTGTCGTGAGTTATTGATTTAGTATTATAAGTCCACAGGTTTTTATCAGCAGTCCTGCAGCCATAATCAGCTGACATTACACTCCGTGAACAGGAACTGTGTCCTTTTCTCCCCATGATTCTAAACACACACACACACACACACACTCTCTCTCTCACACGGGTCATAAAAACCCAGGCCTCATAAGGTGCATTAGAGGCGCTATCATATATGCACAGCAAGGCCGTCCACCATGATTCATCTCCATGGCAGTGTGAAGTGTGAAGGAGATTATTATCAGTGAAGGGCCCGGCACCAAGAAGACATACTGCTCTCCAGCTTGGTCTGCAGAGAAAATGGGAAAATTGTCCTATAATGTTTACAGCCCTGTGTACTCTGTGTGTGTGTGTGTGTGTGTGTGTGTGTGTGTGTGTGTGTGTGTGTGTGTGTGTGTGTGTGTGTGTGTGTGTGTGTGTGTGTGTGTGTGTGTGTGTGTGTGTGTGTGTGTGTGTGTGTGTGTGTGTGTGTGTGTGTGTGTGTGTGTGTGTGTGTGTGTGTGTGTGTGTGTGTGTGTGTGTGTGTGTGTGTTATGAAGCCTGGCCAGCATGGTTAAGCAGCTCGGCAGCTGGTTTTCTATCAGGAAATGTGCTGAGATCAGGGGTTTTGACTGTGTGTGTATGTGGGACTGTATGGGCATCACATGTGATTTTATTTGAGGACATCAACAACTCGGCTCAATGCACTTTTATTACGTTGGATATTAAAACAGCTCATTACTGAGATATGGCCAACCTATTCTTTCTTTTTTCCCCCCAGATGACTTTCACCATGAGCATTTGACAGTGTTGTCAGAAAAAAAGCATGTGGACGCTTCATATTATGCTAAATTGAATTCACACATTGTTGCCCTATAAAATGCTTCACCTGAAATTGCTAATGCTAATTTGACCTGCCTTGCAGATGGTTTCTATATGTATGAAGCTGTCTCCTTTGACTTGTGCTCTATTCTGCTCTGTCTTTCACAATACAGCAACAAACCTTATCTGTTTATTACCTCCACAACACAGTGGCATAGGAACACATGTTAGTTACAGTAGCAGTGTACAACTGTTTGCATATGCATACTTGCATTAAGTAGCATGCTTTAGGCCCAATTCTTCCTGCAAGCGGGACAAGCCGTGGATTCAGCCCGTTTTGAGTTTTTGTTTCATTTATCATCAACAATTTAATTAAAACTCATGTGTTCAAAGACAGTACATTTGACAAAGTAGTTGTTATAATCTTCCTCTCAGCAGCAAACTGACACTGGTTGACAATATGTTGTTTCTGACAGCTGGCGGCTGTTGCTGTACTGTAGGTATAAGCTATCTACAGTACGGGTGTCTGTCTGTCTGTCTGTCTGTCTGTGTCCCTACAATGCCCATATGACTCCCAGACTCTCCCAAGTTGATGCTTCATACATGTCTGAATGACGCAATACTGACAACATGTACTGCACTAGCTGGGTAAATACTTTAATAGAGCTCTTAAATTCTTTGATAGTGGTATGAGTGCTATTACCAGGATATATTGGCAGTCGTTAAAATTCTCCTCAGTCATTCAAAATGTGCTGCTTCGGTGTGTTGTGGGTTATAGAGACTTAAAAAGATATTTCACTTTCAAATGTGTTTGGCGTCATTTTAACACCTACTCAGGCTTTTTTGAGCACTCATGGAAAACACCAGTCCTTGGTTATTATAAAAACATGGCCCCCTCACATACTGTATTATGAGGGCAGGATGAGTCACCAGAACCAATGATGGGTGTTTTCAATTAATCTATCATGGTTCAAATGGAGTTTGAAGTTACACTGGGTTTATATTGGATGGAAGCGGTAGTATGATCAAATCAATATCAAATATCAAAATACTGAATCAAGCTACTTAAAAACTGCTCACAAAAGCCTGAGTAGATGTCGAAATGACCCCAAACAACTTCTGAAAAAGAAATACCCTTTGAGTGAAAATCTATACTACCTTTATAGAGCGTCGCAGTCCCGCCCCCTTTCATGACGACGCCAGGCCCAGGAAATAGTTCCCAATGCATTTTTCCCATAGACATTTCAAAACGTATTTATTTAAAGACCTTATAAGCGTCGTACAAAGCCAATTCTCGTCGTGACAAATCATGAAAAAAAACACAATATTTTGGACCAAACAAATAATTACAAAAATGTGTTGTAACCTGCCGTTTTCTTCTTTCTAATTATTTGTTCAGCCCAAAAAATTGTGTTTGTTGTCATGATTTGTCACGACAAGAGTTGGCTTTGTCCGCGGCGTAAACGTCTTTAAATAAATACTTTCTGAAAAGTCTATGAGGAAAATGAACGGGGATTTCTTTTCCGGGTCTCTCGAGGGGGCGGGACTGCGACGCTCTATATACCCATCTACATAATGTCCGACCTACAGTATACTGTACTGTATATGTCCAAGGACCCACAGTAGCACTGCACTCTCAGATCTGACACTGCTTTAGCATGAGGGATGATGAGTCCTCACCCTTCTGTTTCAAGAGTTCACAATGTGCAGAATGTTTTTTAATTCATGTATTCATTATTTTTTGATTTACAACATACAAAACATTAGGGTTGCTGGGCTCACCATGACCTGTATGGGTGTGTGCGTGCTACAGTACTGTAAGCTCATGTCACAATGACCTGTGTACTGTATGCAGCACTGTATTGAGCCCAGTGGACCTAATTACGATGGCCATCCTTGTGTTTGTTCCCAGATAACAGGTGGGTGGGATAGGTGTGTGTGCATGTGTGTGAGCGAGCGCACGTTTGTGCGTGCGTGCTTGCGTGCGTGCGAGCGAGAGGAATTATCCCATCTATTGCACAGTTTAGATTTCAGACTCGGTGTCTTTTTGACTTTAGCATTGAAGTATTTCATCACAAAAACCCTGTATCCCTTCGGGGGTTGGATCCATAAATATTTGAGTACTCTTGATGTTTTGACTCCACACTTAAATTTCTTTGGAAAGATACAGAGACGACAGTCAGGGCTTTTATGGCATGTTCATATAAAGCTATATGCCATGGCATCTGTTGTTTACTGTGGCTATTTATTTATAGGCAGGGGATTTAGTCCAACACAATACATGATGTATGTTTTGTCAAAGGGACTAATTAAATGGAGAGTTTTACTTTCACATCAGCAAGTATTTCCCATGTTTCTACTTTAGTGCCCACGTGATTTAAATAATGTGATGGTTGTTTGTTGAACTTGTGGGCTGAGAGAGGAGGAATGGTGTGCAGCACAGGTCTCCAGACAGACTCAAACTTGGAATGTGGCGATTATGGTCATTCACAATAATATTGTATATATATATATATATTATATATATATATATATATATATATATATATGGTATACTAAAACACCTCAATCACATATTATGTGATTGAGGTGTTTTAGTATACCTCATTGTGTCATTGGTGATATATCCATTAGTAAAACTTGATTGCGATCTGCTAGCTAGACAGCATATGAAGTGGTATGAAGTTGAGGGGTGTGTGTGTGTGTGTGTGTGTGTGTGTGTGTGTGTGTGTGTGTGTGTGTGTGTGGGTGTGTGGGTGTGTGTGTGTGTGTGTGTGTAATATGAACGTACATCCATATTTTTTGTTGTTTTATATACTGTATGCAGCTGCGTTTCAGGTCGTTGATTTCCAGTATTACAAAGAGACTCATTGAAAGCGTATGAAGAATTGTCTTTGGACAATATTAGTGTCATTTAGACTAAAACCTGGTTATAACTGGTCTAAAAGTGAAAGTTGTTTTTGAAGCGTCTAGATAATGAAATGACATTTGAAAAAGGCCAGTTATTACCTGGTTTTAGGCTAGCCATTTAGACGTAGCCTATTGTAGACGTCTAATAGCTCAGTGGGAAGTACAGCTGTTTCAGGCAGCTGGCAGAGCCATCATCAGTTCAACAGGAAACATATCAAAGTGAATCATCTCTTCCGTGGCTCAGGTAGTTGGTGCCATTATGCTCTTTGTAGGCACAAGGATCCAAGTTTGAATCTGACTTGCTTGCATCTTGTCTCGCGTGTCTTATCTGTTTTCCTGTTACTGTCCTATCTGAAATAAAGTATAAATGCTAAAATGATGAAAACAACAACAAAAACCCATTAATCTCTTTAGTGTGGCAACCTACTGATCATTCCCACCAAGTTTCATGAGAATGTATTTTGTCCACAGACAGGAGGCGATGTATTTATTTTAGGTGCCCTTTTTACTTTACTTTGTAAAGTAAACATCTAAAATCTAAAATGTCCTTACTTTAAAATACCAAAAATCTCTAATGTGGTTTGACGGAGGTCTTTGATTGGAATAGTCTTCCGCTATCTCTTAGATCTACTTAATCCTTTGGTTGCCTTAGGATCTACATTCACATCTTGACTCACCTTGTTGCATCTCAAGGGGCTATCTCTTTAATTAAATCTGATATCTGATTACTGTATAATACTGCCAGTCTGCCACACATTCGTTCAAGCAGGGTAATTTTGAGTTTCTGGCATTTGTACCTGCATAGGCAGGTTCTAAGTGTCTCCATGATGTCATGAGATGCCACGACTCGAGGCACGATACCATAGGGATATGGAGACATCCGTTAGTACTAACGGATGGGAGATGCAGGTTTTCATAGTAAACGCGGCCTTCGGTCGCAACAAAGAAACATGTCCAATTACAAATTTCAAAATGATACCATTTACAGTCAAACTTCTAAGACACAAGTATCATCCACAGCACTGTAAATCGGGATCAGAAACACTTTATTTGTAATGCTCATCATGTCACATCCCATAGTCACGAGTTCATGTGGTTTTTCAATGTCAGATTGACATTGAGAAAAATCAAGCGGAATAAAACACATTTTCTGTGTCATTCTCATTTCTGCTATTCTTATCTCACCTTCCCAATTCTATCGGGACAGAATGACATCTGCTTTTGTCAAGTGATGTAGGCTAATGGGTGAGATCACACTGCCATAACAACTGTCAGTCCTGTCTCTACTCTAAAACTCAATTTTACCAATTGCATTATACCGTACAAAGAAATACGTTAGGAAATAAGATATAAGGTAAGCTAATTTCCTATATCATTCTTTAGATTGGAGCAGAAAGATCTGCACACACCATTAAAGCCCCTTAAACTCTATATACTTTTGTTGTACACAAAATATAGCAAATATAGCTCATCTATAAGCTTGTGAGTTTGTAGATCTGCTATTACTGCAGAATGTTTGCCTGTTTTTGCTGAATGATCATCACTGAATTCATGTGCTTACGGGGATTCAATGCAATGACATGACGCTTCAAGTAACAAAGTCTTACTCATACCTCCAGGCCAGGGTATGGGTCCTGGTTTTCACCTTCCTCCTCATCTACCCCTCTGCAACCAGCTTGTTCAGTTTGTAGAACACATACTGTAGACCACAAAAGAAAAGCTCTAACAGAATAATAAAACACAATGCTTAATTGCCAACATAGGTGCAGTACCATTTAACTGTAAGTATGATATAATACAAAGGGAGAAAAGTGCTATAAAATAAACGAAACATAACATTTAACATAACATACTATATCTTCACACTTTAGCCAGAACTAGAAAAAGTGCCCTTCTGGGCACAGGTCTCCACCAGGATTTCTTCCTCAGCCTAGTGGGAATATGCGTGCACAGTTTCATCGCAATCGGACGCTGCGTTGAGGAGTTGTGGCGATTTGTACAAAGCGGGCTACTCCTGAAAACTGTAGGAGCCAATCGTGGCCAATCAGGATGGAATATGAGAAATCAAACAAACCTGTCTTGATCACATGACTATGGAGATCATGTGTACCGATTTGCGTGAAATTTGGATAAAATCTGAAGGAGTAATAATAGAAAATGTGTTTTACATATGTCGGCCTCCTGGTGGCGCTATAAAGAGCAGATGTGAAAAATTCCAGGCAAAGGTTTTTCCTTGGCCTCTAGGGAGTTGGCATACAAAGTTATCCACAGATCCGTGCAGTTAGAGGTAAAAACACTTTTCGGCCAGTTATAGCGCCACCTTGAGGCTGAGTTGAAATTGTTCATGTGGCATTTCGTCCTCGGCCTAGTGGGAATGTGGGTGCACAATTTCACGGAAATCCCGCGATGTGTTCATGATTTGCAGCATTTTGTTTGAAACTGAGCACTCCTGTGAACTTTGGAAGCCAATCTTAACCAATCAGGATGGAGTCTGAGAAATCTGAAAGACCGGTTTCGTTGAATGGCTCTATAGAGACTGTGTACCAATTTGCGTGATGTTAGGAAAAATCTGTAGGTGTACTGTGCAAAAACTTGTTTTGCACAAAGCGGCCTCCTGGTGGCGCTATAACAGGCCGTTCTGGAAAGTTTGGGGCAGAGGTTCATCGTTGGCATCCAGGGAGTGTGTGTGCAAAATTTGGCATCGACCAGGTTAACGTGGCCGAGATTAGCTGCTCACGGACACACACACGGACGGACACACACACGGACGGACACACGGACGGACGGAGTGCAAAACATACTCTACCCCCATGCCTTCGGCCTGGTGGAGACAATAAAGATGTATAGTGCTGAAGACTCACACTGGTGACTCCATTACAATAGGTCATAACCTCACGTGCTAATGTCCTGCGAGGGGAAACTCTAGGGAACTGTTCATTTTATAATGGACACTCACTAGCAGCCAGAAATGAGAGCATTTCTGATGGGTTAGCTATAAAAGGGTAATCTGTGGTTTTAGAGGTAAATAGACACACACACACACGCACGCACGCACGCACGCACACACACACACACACACACACACACACACACACACACACACACACACACACACACACACACACACACACACACACACACACACACACACACACAGAAGGTCACACTGTAGCAGAGCTAAGCCAATGACACTTCCCCCTAATAACAGGTATGGTATATAATGATGATATGATGTGTCCACATCGAGCAGCTAATCTACCGTGCAGTACATTAACCCCTTAAGACCTGAGGCCGATTCTACAAATGTCTTCTAAATCCTACCCGTTTTCTGGGAAACCTATGTTGCTATATCGGTGGTTCTCAAACTTGTTAATGTCAAGGACCCTCAAAATTATATGTTTGGCCGCGCACCCCCATCTCAAAAAAAATAAATATATATATATATATTCCAAATTTGTAGGAACCCTGAGAGTTACAAATGATCACTTATAAATATTATATTCAAAGATTTTCTCAAACTTTTCAAGATAAGTGGTACGCTATATGAGCTACTATATCTGTTGTTTTTTAAGTGGTTACACAGATTCATTCCCGGTTTGAATGGGTTATAGTATACCATCAAATCCATCGATATATGAGACGTGGAGGCGATCTCCTCATCATTGGTCTTGGGCCTGATCCCAGGTCAGCCCTGTGTGATTTCTAGCTCTCTGGCCATTCCAAGACTATTATGTTGCCCTTTATTGCCTCCTCGGCACCTCCATCGGCGCGGTGGTTTCCTATAATGAGATAACACTTCTCTCATCTCATTTTCTCTCTGTCTGGCAGTCTTCCTGACCCCAGTCTACTGTCTCACCATCACACTCATTGTCGCTCTCTCCCACCCAGTGTACTTGTATTGTCGCTCTCTCCCACCCAGTGTACTTGTATTCCCGCTCTCTCCCACCCAGTGTACTTGTACTTGCCAGTGTTGATTTTGTGGACTAAAACTATGACTGTCACGTTCCGTGACATGTTTTGTACTTTCTTGTGTTTCTTGGTTTTTAGTGTTTTACTTTATTGTTTTCCTGTGATTTTGTAGTCTTGTGTACCATGTTTCTTATTTCCAGTTAGAGTTGATCTTGCACTGTGTACCTTTTATTTTGTAGTATGGTTTTGTGCTTTCTTGTCTGCCCCTGTATTCTGTACCTTCCTTGTCTCAGCAGTACTGTGATTAGCCTATGTTTTGCACTTGTGTCCTTTTAGTCTTAGCCTATCCCTGTGTTGATTGTCAGTTAGTTTCACCTCTGTCCTGTTACTCCCTGTGTCTATTTATACTCACCTGTTTGTGCAGTTCCTGGTCGGATTATTAGTTATTGTCACAGTTTTCTTGTTGCTCCTGTCTTCCTAGTGTTCCTTGCTCCTAGTGTTTGTTATTTTCCCTATGCTCCTCATGTTCCTTGTTTTTTGGTGTTAATAAACTCTTTGAACGTTTCCTGACTGTCGTCCTGCATTTGGGTCCTACCCTCTCTGGTCTCGAACCGTGACAATGACGACAAATGTTCGTCGACTACCTTCTTTCACTGACCAAAACTAAATAAAAACGTAATCAATACTATAGCTATGACGACTAAAACTACGACTAAATATACTGACAATTTTGTCAACAAATAAAAACTAGACAAAAAATGTTAAGGAGGGACTAGTGGAGAAGAGAGATCCAGTAGAACTAAAAGACAAGTCATTTCATGTTTGGTTGTGCTCAGGTGATGCACTCTGAAAATAGCCGATCTACTGGCTCACAACACGTCGCTGCGTGAAGTTCTGCTATTTTCAGAGTGCAACCAAGTGTAAAATTAGGCATTACGACATTATCAAGCCCTGCCAAAACACATTTTAGTCGACAAAATCAACTGTAGTTCTAATATACACTTTTGGTGCAACTTAGGCCTCTTTTACACGGCGACCATCTCCAGATAAAACGTCAAAGTCCCGTTGCGTTCTCGTTTTTTATTGAGTCTTTACACGAGAACGCACACTTTATGAAAACGCTATAACATCGCTAGGTGGCGGTAACGGGCTGCCAAATAGACCAGTCACCCACGTACAAGAAGAAGAACCCCTTCACGCAACCGAGAGCATTGCAGCCAGAGCGTGCCACGGGATGGTTATATATTTTATAATACATTAGGCTACATAAACGCTGCTGCCGCGGCTGCCGCCTATCACAAGGCTTTTTATTTACATCATGGTTTTACATTCACCATCGCTGATGAGCAGCGCTTTGTAGGCGAGGAGGGAGGCTTATTCAGGAACTCCATTATATCATATATATATCTATGTATGGTTCTGCATTAATGTAATAAACATATGCGCTGTGAGCCAACGTGAGCCATGATGTCATAAGTTTTGCGGATTCACCGTTTTGCCTGTTTACACAGAGAAGGGAGGTGGTTTCACTTCGTTGCGTTTTCACCTCCTGAAAACACCGTTCTCGTCTAAATGGACCACAGCAAACGATTTTCTATGAACACCATTCTCGTGTAAAGACCACCTTAGACACATCATCAGTGATGTATCCTGTGGTCTTTGGGTCTTTCATCAGACCAACATCAGACACCCTCGCCTAGGCGACCCAGCCGCGACTGATCAGGTCCCGGCTTGTAAGTAGCTTGTGTTGTACACAGATCTCCTTGCTTGATCCACAGCCATTGCGCCTTTTCTGACGCGTCTGTGATGTTTTTGATGGCTCTTCTACTGTGCAGTCCTTTCAACATCTTGATTAGTAGATTTTGTCTCTAAAATCTTATGATATTTAGTTGACTAAAACTAGACTGACTGTAAAACATTTCAGTTGACTAAAACTAAATACAATTTAACTCAAAAGACTATATCATAAAACTACATCAAAATATGTTGTCAAAATCAAGTATTTTGTCCAAATATAGATATAGATATATCTTGTGTGGCTAAACAAAGCACATAGCTTAGTTAGTTGGTGTGAGCTCAGTTAAGTCAAGACAGAGGCCTCTGGAACTTGATGTCAGATACTTCTCAGAACAGGCTCAGTCATTATATTATTATTAGCTCCAGGCTGTTATACTTGTGTAATTGGGTTGATGTTTTGGAGTCGTACTACTGTAAACTCACTCTTTCTGAAGTCTAAATATTTCTACCTGTAAAATGTGTGTTTTGAAGCAGATCCCTTTCAAGTTTTTGTCGGTGGGGAGATGAGGCTTCGTAGTACTACCTCAGGCATACTGGTGTAAAGCACTTTTCGAAATGAATCAATCCTGCAAGCTTTGCAAGGCAATCTTATCCAATCGGGATGGAATATGGGAAATATGACAGATCCGTGTTGATAGTGTATAGATAGTGTATAAAATCGGCCTCATGGAGGCGCTATAACAGATCGTTCTGCAGATCTGTTATCGGCCAGGCCAATGGTGCCAGAGATTAACTGTACGGACGGACGGAGGCCGTCGGCCTGGTGGAGACTAATGATTTGCTGGCCCAAGATATCTGTTCCTCTCTATAAAAAGGGCAGCAAGTTGGACCCTGGGAACTACCGCCCTGTGTCCATCCTTTGTTCCATCTCAAAGGTCATAGAGAGACTAGTGTATGAACAGATAAATTCATATCTGCTTCCAGTCAGGCTTCAGAAGATCTCACTCCACTGACACATGTCTGTTATACTTGACAGATAACATCAGACGTGAGGTGGACTCAGGCAAGTACTGCGGCATGGTCATGCTGGACCTTCAAAAGGCATTTGACACTGTGAACCACTCCATACTGCTAAACAAGCTGAAGGCAATCGGTTTTGATGGCCCATCGTTAAACTGGGTGAGATCTTACCTTGAGGGAAGATTGTGGGGTCCCCCAAGGGAGCATCCTAGGGCCTCTACTGTTTCTAATTTATGTAAACGACATGAACTCGGCATGTAAATGCAATCTGTTCTTGTTCGCAGACGACTCAGCTCTCCTGGTCTCGGACAAAGATAAGTCGCAGGTCGAGAGAGTACTCAGCACAGAGCTCGGTAGCATCTGTCTTTGGCTCTCCGACAACAAATTGTCACTGCACCTTGGGAAAACTGAGTCTATTCTGTTTGGCTTCACAGTTAGAGTGGGTGACAGTGTGGTCACAAATAGGGAAGAGGTCACTTACTTGGGTTTTATACTAGATAACAAACTCACAGGTGAAAAAATGGCAATGAAAGTGATCTCAAAGGTCAACCAGAGAACTATGAGGACCTTGGCCGGTGCCCTCATCCAGTGCCACTTTGACTATGCGTGTACTTCATGGTACAGAGGTATCTCCAAGCTTTTGAAAACAAAGCTGCAGACCTCCCAAAACAAGTTTGTGAGGTTACTACTAAAATTGAACCCCAGGTCTCATCTTACCTCTGCCCACTTTAGTAGCCTGGGATGGCTAAGGGTGGAGGAGAGAGTATCTCAGCTCTCATTGTGTCTGGTCTTCAAGATCCTAGGTGCCTCTGTTCCAGAGTACCTGCTGGGCTACCTGCCCAGAGTGAGGGATGCTCACAGGTACTCAACCAGAGGAAGTCCTTATGATCTAGTTCCCCCCAGTTTCAGGATACTCATGGGAAAAAATGCTTTTTTCTACGCAGCCACTACTCTGTGGAATACACTCCCTCCAGCCCTGAAATCCCTAAATTCTATTGCAATATTTAGGAAAGACCTGAAATCATGGCTCCATCTATACACTCACTGGTCATAGTTAGCTTCCGACCCTGGATAGCCCATCTCCCATGCTCAGGACTATTCTCTCAGGGTACCTCTTGTCCTATGTATATAGCTCCCATTCTTATATACAGTATAAGGATTATTTATTATATGTTCCAGGGTTGTTTTGTCTGTACAGTATGTATGTGTATAGTTTCATGTTACAAAGTGGACCACAATGGAAACAAGCGAAGGCTTTTTTTGTGTCTAAGTCCATTTGGCGTTTTTTTTAAATGATGTAATTTTCTGTAATTTTCTTAAACTGCCAAAAAAGTATTCTATCTATCTGTACTAGATCTCTGCATGAGTGAACATAATGTACTGTCTATCAATACATAAATGTTTAATGTACTGTGAATATCAATCTATTGTATTGTATCTAATCTATTATTAATATATAGTCATCTCTTGCTGTCTTTATGGGTCAGGCTGGCTCGTTGTATAAAACACTGATATGCCAAATACAGCTCACCGCACACCGCTACAGTAAGCTCACATTATAACATTATAACAATGGTTCTTTGTTCACAAGCTGCACACCCAGTAACTTTCTATCCATAGCATGGGAAAGCTACACCTTTATTAATAATAATAATAATAAAACTTTATTTGTATAGCACCTTTCATGACATGAAATGCAGCTCAAAGTGCTTTACAGAATAATGGAGAATAAAAGAAAAGCAAGGCAATGACATTAAAAAACAAGCAGTAATGCAGTACAGTGAGGACATGAAAAATAAAAAATATAAGATCAATTAAAGGCAATGTTGTAGAAGTGGGTCTTGAGCTGAGCTTTAAAAATGTCTACAGAGGCTGCCTGACGAAGGTACAGTGGGATTAGATTCAACTGCTTCTAGTGACATTCTCAGCTGTGCCTTTCACAGAGGATGTCTTCCCCGCCAGCCACTTTGGTTTGAAATAAACCACAATTCATGAGCACTATTCATTCTCTCAGGGTTAAATAGATTAACAGAGAGGATTTTACAGTGTACAGTGTCGTGAAAGTGTTTTTTCTTTATGTACTGACCAAGGGGGCAGAGGACACATTGGGTCTACCATACGGTGTGTGTTATTTTCTATCCATGATTGTTGTGAAATGAGTAAGACTTGGCATTGGGCAACCATCGTGCCACGCTGGTCCCACAGAGCTCAGTGTTCAGGAAGGACAGGCCGGAAGGGGACTGACTCTGCAGGAATGGTGGCCAGGAATAGAAGCAGTCGTGTTTGCCAATATTGATCAGCAGGAGAGGGAGGTCAAGGGAGTAGCCTATATGGATGGACATTTATAGGGACGTGGGTCAGAGAGATACTGACGGCATGGGACAAGACATCCAGGTAGAGTTCAGTGGAAAGTCTGTTTTGTTTCTGGAAAGTGACAGGGATTTCTTTGAGGATAAGGATAAGACCATCTGCCATGGCCATGCAAATCGACCAGGATCCCTGCCCGCTTGAAATGTCTATGAAACCTTGAAAAAGATGAATCCGCACAAGGCACTTGGGCCAGACAGCATCCCTAGCTGAGTCCTTAAGGCATGTCCGGATCAATTGGCAGACATTTTTACAGTAATTTTCAAACTTTACCAGTTCCAGTGCGTATTCCCTGCATGTTTCAAAAGGAAACTTCTACTGTCTGACAAACGACACTGGGGGATCAGGTCGTGATCTTGCAGGCTCAGGACAGTGACACTGTTTATCGAAGAACTGTTGTATACAGTATATCAGGAGTTCTCGGGTGCAAACGATTAGCTGTTCACAGATAGACACACAGACCGAAAGGGGTGAAATGTAATCTCAGGCCTTCGGCCAGCCAGCCTGGCGGAGATATATATTACAGGTGATGTCTTCTTTGTCAGCCACTTTGGTTTGAAATGAACCACAATTGCTGAGCTCTATTATCATTCTCTCACTCAGAGTTAAATTAATTAACACTGAGGATTTTTTTAATTATTATTATGTTGGATTTGAATTGACATTTTTGAGGGGCGTTTTGTTTACCGTCCAGCGTCCGCAAACTTTGTCTTAAACAAATGAAATACGATAAGAGCGCCCCTCATTCACACAGGTGATTATTATATAATTCTTATATTGGCTTAAATTAAATTATTCCCGTGTCGTTCTTGTCTGTCTTTCCAACATTTGCTGAGTGTTCCCACAATTTGTGAGGATGTTTTTCCCGTCTCTTTATTATCTCTAGCAGGCTGGAACGGCCAGGGGAAAGAGTTTCGCCCCTATCCACCCATCAGCCCATAATGACATACTGTATGTACATGCATACGTACGTGCAGGCATAACTCAGCACCGTCTGACCGATAGACTTCAAGCTTGGGCGTCACCGATGGTTTGTGCCAAGTAGAATTTTGGTCCAAGTTTTGGTGGTTGTCCAGAACCCGTCATCCACGGATGTCTGTTGGCCTATATGTCTGTCTGTGGAGGACCCACAGATAGACATTGAGTATACAATTCTGCAAATCATAACACTACAGCAAATATTAACATTCATTTGGAGAGGGGAAAATCCAAGGATAGTAGCAGCTATCTGTTCCGTGTGCTCTGCCATTCTTCTAACTGATCTCCCCTCATCAGCAGGATTTGTGGTCGACACTCCTCCTCTCTCTCCAGTCTCCAGTCAGAGTTTGAAGCCTCTGAAACATTGCATTGATCGTTAGGTCCTTCACTGCCTGTTTGGACTCCATTTTCTTCCTTTTCTTTATAGCTTCCTCTGAACTGTCTCGCCGTTTCTTTCTTGTTAGCAGCAGCTCTGCTGGTTTCTTCCCAGAAGCACTCACTTGCCTGACAGTCTTGACAGAGCAGCGATCTAATTAATTTTGGCCACAAAGACAGCTCCCGCCCACCCCCACTTTGTTCTGTATTTTTAGTCCAGCTAAGGATTGCAAAGGCTAGTCCATTGGTCCGCCCAACACTTCAGTTCCAAACAAGATATTGAAAACTACTAACTACTGGCTTGCCATATAATTTGCTGTGCAACTTCATTCTTGCCAGGAGGATGAACCCCACTTAACCCACACGAGATTCAACGAGACCAAAAAGGTTTGGGGACCGTTGGTCTAGAACAAAATTTCTGGGTTTAAGGCGCAGATCTCTAGGGGCTGATAGCAGGGCCTTTAGACTCTGATCTCTTTTCTCATGTTCTTTTCATGACTTTAAATAGAAGGAAAGAAATCTCGCTTTACTTTCGCCGGCAACTCTGATCTGCATCACATCTTGCCTTCTCTCCCATGTTCCGTGACCCGTATTGCTGTATTGAGAAGCGGTCTTCACTTTGTTTTGTATTGTCAGGTCTGCATCAGGGCAAATAGTTAAACAGTATTGTAAGATAGAAGCCAAAGGCACATGTTCTGGATCAATAGGGGACTGAGCAGCAATCAGTCCAGGGCGCCGGGTCAGAACACTGTTGATGCTCAGGTGAGTTTGTGAAGCAGGGTAATGCAGTCCAGTAATTCGGTCTAGACTGTTGCTATTATCCGTAGCACAGCTGTGTGAGGAGGTCAGGGGCCGCTGTGAGGCTTATCTTCAGCAGCGAGGGTAAGCCTATAAGACTGTGGTATTCGGGTAACTAGACAAGGTTTTGATATTGACGAGTTATGAGTGATGAATGATGCATACTGTACTTTAAAAGCTCTGAGGGAGGTTCTGTGCTGAAATGCATAAGCATCTTTTATGTGAGCCAAATAAATGAATGATGCAACGATCAATGTCATTGTGCTTTGATACGATGCTGTAGTGATTGGGCAAGGAGGAGGAAACAAACATAAGGAACAAAGGACAAGTGTTTTGATCATTCACACACTTCATTCTAATTATGCATTGATTCTGGCATTCACTCTGCCAGAGATTAATGAATTTGCATTTTTCAAGCTACTAAGTAATAAAGTAGCAGTGTCGTTATCAGATAGCACAATGATCAGTATGTCACTGAGTATGTCACAACCAGATATTAAACGACAGCAATTCAATTGAACATGTATTATATATAATTTATATAACATCATCGTCAGTACTTCAACAAAAAAAAAAAACAATCAACCAATCAATCACTGAACACAACTTTGTGCAGTACAGTGCTAAAGAAGGCTGTCTGCAAACCACAGGGTTAGTTAGAGTATAGACTAGAGACAGGAGCAGATTGTGGACTGAGTGGCCATGAGGAGAAGCAACTAGTACAGTACTGTTTTAAGACTAGTAACTGTTTGTGGGAAGAGATGAAGTGTCACTCTCAAATGATCATCGCTGACAGGAAACGTGTGATGGGACATGGACATTAGTGAAACTGCCGTATGCTCTTCCGATAGCAAGAGGAAATGAATAAAAATGGGTAGCATCTGTGGCGAGAGAGTCTGACACATGTAATGGTATGCAGGATAACACAAAGCGAGAGAGTCTGACACATGTAATGGTATGCAGAATAACGCAAGGCAGATGCTTTGGACAGAGATCCTATATGGTGCTAGCATCAGCTGCCTCGGTACAGTGTACAGTAGGCTATACTCTCTTTGTTTTTGGTTGTTTGTCCCTGTTATAATTAGTGTACCTGTTGGCCAATAAAACCGGACAGATTTTCATGGAGAAGGATGGACCTTCTCAGCAGAAATTACCTGCAGTGTAAGACGATGTTTCAACTAAGCGATACACAGTAAAATCCTCAGTGTTAATGGAACTCTAAGATAGTACGTAATATAATGTAGTTAGTACATAATACTAAGTAATGTAACCAAATGGAGGCGTATTGTTACATTTACACTCGGAGTTACAAATGGACAAATGACCATTTCACTCTGCATAATTCAGGCTGAGTGGCAACATTGAGAACCATGTTGTCATAAGGCGATGAGGCAAAAGCTTAATTTTACTTCATCACGCGATGGTGGGTGCTTGCTAAAACTCAGTTCTTGTCGCCAAGCTTAACCACATGATCCCCCTACCTGGCCTAACATCCCTATTCTGAGGTGAACATTCAGCGAAATTGGCCGATCTACAAGCTATTGGCTCCACGATTTTTGGTGTAGAGGGAAAAAGATCTGACCTTGTATACAGCCCTGGAGGACCCTATGGTCAACTATGTATATGGTTTAAGTATAGATAAAGTGCAAAAACGCGACCATGTAGTTTCTATTTGATTTTAGTTTTAGTTTTTTTGCAGATAAAAGGCTAAAATTGCAGTGCAGTGCCTGAGGATAAAGCTAGCTGATTTAGTGTCATTCTCTGAAAACCAACTTTTATTACAATGCCTTTTCGTACCTTTCATTATCTCTTATCTATGCTTATTTCCTTGTACAGTATACCTTTTCATGTTTGTCTTCATTTGTTTCAACAGGTGTTAATTGATGCTATTTGTTTTATTATTATTATTTTCATTTTCAGCTTTCTTTAGATTTTAGCTATTTTTGACAGGGCAGTCGAACAAGTGGTTGTTTTTTTTTACTCAGATTTCTTTATTCTACTAGACCCCAGGAAATTACATCTGGCCACAGTAGTTGCTTTCCGTTTGTCTGACTACTGGGGGGCTGCCATACTGTGTGTCGTAGGCTCAATATGTCAGTTTGTCACCTCCCCCTTCACATTCAATAGTTTCTGTGATCTTTGTGGCCAGATGTAATTTCGTGGGGTCTAGTAGGACTATAGTAAATAAATAAATCGCCGTAAAATGTTGTAAAAAAAAGAAAAGAAGCTAAAATCGTTAAAACAAAAGGAAGCAGAAAATGAAAACAATTTAACAATCATTTTTTACTTTCTCTAATAACAACCTAAAACCTTGGTCGAAAAAAACCAACGTTGTCCTTTAATTATTATCATTACTAATAGTTGTTTTCCCCCTCTCTTTCAAATTGTCAGAACAAGAGAGGAGTGCCTCTACTTCAATGGAAATAAGCTCTCAAGCTTTATTGTGTTTTATCCCTTTGACAGATAATTTATGTACAAAATGTTCATTATTATGCATTTTTATCAATAAAAACATCAATAAATCCATCAATGAACTTGTTCAGCTATTTCTGTAAGCAAACAACAAACAAAGTCGTTACATTCATCGATGTGTTGTTTGCGCTTCATCTCACTTGCCTGAAAGCTCTCCATAATGTTTCACAAAATATTTCCTGCTCTAAATGCACTCGAGCAGACCCCACGGTTGTTTCCAATCAATATTTCAAAACCAACCTTGACTGTTTTCTTTGGAGAAATAGGAAGGCGGAGAAAAAAATCTTACAGTGAAATTAAATTACCTGAGGAAACATGTCAGATGCTGCACATGCCACTGGGTGAGCCATGGATCCTTAAACTGGTTCACTGAACTGTGATTGTGTGTGTGTGTGTGTGTGTGTGTGTGTGTGTGTGTGTGTGTGTGTGTGTGTGTGTGTGTCAACATTAATTTGTACTGTTGTACCACCACAGTGTATTTTCTGTTCTGCCATCCTCTTAACTATAGGAATGTCCCGATCACGTTTTTTGGCTCCCGATCCGATTCTGATCATTTGATTTTAAGCATCTGCCGATACCGATTTTTCCCGATCCGATATTTTATTATTTTTTATAGAGGGACAGACAGTAGGCTGAATGAGGGAGAGACATGCAGTGATGGCCGTCGGGATCGGGAGTCGAACCCGCGGCACACTGCCAGACTCGGGCTACCGGCCAAGGTGCCTGGACCGCTGAGCCACGGCCCAGGCCAATATAGAACACGTTTATGCCATATCACAATCGTACAATATCTTTTTTTTTTCAATAATATTTTTATTGATTTTTAAATAAATGATATGCATATACATACATACATACATATACATAACAATAATATCCATAACTTTATCAATCAAGGTTAGTGGCATCGCTTCTGTCCAGGAACCCTATGGTCAAGGTGGTAGCTAACTGAGGCCCAACAAATCTCAAATATGGGTCCCATATTTTATAGTATCACAGACAATATCCAGATATGGATATAATGTATATACTAGGGATGTCCCGATCACATCTTTTGACTACCGATCCGATTCCGGTCATGTGAAAATGACATGATCGGCCCCGATTTTCAATCACCCGATCCAATCGGGACAATCCTACTCTTAAACATCACCACCTTATATTTTTGTGTCAATGGAATTTCCTGTCTTGCAAATAGATCAAGTTTAAGTCTAGAAATTGTGCAGCGATCTGGAACTTCTAAGTCTAAGACATTCTTTGATCTGTCTCACTGAGGCTGATGTACCAGAAATTGCTCTGGAACGGAACTCTTGTTCGTGAGTTTGAAGGTCAGTTATAGGCCTAGTTAGCTGGAGGAGCGAGGCAGAACTCAGGAGACCCCCAAGGGAAGACATCAGAGCTTGAAGGCAAGGAGAACCCCCCGACAGGCCTGACACCCACACACTCACACACCCACACACACATGCATGCACACATGCACACGCACAGCCGCACACACACACACACACACACCTAAGCCCAAAGGAAGGATATTTAATGAATCTGTGAGCTATACCTGGGTAGAGAGAGGCATGGGATTTGTGGACTCTGCAAGGGGCTTAAGATTTCTTTCCTGGGGGCCACTGTGGAGTAATTGGTAAGGGTGTTTAGGAGACAACGGCTCAAAGGATCACATTGCCCTCGACCCATGTGGAGTCATCGACTGGCCATTAGGTCATATGTCCTGGGTGTGCAGTCTGACACCTGTCCTCTCATTAGACAGCCATTGTGTCTTTCTATGTTACACCTGCACGCACATCTTAGAATTGACACCTGAGGTCGGACGCAATATGTAGAGGGGAAGACAAGAATGTCTTATGTCTTTTCTCCCCGTCTTCCTTCCTTTTAGATATCCGGAGTGTGCCTTGGCCCGTTGGATTTGGTCCGCCCTCGTCTTGGTTGTATAAGCTCTGAGGTCCTGCAGTTTCTGTCTGGCTTCAGGTGCATAATCATGCTATTGACTCACTCACTCACTCCAAAAGTAACTTGTTACTATTTTCACATGCCTTGGTGGTACTGTGTGCTTGAGTGTTTAGAGTGCGTTGGGATCGAGTTGCTTTGCAGGTAGCCTCGGAAACCCAGACGTTTTTATTTCCAGGGAGAAAAACAAAAGTCTGGGAACGAGTCCACTTCGGCATATGAGTAGCGCAAACGTCGATCACTCTCTGCTGATTTCTGATCGTCTGCACCTTTGTTAAATTGACGCACACACATTGAAACATACACACACACTCTCTCTCTCTCTGTCGCTCTAATTAATTAGTCTCATGTCGCGCAGCTGCGTCTAGATTCTCCCGGCGGATCCTGCCGGGAGCTGCCTATGCCATAGAACGCATAGGTGGACCCCAGGCTACTTTGCAGCAAGGTTATAATAGTTTTTTTACCAGCTGCAAGCTGGTCAATATTAGCTTGTGAAAGTCCCGACTGGAGATCATTTTCTGCTGAGCCTGCTCTGTCACCGGTTGGCAACACTGTGCATATTTCCAGCCTAACGTGGATTCATTCACAGTTGCTTGCCTGGTTTTAGAGCGGGTTTGCTAGTTTTTATTTTGGTGAAAATGCTTAATTTTAGTTTAGTTTAGTTATAGTTTTTTTTCGTACTTTGGATTATTTGTCAGGTATAGGATAAAAAAATATCAGAGTAAGTATTGTGTAATAAAACCTCCAAATAGGCCCAGGCCGTAGCGTAACGGTCTGGGCACCGGACTGGTAATCCAGTCGCAGTGTGCCGCGGGTTCGACTCCCGGACCCGACACGGCCTTTACTGCATGTCATCCCCCCATCTCTCTCCCGTTTCCTGTCAGCCTACTGTCTGTCCCTTCAAAAATCAATAAAAGGCGTAAGCCGCAAAAAAAATATCTTAAAAAAAAAAAAAAAAAAAACCTCCAAATATATACAATTTAAAAATATAAACTCGGCAACAAAAACTTTTGCCATTTTTCCAAGTAACATGCAGTTGAAAACTGCCGTAAAACTTGCTGGAGAAATGAGGAAATGAATCGAATGAATTTAAAAGGTTTATATTATAACAAGTAAGACGCGCAAACGTGGGAAGCGAACGCAGTTCGTAAATTGCAATAACAACAATTAGTTTAGTTTTCTACTGTGTGTGTGTGTGTGTGTGTGTGTGTGTGTGCTACAGCTGCGCCCTCTGGTGGCGGGCGGGTGGTGTCACAGCGGGACACACAGACACACAGACACACAGACATGATCTGCAGGGTCTCATAGTTAGTGCTCATTGCGTTCGCAAATATCCGAAAGGCATATAAATATTGATAAAAACTAAGGGTATTTTGTCTATAATTTCAGTTAGTTTTGTGAACACACAATTCAGTTTCAGTTTAATTATCTTTTTTTTTTTTTTTGTTTCAGTTAACTGAAATGTTTTTTTTAATTCTAGTTTTCGTTTTTTACTTAGTTTTAGTTAACTATTAACCTTGCTTTGCAGGCTGCTCGGCAGGGAGTAATATGCAAAGTAATTACTTCTCTTTTTAAAGTAACTATAGTAATAGGTAATATCGTATGTTTTTTTGTAACTTTTCCAACACTGCTGACCTGTTTTTGTACCTGTTGAAGCATGCATGGCAATCACTCCCACAGCCAGTGCTGTGCCAGTATCCCATACCCTGTTCTTGTTACCTGACAAACTCAAAGTCAACATTGAAACCTATGCATCTCCATTATTGCGTAGCCAGCCTTGTGCACACATCCCTGGGGTGCTGCAGTGTTGAGGTCAGGGTCAGTGAGATGTGATGCTGCCCATTCTCGCCACCTGATGTCAGTTTGACAGGAAATCTAGTATCCAATCTCACATGTGTGGTTGTAGCTCTAGGTCTCACAGCTTTGTGTCAAACTTTGCTGGGATAATGGTGTTGAAGCATGAGTTAAAAAAAGAGAGAAAAACAAAAACAGTAGGTGTCAATCTCTGATCATGTGGCTACGCGAGATTGGGTGGACCTTGGAAACAAATGACCAAACATATCTGTCTACACCCTACAGGCCAACAGTGCTGGCAGGAACAGCTCTGAATAAATTGGGGGAAATTTAGAAAGAGAAAATTGTAAATAACTGGACAGAAAGTTGCCAAACTTTTATAACAGACAAAACAAAGACATGGCTCTGGAATGTACTCATTTTGTCCAATTTTGTGATTTGTTTTCCCAGTGGTGCCAGTAAAATGTGTAATTAGTCTTCTTTTTGTACCCTGGTCCCTCTATAAATCTATTATTCAACTAACGGCTCACTCTCCCTCTCTCTCTCGCTCTGCATTTTACAACAAGCGTAAATTCAGCTGTCAAGCCAAGTCACGCAGGAAAGTCTTTCATTAGTTCATAGTTGGCAATGGCAAGATGAACGCTTACAACTCAAAATTTAATTGATTCATTTCCGAACTAATGTCTCAACTTCTGGTGTCAGGCCACAGGAAGAACAGAGACTAGACCACAAATATGAACTAATGTCTCAACTTCTGGTGTCAGGCCACAGGAAGAACAGAGACTAGACCACAAATATGAACTAATGTCTCAACTTCTGGTGTCAGGCCACAGGAAGAACAGAGACTATAGACCACAATACGAGGGAAGTGGGCCGCTTGTGTCTCAGTCCCCAGCCACTGATATAAGAAATAGCTAACTGAATCAATATTATGCTACTTTCCTTTTTTTGTGTGTTGCAGCATTGAAAACAATATCCCTGCCAATACGTTACAATAGAAATGAATCACATTGAACAGTTGTCATACTTAATGAGTGCCAACGCGTTTGTCAGCATCTTGAGTGTATTTGTTAAAAACTCATTGGTATGCTATGTATTTCTTCAGGCTTTCACTATGTTGATTTAGATTTATAGCATGTGGGCACTCAATTTCAGCAACGCTCATTTAGCCACTAATCATGCTGAAAGTGAGTTTGCCTGTCAGTTCTACCTGACTGTTGCAATAGAACAGATGTGTATCTTAATGTTACATGCACCAGCAAATAATATTGGCTAATATTACCAAAGCACACTATCATATTATATGATTGTGTGCCATCATCACCTTCGGTTTTGTCTGTGTGCCTTCCTTAACTGATTTTACATTCGATTAGTGCTAGTGCTAGTTCTGGGCTTGTACACGCGTGTGCACACACACACACACACACACACACACACACACACACACACACACACACACACACACGCACGCACGCATGCACACACACATGCAGGCGCACACAAACATGACTATCTGTATGTAAGCTCTCACATAAATGATTAAAAGTACTGTAGGTAGGTACATTAAGTGATGGTCAGCTTTTAATTTAGTTCACATGTGCATTATATGATCAAAATGTGTCACCATGACCTGTATGGGTGTGTGCGTGCCACTGCTACAGTACTGTAAGCTCATGTCACAATGACCTGTGTAGGCAGCACTGTAGTGAGCCCAGTGGACCTAATTACGGTGGCCATCCTAATGTTTGTTCCCAGATGGCACATACAGTACAGGTGGGTGGGATAGGTGTGCTTGCGTGCGTGCGTGCGTGCGTGTGAAAGAAGCACTGGTTTAATATGTCCCATGTCTCCTCCCACCAGAGAGGGCCCAGCCACACTGAATGGCAGATTTGGGTCAATTAAGCCAGAACTAGAACATGTATAAATACTGTACACACACACACACACACACACACACACACACACACACACACACACACACACACACACACACACACACACACACACACACACACACACACACACACACACACACACACACACACACACACACACACACACACACACACACACACTCACGATCGAGCCATTTAGCACAGCTCTTATCCAGAGTAATTTCCAAGTGTGAAATCAGACCAAGCTGGCATGGACCGTAGTCAACAGATGACAGTCACGTACGAAGAGTACAAACTGCAAAGAAAGCAATTTAGTGCATGGAGAATTTATTAATAAGTATTTATTAACAGATTGGAGAATTACAGTACATTTCAAGCACAGTCTGATTCTATGAATTCTACGAATTGTACTGTAGATTGGCTATTGCCGTCTTTATCTCTCCCTTTATTCATCCATCTGTCTGTCTATCTTTCTGTCTCACACAGACACATTGCAGTACATTTCTAACTTTATTTCTTCCACATTATGATTGTGTCTGCCGCGAGTTGTTTTGTGTGGGTTTATTTTAGTTTTAGTTTTTTCCAAAGTCTTCTCCACTGGGATATTCTAATAATAAGCAGGCATACTCCAGTGGAATGCATCTGCAAGTACTTTCCCTCTCTCTCTCTTTCTCTCTCCACAGAGATATCAAGATATACGTTGAATCCCAAATGGCATCTACAGTATATGGCCCTATATATGCACTATACTGTATGTATGTACATAGATTAGTCCAAAACAGTGTATTAACACTAAACAGATTGTAATATTTGACCAGCCTGTTAGAATAGAATTGCAAGATCGTGTGTGTGTGTGTGTGTGTGTGTGTGTGTGTGTGTTTGTGTGTGTGTGTGTGTGTGTGTGTGTGTGTGTGTGTGTGTGTGTGTGTGTGTGTGTGTGTGTGTGTGTGTGTGTGTGTGTGTGTGTGTGTGTGTGTGTGTGTGTGTGTGTGTGTGTGTGTGTGTGTGTGTGTGTGTGTGTGTGTGTGTCTTTGCATGCCCTTGTTTTTCAGTCATGGGTGGGGAAAAAAGCAGTTGCTGACGCACTGGCAGACCCCCGCAACAAGAAATTCTCAATCCTGACTTGGGCTTGTTCAATTATTCATACTGCTATTGCGGCGCTCTGTTAGAGAGAGAGAGGGGGAGAGAGAAGTGGGAAGTTAAAGAGAGGGAGGGAGTATAGGGACTAGGGAGTACTGTAGGCCGGGAGTTGGAGAGCAAATGATAGGAAAGATAGAGCAAAGAAGAAAGCGAGCAAGAGGGATGGAGAGTGGTATATAGGCAGAGATGTAGAGAGGGAGAGAGAGAGTGGTATAGAGGCAGAGAGACAGAGGGAGGGAGAGAGAGAGTGGTATAGAGGTAGAGAGGGAGAGAGAGAGAGTGGTATAGAGGCAGAGAGAGGGAGAGAGAGAGTGGTATAGAGGCAGAGAGACAGAGGGAGGGAGAGAGAGAGTGGTATAGAGGCAGAGAGAGAGTGGTATAGAGGCAGAGAGGGAGAGAGAGAGTGGTATAGAGGGAGAGAGAGAGTGGTATAGAGGCAGAGAGACAGAGGGAGGGAGAGAGAGAGGTATAGAGGCAGAGAGAGAGTGGTATAGAGGAAGAGAGATGTAGGGATGGAGAGAGAGAGTGGTATAGAGGCAGAGAGATGTAGGGATGGAGAGAGAGAGTGGTATAGAGGCAGAGAGATGTAGAGAGGGAGAGAGAGAGGTATAGAGGCAGAGAGAGAGTGGTATAGAGGAAGAGAGATGTAGGGATGGAGAGAGAGAGTGGTATAGAGGCAGAGATATGTAGAGAGGGAGAGAGAGTGGTATAGAGGAAGAGAGATGTAGGGATGGAGAGAGAGAGTGGTATAGAGGCAGAGAGATGTAGAGAGGGAGAGAGAGAGTGGTATAGAGGAAGAGAGATGTAGGGATGGAGAGAGAGAGTGGTATAGAGGCAGAGAGATGTAGAGAGGGAGAGAGAGAGTGGTATAGAGGCAGAGAGATGTAGGGATGGAGAGAGAGAGTGGTATAGAGGCACAGAGATGTAGAGAGGGAGAGAGAGAGTGGTATAGAGGCAGAGAGGTGTAGAGAGGGAGAGAGAGGGAGGTATAGAGGCAGAGAGATGTAGAGAGGGAGAGAGAGTGGTATAGAGACAGAGGGAGGGAGGGTGCAGAAACATCGGTATTCCCTGAGAAAGGCAGCTTTGTGAGTTGGAGATGGAATATGTATGTGTACCCACCGGCTGCATTTTCTTCATTCTGCTCCACTGTGATGTGCTTATCCCGCTGGGCTTAGCTGTGCACACCTTTTTAGTCTTCTCTCTCTCTCTCTCTCTCTCTCACGCACACACGCGCACACACGCACACACACTCTCACACTTTACTTCACTCACTGGTATCACCCTGCATCTCATCCTCCCTCCATCCCTTCTTCTCTGTATCTCCTTTTCTTGGTTCTTTTCCACCCTTGCTGTCTTCTGGGACACACCCTGCCATTAGAACTATATGTCTGTCTTCTGGGACACTCCCTGCCATTAGAACTATTATGTCTGTCTTCTGGGACACTCCCTGCCATTAGAACTATATGTCTGTCTTCTGGGACACTCCCTGCCATTAGAACTATATGTCTGTCTTCTGGGACACTCCCTGCCATTAGAACTATATGTCTGTCTTCTGGGACACTCCCTTCCATTAGAACTATTATGTTTGTCTTCTGGGACACTCCCTGTCATTAGAACTATATGTCTGTCTTCTGGGACACTCCCTGCCATTAGAACTATATGACAACTCAGAGGGAAGTGTTACTGTGCACTCACCTATTGTTCGGTTTTCGGTGAGATTTGCCGGGATCCGAATTCCCCCAGAATACAACAGATTTAGCAAGGTTTAATACGCACATTGGTTTGTTTAATGCTTCAATAATTTCCTTATTTTACTAATCGAACATGCTTTTTATAGGGTTTTTATTAGTTCATTATTAAACATAAACATAAAACACATATATTGACATTCGTTCAAACTTCCCCACACAGACTGATAATAGTACCTTGGATTTGTGCTTTAGCACGCCCTTAAAGTCTATTACCTAACCCTGCTCTCATTTGGAGAAGTGTAGTTATATTGGAACATAATCATGGTATTCCACTTTGTGTGGTTCCATTAAGTAAGTGTGCATAATTATGGTATTCCACTTGTTTGTGGTTCCACTATGCTCACTTTGTAATGTGTGTGTGGTTCCACGTTTGTGTGGTGTTCCACCCACTAACCAGGTATGTGTGTGCCACTTGTAACTATGTGTGGTTTTAAATCTACCATTCAAGATTATTGATTTGGAGAAAAGAAACACAATAGCACTTGGTTACAATCTAATTATCATATTACACATTAATACATAGTTATGAAATAATGCACATATCATATCATTATAATTACCGCTGGCCTTTCTGCTGCTTCTGTCATCATGATGGTATAGGATGAATCTGAATTCAACACTTTGCCAACAGTACACTTAAAGCAAGGGATTGCCTTTGCAACCAATCAGATCGACAGGGACAGTATTTCTGCCCCTGTATTTAGCCAACGAGAAGCCACTTGGCCATCATCAGTCTTACTAGTGCAGGAGTGTTATGCCTGCCCTGTTGGTTAACTTAATTGCTAACTTTCTAGATCACTGTTGGATCATTACATATTCATTATCTAGGCTTTACTAACCCAGTATAATATTGGTTACTTTAGAACACATTTATCAATGAAAGGAATTAAAGAAGTACTTTCCTCCTACCTACATGGACATGTCCTGTAATCAGTAACTTGAGTTTCTGCCTGCTGTGGAAGTCGTAAACCTCCTTCTCACATCAAGATCAGATAAGCAACCCCCTACCTAGAGTGGCTGCATCCTTGGAATGTGCCAAAGAGACCCTCAGAGTTCTCCTTCGGTCTTGAACATAGATGATCATCATTTGACCTCATATATTTTACATCAATTCTGAATACCTTCTTGCACATCCATATATAGTTCGACACCTATAAGGTCTGGGACCAGTGACCTTGACTTTGTGATCATTCATTTCCCTCCTACAGACCCCTCAGGTTAAGTTATGACATGTAGATGGCCTACACATTACAAAACAGCTCCCTTAGTGGTCACTGTGAAATGACCTGTACACTGTGCAATCTGAGAACCCATGCATGCTGTAAAATATCCTTTATACTGTACATATCAGTATATCCTTTTCTTTTTGAGGGGCGCTTCCCTCCAATGCATGGCTTTTGAAGATCACAGTATGTCATGGCAGCCAAGTCTATGGAATTTGTTTAGAGCACTTATGACGTAAATACTTTGCCAGCCAAGTCTATGGACTTTAATGTTAGTTTAGCGCACTAAATACTGACATAAGACATCATGTGGCCAATATAAATACAGTGGGCGCCCCTCACTTCACACAAGTGTGATTTATTTTTGAGGGGCGCTAGCCCTTCCTATAGACAGCTTTTGTCCCCACAAAATGTCCACAACACAAACATTAAATGCCATTGACAATGAATGGAAAATTGGCATAATATTGTCTCCACACTCTCTTTTAATATATTTTTTTTATCCCACGATTTTGTAACCCATTTTTCACCCCTGTGTCAATCATCTAATGTGATCCTGGGCTCTACACACCCTCCGCCAACCTGGGGAGAGCAACGGACTTAACTCATGCTTCCTTCATGATTGAGTGTCCAAGTTGCTCCTTTCCACCTGACAGGGGGGAGTTTCCCTGGTTGGACGTAGCGCGTGGAAGGAACACGTTATTCCAACCAGTTCCTTTCCCCTCCATCAGGCGCCCCAGCTGGCCAGGGGGAGGCAGTTTAGAGACCAGGATTACTGCATGTTTTTGTGAGGGTACCTACCCTAGGGGACACGGGGAGAACATGCAAACTCCACACAGAAAGGCCCTTTCGCCAACCCCGCCTTCGGGCATGGGCACTGATGACGCGGAGGAGGAAACACGCCGCCAGCACCCAAGGCGCCCCAAGCGGGAATCGAACCCAGGACCTTCTAGCTGTGAGGCGACAGCACTACCAACTGTGCCACCGTGCCCCTCACACCTCCCCACACTCTCATATTTGCTATCGACAATGGAAGGACAAATTAGGTCAAATGTCCGCCAAATATGACAAGCATTCTGCTTGGCCAGTATGAGATGATGCATGATGATGTACGATGATAAGAGCGCCCCTCACTTCACACAGGTGTGATATCTTTTTAATATAATCTGTCTTGTAGATCACTTTTCTTGTCCTGTTTTAACTTATATGCATACATCCTATTTCCTCTCCCCTTCTCTCCTCTCCTTGTCTACTTTCCTCCTCCTTGTCTCCTCTCATCTCTTCTTGTCCCTGCACTCCTCTCCTGTGTAGTTTAATACAGCAGACCAGTGTCATCCTTTTTTAATTTTGATTTCCATATGGAAATCCTCGACTGCTTCTGGTGAGAGAAAGTAGAAGAGAAAGCGGAGAGAGAAAGAAAGCCTGAGCCATGGAAAACAGTATGAAGACAATTCTTGCGTAGTTTGGCCAAGTGTGCATGGTGAAAACCATCATGAGCCTAAAAAGAGAGTACAAGAGGGGAAGAAGATGAATCCATAGCCGTATGTTAGTATGGATTCAGGGAAGCATATTTTCTTTTATTTTTTTCTCAAAAGATTTTATCCCACGATTTTCAGGATTTTGTAACCCATTTTTCACCCGGTGCCAAATGCCTAAACTGCATCTTTGGCGCTCTCCCTCTGCCAGCCCCCCAGGTTGGCAGAGGAAGTGTAGCGCCCAGGATTACATTAGATAATTGGCACTGGGTGAAAAGAAAACTGGGTTACAAAATCGTGGGATAAATTAAAAAAAGAATAAAAATAAATAAAGGCTCTTTCACCAACCCCACCTAGGGTATGGGCACTGATGACGCGGAGAAAACACGCCCCGCAGTTCCTGCAGCGTCCCAGGCGGGAATCGAACCGGTACCTTCTAGCTGTGAGAAGATGGCACTACCGACTGCGCCTGCACCCTGGGAAGCATTATCTTTTGAGCATGCATGCTTGTTATTCAACATTCAACTTTATGAAACTTTCACTTCCACTGTCAATCATAAACACACACCTGGGAGGGGAGTTTGCTCTTTCTCTCTCTCTGAGGGCCTCTGCACCACTCCACCGGAGTTCTGATGGTTTTGCATAAAGCCACTTTGATTGTTTTTGAGGTAGAGAATGGTGTTTTTCATTCACAGCAACCGCCGCACTCGCCTTTAGGCTACAGCTGCACAATCTAGTCTACACTCTGGGGCTGCTGAGTCGGATCACAATCCATAGCGATGTCTGGCACAGACACCCTTATCAACTGGGTCACGACCCATGAGGATGCAGCCTCTCTCAACTTCACTTTCTCCAGTGCGTCCTTCTTCCTATACCTGAACCTGACATCCTGTTATCATGCGACAGTCATGCATATTTTATGGATGATTGAGTTTGATCACCCAAGGTGGTGGCAGGTTAAGGCTATAAGGCTCATTAATAAATCAAACCGGATAAGAAGTGGCATCATGGGATTTCATATGGCATTGGACCGGAGAATCTGCAGCTTCCCAGCCTCATTTTATTTTAACATACGTGTTATTTTGTGTTTGTACCTTTGTTTAAAATTAATTGATTATCTACATTTAGTATATAAACTGTGCTGCAGACTCTTGACCTTCTACATTGTATACATTCAACAGAAAGATATCAGCATCATATTCTGCATTCATAAAGGTTATTTTTTCAAAGATAGTGTTTGGATGACATCACCTATTGACACTTCAGGTGCAGTCATCAGGCACACAGCATGATCTGACGTGCCTATTCAGTGTTGAGTGGAGACAGCTGGCAGGAGCTGATCAGAACCACCCAAGTGGACCAGGACAGAAATGAGAGCTCTTTATATACGAAAGAAACCACATCTAGACTGTGGCTTCAAAACTCGGCAGGGATTCAGATCAAACACACACACTTCAAAGGCTTACAGTAGAAGGGTTTGAATTGTCAAAATTGCCAACGCAAATTGCGGTGCTACAACATGTTTAGAAGCACATGAATATTAAAGAAGGGGTTCTATTGTGGGGAAAACTACCCCACAGAATTGGGTCAATGCAACTGGTGTCGACCAACACCTGAGCTGATTTTAGGGGAGAGGTCATGCCTTTTACACGAGGACCTTGGCAGGCTCTTGTTTAGTTCTGTCTGAAGACACCAGCATTGCGGTCAGTGTCTTACTGTGCCATGCAGTAGGGCTGGACTGTCAGAGGAGCCTCCTGCTGTGGGCCTCCTCCTCCACCTGGCTCTCACACTTTGCAAGCAGCCTCATTATCCAACCCCTCCATCCTGGAAGGCTCTGCTGCTTGTTAAATACCACAGGGTTCACATCAATGCCCCTGGGAACACACACCCAGGGAGAATGGGGAGGGGGAAGAGGCCAGGAGGAAGAGTGAGCGTGTGTGAAGTCTGAGGTGATGTTTGCACACACGGCAAACTCCTGAGTGTTAATTTAACTGATAGTGTAAGAATGGGGTACATTTTTACACAATCATAGTTGTCCAAGTTTTTTACTCAGTAGTACGACGACAGTACTTGCTGAAAATAACTGCTGTTGAATCAGTTATTTTCGGCAAGCAACACCATCGTGCAATGCTGTAAAAATTAAGCATAACACTCAGGGTTTTTCTGTGCAACACTGTCATACATCAACTGTGCACCAACCATCTAGGTGCTTGGCGTCTTTACGAAAATACGCTGTTGTAGAGGCAGGAATTACATGAAAAGACCTTGCATTGTCTATGAGGTTGAGGGGTGGAAACAAATCTTTCAGAGGGGAGTTTCCTCACATTTTATGGGTTTGACAGAGTACCCCCCCAAGCTCTCTCATTATGTTGCATACTGCATAGTGTAACCATAGCATTGTGTACCCCAGTGTCAACAAGAGGCATGGCTGCTCCTCTGAAATCACCCGAATTATTCCTCTCTAAAAAGTGCCACCGGGGACAGTTTATGAATTAATGAGACGGAAGAGATGTCATCTCTTTATCCACTCAATCTCTCTCTCTCTCACACGCACACACACACACACACACACACACACACACACACACACACACACACACACACACACACACACACGACACATGACACACACACGCGCGCACACACACACACACACACACACACACACACACACACACACACACACACACACACACACACATTTCAAGTGGCCTCCCTCTGGGGGTGTCATTTTACAGCGATGTTGCATGTTCAAATCTTTGGTAATAACCAGAGTTCAATTTGCTGGGGTGGGGGGGGAAGAATATTATTATCTTGAAAGTCGCCAAATCCACCCTCTCACTCAATCTGGCTCAACGATGTGATCTTAAGCTTAGAAAAAATCAAATTCTCTCTCAGAGGAACCTCCGAAGGCTTCACTAAGGCATGGAGACCCTTTATAGAATACTTCAATATTCGTACCTCCCTGGATTAGACTGCTTGGTGTGACCCAAATATAGCGGACTGTGGATTTCAGAATTTACAGACAGTGCCTCTGCCTCAGTGACCTTTACTTTTACTTTTTTTAATTTATTTTGCACATATGTTTTTGTCAGATGTGCTGCTTAACTGTCCCCATTAAAAAACTATATAAATAAATAAAAATAGCCAATCTACATGATGATCAGTGATCACAATGCACTGCAGCGTGGCCCATTGTGATCTTGTAGCCTTTTTTAAATTTTTTACTAATCGAATCATTGATGATAATTGCTTCATCCTTTGGTATCTCGCAGAACAATTATTGAGTAAATTAATGCCACCTGATTCTTGGCATCAAGGCATTTTCTTTTCTTAAATCGATTTGAATAATAGAGACATACAATTGCTGTACTGTCTATGAAGCGATGGTTGTTGAGCGTTTGTATATATTTATAAGTTCATTATGTTTAAAAT
Source organism: Protomyctophum parallelum (assembly GCF_964188405.1). Lineage (NCBI taxonomy): Eukaryota > Metazoa > Chordata > Actinopteri > Myctophiformes > Myctophidae > Protomyctophum > Protomyctophum parallelum. The sequence goes on along the minus strand of NC_139702.1, from coordinate 21,134,508 downwards.
CACGGGTGTACAGTATGTGCTTATGCATAGAAGAACAACCAATCAATCAAACAAACAATCAATGACTCAATGTGCCCAGAAAGAAGCTCTTGTGTCCCAAGGTCAGTGCATAATGTTTCTAAGACTGAAGTATCTCTTAACCAATACTAAAGCTTGCATTCAATATATTTAAATAAATCACCAGAATCTTATATAATCAAACTTTAAATACTAAATGCACAAAGCTGTCAAATAATGACATGAATATTGGTCCTTGGCTTTGACAGATACTGGCAGGATTCTTGAATAATTATGAAAACTGTTTGAAAAGCACTTTCTTATGTACAGTAAAAGGTTTGTCTTTTTAAAGTGAAGTAGGGCACCTTCTCATTATCTTGCCAGGTGAGATGTCCTAGAAAATGCTGCTTTGCCAGCAAAATATTATGCAATCATCTGTACCTTAGAATATAATTACAAAATATGTTACCAACTGTGCTGTTTAGAACTTAGAGTAAATCATTATGACTATTCTTCAGTGATGATGGGGTGGGGGTGACTATAAAGTAAAAGGCTTAAGTAATGTAATGGATTTTAATGATACAAATTGGATCCATAAGAGATGGGTTAACCACCTTATTAAGAATTTACTCTATGCTGTAGTGTTCGGTTTGGACTAAGTGAGGAATTACATGACCACTCTCGGTCTACGGTTCACTCCCCAGTGCACAGGTGTCTGCCATCACCACACCACCAACGACACCAATGACAGTCCTGGTGTGTCTCTATATAATCAGTCCCTCAGTCCACAGACAGCCTGGGCACACTTGAACTTCCATGCGCGGACAAAGGAAGCTGTCTTTTGCGTCATTTCCGTTTTTTTAGACAGCTGGTGGATGGAAATGAAGCTCCACCCACGCGGCAGAATGCCGCTGGAGCAAGTTTTCGGGAATCTGGCCGACGTGGCAATCTGCCGCATGGGTGGAGCTTCTTTTCCATCCACCAGCTGTCTAAAAACCCGGAAATTACGCAAAAGACAGCTTCTTCTGTACGCGCATGGAATCTTAGGTGTGCCCAGACCCAGACAGCTCCAACCAGGCAGCCATACATATTTGACTAATGTATGCATTGTGTTCTGTATTGACCTGACTGGATTGTAATTGTGCTTGTTTGCTACAGTATACTGTATGCTGATTACTCTGCAATAGTATAATTGATATGAATGTTCTAGTTATCATCTAAATGCCATATATTGAGTTGTTCCATTTCCGTGTTGTTTATCAGAAACCATGGTGAATGGGAAATAAATGCTCAAACCTGTGAAATATACTTTGGTGTCACAAACCTCTTTTTGATCTGAGAAACTTTGGTGGTCAGCTCATATCCAAATAAACACAACAATGATATTTAATACACTTCATATCGTTGCTGTTGGGTGGAAACCTTTTATGTCCTAACTTATCACCCAAACAAGGAAACAATGTTATTCACAAGCTCTTGTTAATAACTTTCAACCTGATGTTCCTATGTTGTGCATGTCATTACTCATTATAGGCTAAAATGTTCAAAAGTAGCAAAAATAGACTTATAGAACTGCTGCATATTGATAAGATAATGCAACTGTCTAAGACAAAAAAAAATATTTGTTTTATTATTATTATATTATTTTTAATATTATATAATTATTCTCTTACTCAATATATTTCATTTAGAATGTTGCACAGTTTGGGGTGTAACAATTCCAAAAAACATTTAGCTGCTTGTACTTATTATACAATTATATATATATTTAAAAGAATGGAGATACAACATATACAATACATTACGAAAGCCCTAGGATCGTCCCTTGCATGGGTGAGATCTCTTGGAAGACTGCACAAAACAATGTCTGGAACATTAATGCATCTGCTCAAATCCCAGCAACACTTTCTAAATGTATATGACGCCTACGGCGGCATTATGCCTGGCTTGCTGGCAAGGTATCAGCATTGTAGTAAGGCCATGATTGCTCCCCATTCATGGCTGTTGTGTGTGGTGATGAGAGGCTGTTTTAATCTGACAATGGATCATCTGCCAGCTGTAGTCTGAGGCAATATTTGTCAAGTACCTGCAGAACACTTCTCTTGTTGTTGTTGTAGTCACTTTTTGATATAATCATGATTGTTAAACAATCATGTTGTTATCAGGTTTTATTTCAAGACAACTATGCTTTTGACTGTGTTTGTTCGGATGACATGGTTGAATGCTGCCTATGGTGTGGAAGAATCACAATTAGCTGTTTTCAGCTGGTAAAGAGACATACCTTATATGTGGAGTCAAGTAGGTTATGTGCCACCGTTAACCTAAAGGTCCGTACATCTTTCTGTCGCTAAGTAAGAAGTACTGTGTATATTGTAATTTGCTAGCATGGGGTCTGGGTCAGTGGTAATGCATGCAGGTCCCCATCACCTAGCCTGGGGTCTGGGTCAGTGGTAATGCATGCATCACCCATCACCTAAGAAAGTGTGTTTCAAAGTGTGCTTCAAAGTCAACAACGACCATCAGTGCCAGATTTATAGGAGTTGAGGTCCCTTGGCTAGAGTAATTCTTTAGACATGTGAAAAGGTTGTTGATTTACAGTAACTCTCAAAGTCAAATTAACATTCAGTATTTTACTAATGTCACTGTAGCCAATATCATGTGAACCATCGGTACATGCAAATATGTACGCTATTGACCATAGTCACATGGTGGCCATTTTGGTCCACGTTGCAGAAATCCCCACTCTTATTGGGATGATTAAAACTCAAATGATTAGGAAAGAGGTGTTAGCTGAGTTGAGGGTGCCTTTCCTTGAACATAATGACTCAAATGGGAGACATGACTAGGCCTTTTCCTTAAACATCCACCCTTCCATGAACACAGGCAGTGCATTTCACACCAGCACCTACAGTATGACACATCACCAAGTGAGTTATGCAGTCAGCAAGAAAGATCTTCATTCTCTCCTCTTGCTTTATCACAGCCTTTGACACATCACCAAAGTCAGGAATGCTCAACTATAACATTTAGTATCACAATTTTATTACAAAAATTAAACTTTTCAACTTTCCTTTTTGCCATGCTTGTAGCATATAACAATACAGTAAAAAACCCAGACCCAAAGAAGATCATAAAGCAGACTTCAACAATGCTTTCACAGCACTCTGTCATTCATGCTGTTACTATACAGATACTGTAACATTCCTAATACATAGTACAAACGCCTGCCAAAACACATCATGTCAGATAACAAACCAAACAAATTAGTAACATTTACCAGAAGAACGGGAAACTCAGTTCCACCCGCCCAGAAAACATGAACCAATACATTTAAATTTGCAACTTAAGAACGTGAATGAATGTGCAGAATATTTGTACCAGCCCAAGGCACCCAGGCTTTGTAGCATGTTGGCAAGTAACGACATTCTTACAGAAACACTTGAAGCAAACAATTACAAACTGACTTGTACCACAGTCTGACTTTGCAGTGTCCTTCAACATAGCCTCCTCTTCTGGCTTTCTCTTTGTCAGTCACAGTGCAAGATCCGGAAGGGTGGGGGAGAGAGGGAAAGGTCTGGAAGCTGTACCGCGTCAAACATCACTTTACGGCGCCAAACACTGACAAGAATTGGATGGACAGCCTAATCTCTCACTCTCAAAAGGGGAAGAGAGAGTGGTCATGTAATTCCTCACTTAGGTTGTGAATTGTCCAACACAAGGAACACATTTCCCAGCTGCCAGTCCAAGACAAAATAAGCTATAAGAAAAGCTCAGGTGTGCTTTCAACGAAACCTCCAAGAAAGAAAGAAAGAGAAATAGATAACACTTTGCCACTGAGGTTTCCAAGACGAATGTGATTTTTTTTCCTCAAAATGAAAACATTTATGCTGCCCACAAATATCTAAGTAGGTGTGAATAGAAATCCCGGATTTAAGCTTATCAACAAACAAAGATCAAATTGTCTCTAACAAATGTCAAATGAAGATAGGAATGACAAAAGCTCGGAAATAGGTTGAGGCCTTCAGTTGAGGGGACGACAAGGCTCAAATGTCCATTTGGTTGCTCCTCCAAATACTTCGACGTTGGCCTCTGTCCAAGAGAACACGTTGCCAGCTTGCGCCTTGCTGTTGCAGGTTGCCAAGTTGTAGATCTCCCCTATTGAAAGCTTCCTATCCCATATATTCAAGTTTGCCAACTCACCGACAAATGCTTGTGTGGCATCAAAACCCCCTCCAATCGTGTCCTGTAAAATAAGACAGATGCAATTCTTCAGTTATTTTAATTTGGTCTAGGCACAGTATACAACAAAGGCTTGGGGTGGGGATGGGGGGGGGGGCTGATGAGCTGCTGACCGTCTATAAATAAAATCAGTAAGGTTTTACTTTCTATAATGTAACGGGACCATTATTCCATCACTTGAATGGTTTAACGCTTATTCCTGTAACCCCATGAGTGTTGTTTTTTTAAATGCCTTTCTCTTTGAAATATCTGGGAAAGTGTCTCTACCAAAATATTAGTTATTTTTATTTAATTGTATTTATTTACTTATTTTTGTATAAGATTCCGGTGGGATTTCTATTGGAGGTCCGATATACTGTAACTGGCACTAATTATATATTAACTATCAATGTTAGTGAATAGTCCCATTGCATGAATATTCCTGCCTTGATCTTTCCAGCAATGACACTAAAAATCACTAAATTGTTCAGCCCTGTTTCTCAGTTTGTGTGAAATTAAACTCAGTGACACACAGAGGAGGATTACAATAAAAAAATAAATGTTTCAACTGCTTCCTTCATATACCTGCCAATACCCCTGAATTTATCAGGGGACTCCTTCGCTTCTGAATTGTAATATCTCCTGAAAATATCCATAATTTTGGACTCAGACTCTTTAAAAGTGAGCATGCCCATGGGTGTTACATGTTAATGATATGCAGGACCAGTAAAGTCAGTTTACTGAGACAGTGAATACTGAGTGAATACTAAGACAGTAAATACAAAGTAAATACAAAGTAAATATTAAGTCAGCCCCCCCCCCCCCCACCAGAAAATGTTAAAAGTATGGCTTCCTTCCCTACCTGCTCTTGTCCTAAAACCAGCACTCCCTGTGGTTTAATTGGGTGGTACGGTGCCAAGTTCTCGCCGTTGCCCCGCATTACTCCATCCTGGAAGGCCTCCCACATCCCGTCACGTGTGGTCCAGGTGATACAAATATGATGCCATTTGCCATCATTGATAAGGAATGGCAATTTTGCAACCTGCAACATTGGCAAATTACAGTTAATCTGAAACCCATTGACATTAATGTATTCATCAATAAAATAAATTATGGGCAATGTATCTTGGCAATTATGCATGAACTCGATGAAACTCGTTACTAAAATGATCAAACTGCAGCATCATTAAATGTAATAAAAATTACAATATTCAGTATAGCAAGACTGCCATTACTTTGTCGTTGATGAGAATTTCCATGGGATTGTTCCCCCATTCGATCAGCACGAGTTCGTTGGACTGGCCTGGGACAGCGTAGGAGAAGGGCGTCCCCACCCCGGGTGAGGCGTTGGACTTGATCCACAGACACACGGTGAAGGAGTACATCTCCGGCAGGGTCCTCTTGGCCTTGGCATACATATAGTTGGTTCTCAGGGGGAAGGTCAGCTGGAACTTGTCCATTGGTCTGTTGGTGTCTTTGCCTGCAGATAAAGATCATGTTCGAGTCGATCTCCAGTAAAACAGCTCTGAAGGTTTTCTTTTTTTTTACCCGGGTTATGGGAAATAGTATTTATTATGTCTACTTGTCGCATGTGTATGTGTGCACTTAAATGCGCATGCACACACGCACACACACACACACACACACACACACACACACACACACACACACACACACACACACACACACACACACACACACACACACACACACATTCATGTGCATGCATGCACATGAATGGGTCCTCATTTCCCACGATGCTGGAGTGAAGCATATATGTCACAGTCATGTTGCACACACACACACACACACACACACACACACACACACACACACACACACACACACACACACACACACACACACACACACACACACACTCACTCACTCCATTGTTTCTTCGTAGATCTTCAGGGAGCTGAACAAGCCTGCAACCTTGATCAATGTTCTAAAACGCACCTCTCTCTGTGTCAATTAGTGGACACGGCGCGCAATGTTACAACAAGCACCTAAAGTTTCACAGCCCTGCACGTAAATTATGCTTCCCATTTTATGGCGGGACATAATTTAGCCTAATTTTGCTACAGCCAAATTAAAATGTCACCCGCACAAGTGATAATCGGGATTTCGTTGAGTTATGCAAAGCACTGCAGCTCTCTCTCGCGCTCTCTCTCTCTCTCTCTCTCTCTCTCTCTCGTCTCTCTCTCTCTCAATAGTGTGCGCAGCGCGAAGGCTGCGGCATTGTGAACATGTGCAGCTATAAGTACTAAATAATGCCAGGCGAGAGTCAAGACATCTCGCCTAAAGAAGCCCCCGTTTCTTTATGCGGCCACTTAAAAGCCTATAGGCATATGGTTCCTGTTATGTTGTGGAGTTTAAAGTCCATTCTTTCTCATGTCTTCATTTTTATATAATGAATAATTCTGAACGCACCTTTCTCGAGGTCCGTTATGCGATGATGCAGAGAAGTCAGCGTGGATTCCACTCTGTTCCGCTGGTCCGTGTCGTTCCTCTGGACCGGTTTAGTGTCCTCTATAGTGTTGACTCGGGACAAGACCTGCTTCTCCATATCGTCTATTTTGTTTTGTAGGAGATCTTTTAGACTAGTTGCTTGCACAGTATTGTTACCTCGGCTGTATTGCTGAAGGGACAGAGGGAATTCGGTTAAAGGAGGGCGGAAAATGGGTTGTATTCGATTGTATGGTTTTAATTCAACTGTTTTCTTGTGTTTGTTATAGGGTTTTTTTCTTTTCTTTTTTTCCTTCAGTTGGTCTGCCTATAATGTTGAGTTGTGTTCGGCGTCACATATAGTTTATTTAGCTTTCTAAACCTAAAGACAATGCATTTGACCTCAGTGGCATGCCATGCACATGAGATGACAAAGTATATACTGCACATGGGCAGACTATTTGTGTAGAATATAAATGCTATAATAAGGACCTAATTCGTCCAACTTTATACAAAAAGTAGCCTATATATGAAACGCACTTGCGTTCGCCCTGATGATCAAACCCCTTGCTCTCCTACCTCGAGATTCTCCAGCCTCTGCTTGAGGGTTTTTAAAGTCTGCCCCAGTTGGGCCAGAGTGTCCGACGGACCGCGAGAAACATCCCCCATAGTGTTCTTGGAACCCGGCCGCCTGCCGCCCGGTCCCGCCTCGGGCAGGCTCTGGCTCTCACAACGGCTCAACTTGGACGTTAGTTCCCTGATTGTTTCCTTTTGGTTCATAATGGTCTCCTTTTGCTGTAGCACGGTTTCCCTCAGCTGCATGACTGTGGTTTTCAGGTCCTCCGCCGGACCGCTGTTCTGCATCGTCGCGGAGCACAGGTCCATATCCTTGGGTACCGACGTGCAAATAAACTGGGTCTGTCCGAAATCTTGAGCGGACCCTTCCACGACCAGGCAGGAAAGTAGAAAAAGTTTCCACGACATTCTTCTGTCCATGGCTCCGGTCATGTTTTGACGACGTGAGTGGAGTTTTGTGGCTTGCTGTGAGCGCGCGCGGGCGAATTCGGCACCACTGAAACTGTGAATTCAGCGCGACGGAGCTGTCCACTGACGCGTCGTGACTTCAGCACCCACGGAGCTGTCCACTGATGCTGTGAAGAGTCAGCACCACGGAACTAGCTGCGCCATGCACGGAGCTGTCCACTGATAGGGTACTGACTGTGAGACTTTCCCGTCGCTCATAGTTTTTATAGCAGAGACAGCCCAGCGCGCGTTCACTGCATCACAGTGGGGGAGGCAGTGGGTTTTGGTGTTTTGCTCAAGTGTCCAGCCCCTATTTAAGGTGGGCCATGAATTGTCAGATGGCTAACATGTACACGCCTCGTGACACCACACCACCATAGTGACGCTCCATTTATGGCCATCTCCATATATGGTCGACGCTCCATGGCTGTCTCCATATGGCTGTCTCCATATATGAAGATCACAACACTGACCTCATCAAACCCTGGATAGCCATACATGGAGAAGACTGCATGGATCTTCACCTTCATATGGAGCCGGCCAGCAACAATATCTCCATATGGAGCTGACCTGTTCTGACATTCCATATGTTTATCCTTCCCCATCCTCCCCCATCCCCCCCTCCGACTGATACTTGTCCATTCAAACTCTAGACGGGCCCGCCACAAAGTTATTATAGTGCAGCTGCGCCGGCAGCCGGTGAAAACTAGAGTTCTCAACAGGCCCAAAAATAAGGCCCGGCCCTACCTGCAGGCCCTCGTCAAACCCTGTACACTCGACAGGGCTGCCACCCTTAGATCTCCATATGGAGCTGACCTGTTCTAAAATGTTGATCTGACCTCATCACGCTCCATATGGCCAGACCTCATCAAACCCCATGTACACTCAAGACACTGCCCCCGCTACCACCCTTAGATCTCCATATATGGAGCTGACCTGTTCTGACATTCCATACAGTATGTTGATCTGACCTCATCAAACCCTGTTCACGCTCCATATGGCCAGTACAGAATTCATTCCATATGTTGATCTGACCCACCATGCCAAAGCGCCAGCGCTCGCCCAGCAGTCTGCCATCACCCAGGCAGATGCCCTCTGCCTATCTAAACCTATCTTAGATAGTATATGACTCCAATAGTATAACTCCAACCATGCCTCTTTATATGAAAATGTCAATGTTCTTTCATATATAAACATGGAAAATATTAAGTTTCACCTTTTGTACACTTTAAAATGCTTTTACATTGTAAATATGCAAGTGTAAGTATAAGTTAAGTATAAGCCATAATATACAATTATAGGCTGAAGTGAACTTACAAGGCATACCTTAAAAGGAAGCCACTCCTCATAATGCTGGGGCTGGTGGTATGTCCCACAGTCTCTCTCTCTCTCTCTCTCTCTCTCTCTCTCTCTCTCTCTCTGTCTGTCTGTCTGTCTGTCTGTCTGTCTGTCTGTCTGTCTGTCTGTCTGTCTGTCTGTCTGTCTGTCTGTCTGTCTGTCTGTCTGTCTGTCTGTCTGTCTGACTGACTGACTGACTGACTGACTGACTGACTGACTGACTGACTGACTGACTGACTGACTGACTGACTGACTGACTCACTGACTCACTCACTGACTCACTGACTCACTGTGAGTCAGTGAGTGAAATGTGAATTGGCAATGTTGGACTTTCGGCTACTACTACTACTGTCCATGTGATGGACTGTCCATGTAATAACAAGTTTTCACATTTCTTTATTAGCCTACACCATTATGCATGCATGTCCCATATGGATAGAATTTAAAATGTATTTTGTTTTCTTACATTTCTAACGTTTTGTCTTTAAAAGTTTAATGATTTAACTCCTCTGCATGTACAGTATTTCAATGTAGGCCTACAGTTTTCTTTTTGTGGAATACATTTGAAACTGACTTAATGAGAGCGACCACATATTAAACCCTCTGGGTTTAGCTTTTGTCTCGTCTGATGCATCTCCGCAGCTTGGGGAACAAAAATGGTTGTGTAGACTGTCATTATGCTGAACCCCACCATATGCTAAAGGAATGTGTAATGTTTTGAAATAATTGAACAGGCTGTTATGTAACTATTCCCCAGGCTGTTACATTAATATTTACAAGATATACAGCCAGAGAAGCACGGCAGCAACAGTTAGTATATGGATGATGTTGGAAATATTATATCACCTTATTCGTATAGCAGTATGTCAGTAGCCTATAGGCTATATTACTGTAGGCTAATGTAATTTCAGCAACGATAAATTACAGTTGCTGTTTCTGTTTAGCCTGCTCTCAGCTCTGCTGTAAAGTTCCATAGTAGGCCTATACAGCATTGTGTGTAAATCTGCATTACAGCACGTGATATTGGAAACAAGTCTGCAATCTAAGCGCTTTCGCCAACCCCGTATTTTTCCCCCTCTCGCATTTCAAGACGTTTATTAGACTCGTGCAGGAATTGGTGGAGGCCGCTGGCTAAAATAAGAAAAGAATTGACCCATCAGTCTATTTTAATTTGTTTAATTATCGATTGCACTCGTTGTAAATTTTGTAATCAGCTAGATGCCAAGCTGAAGCTGAGGAACACATGAGGTAACAAATAGTTAATGGCAAAGTCTAATTGCTGGCCTGAGACAGACATGTAACAAATTATGCCTCTATGTCAGCATGCACAGATCATCAAGTAATGGTTCATTATCTTCCCCCCATTTAATACATATATGATGTTTGTTTAACATAGGAAAGCAAACAATCTCTGTTTCAGTTATAGCCTACTGTATAGCTACAGTATTTAAATGGTCAATACCCATAGCCCACCACGTCTCTAGCTACAATTTCAGCAGTAGACAGCTTGCCATAATATCTTAGCTTGCCATATTATATATCTTATCAATATTCATCTCCTAGCTACTGCATAAAAATGCCAGCAGCACCATATGTTCAGCCATGCTTTCTTATCTTTTACACCAAGTGTTTCTCATTATACTTCAGTTGAGAGAAACTGCACTAAATGCCAGTCGATATAGTTGCCATTATTAGTAAGCATGCTGCATAATGTTTCCAGGTAACATGGATCTGTTCTCAGGTCTGTTTTAAAGACATGTCACAGATGCAGACAGACCTGCCTTTAAAAAGCCTGAACTGATTCATTCTGAACATTCTTTTTTTTTTTTTATCCCCCGATTTTGTAACCCAGTTTTCTTTTCACCCAGTGCCAATTATCTAATGTAATCCTGGGTGCTACACTTCCTCTGCCAACCTGGGGGGGCAGCGGACTGACCTCATGCCTCCTTCTATGCATGAGGAGTCCAAGCTGCTTCTTTTCACCTGACAGAGGGGAATTTCCCCGGCCGGACGTAGCGCGTGGAAGGGACACGTTATTCCGACCAGTTCATTCTGAACATTCTTGAACAGCACAGTTTTCAAAGTCAGAAAAATCTGAAACCTAGAGTCATGTTAAATGTGCCCTTAGACCATTCTAGACCAATCATAGGCCCCTTTTCCACCAAAATAACTTTGGTTCTATAGAACTGGTTCCGTTCTAGATTCTTGGAACCTTGGTGCTTTCATGGAACCAGCAGATTTGTTTTTGGTCCAGTTCTGAACCAACTTTTAGGGTTGTGATGTGAACCAATTAATTTTCAGTGGAAACACTCTGAACTGGTTCAATATTATAGGCTTGAAAAAATAACTGAACCGGTTCAACCTCGGTGGCCTGTAGTGAACTACACAACTCAGCTATTAGCATAACATTTAATGTTCCCAGCAAGGAGAAAAGGGTGAAAAAACAATTACAGACAAAAGTGTCTATAGGGCAGGACATCCGTATATACTTTATTTTCCCCACGACCAATCACAAAACAGTTGATTTGCATGGGAATGTAAACCGATCTGCTCAGCATTAAGTTCTATCTTCCTTGTTTTAGCACGGTACTCCCAACTCAACTGCAGTGACTTGCTATAGCTACAGATTGCACTGGGAAGCCTGCTGTTACTTGTTATTAGACACTGTCTTATTTTATTTACACTAACACATACACAGCACCTTGGATGATGCTGTGCACACCACTGCTCATAGCACAAGGTCGGGGCAGTATCACTGCAACGTGCTTCAGCCAACATTCATTCTAGCCGAGCTGGACTCCCGGGGGTCTGTGTGGGAAAAGGGCTGCGATCCATAATGATCAGTCTCTCAGGCTCACTGAATAATGCAAGGCTTTATAATAGAACCCTGCACTCTCTGATGGCAGAGATAGATAAAGACCATTTCACACACTGGCAGAGCTCTATACTTGCTTATTTATCCAGCATCCGCAGTAGCAGGATGGGGAGGAGGGCGGGGGCTATGAAACTCAGACTACAAGCGCAAACACAGCAAGAAAACAACAGGGATGATATTGAGGGCAGCAGCTGAATGTAGATTATATTTGGGGTGAGCTAAATAAAATACTGTAGAGCTACTACAATAGGCCTATACACTAATATCAGTATCACAGAAAGTCAAGAACAGACTACAGAGTGTTATTTATGATTTGTCCTTGGGGTTTCAGTCTCCTATGTGGGTTCACTATAGGATGGTACCCTTAGGATCCTTGTAGGATGGTACCCTTTCTGTCTATAGTTGCTCAAGATATCCATCTTGAGCAAGTATAGACAGACTGTCAGACATACCTCATGGTGATAGAAATGGTAGGCTTCCTGTAGTGGCCATTAGCACTGGTATATGGAGATATAATTATGGTCGAAAAAAGTGCCCCTTTAAAATGTTTTATTTAGTAACCATTGGGCATGTTAAGTATTTATATTGTATTTATATATTTTTGTAAGCACACCTACAATATTAACATAGCATTGATTGCACCACGATACGTTGTGAAATTGTTGTAGACCTGCTATAGTTTAATTAATTTAGATTAAGTGGTTAATATGCACACATTGTTTGGCCTGCTCTAATATACAGTACACACTGTATCTGTGCACTTCTCATTGCATTGCATTAGTCTGCCTGGCAGTTAAGTGAAGCTGTCTATCAGAACATTGTGATGATTTCAGGTTGTACCTTCCCCTGTCCCTCCTGCATTGTTATCTTCCTTCCCATCATGCCACAGGGTGGGATATAAAGAGCCAGGCAAGAACTGTCCCACAGGGTATCAGTGTCTTATCTGACGGAGTGGTAGCCTATACTTTGTGTGTGTAAACCCATGGGAGATGGCTTGGAACAATGGACTTCAGTGTCAATACAGGACATGTCATTGTCTGTTCATAGCCTCAGCCATATCGGATATTATAGACCTTTTCCCCGTTAATGGCTCTATTTTCGCATTTGTTCACTTTGTCCAAAGTTATTGGAATTCTAATGAACTTTAATTTAACAATTAATTAAACATTGGCCAAATGTAATTAGACTGACAATAATATTGGATGATTAGATTTAGTATGTAAATCAATATTTCCTCCAGGGACTATTTCCACCTAGACTTTAAGTCATTCTCTAAATTAAAATAAAATGCAAAGATGACATGACGTTTAAATTGTTTCTCCATTATGGGAAAGTATGACCTTGTAAATGAATCTTTCCTTCTGGAAGTACATGCACAGTATATAGATGGGAATATGTGGGTGATTGATTCAAACTTCAACTCTATAATCAATTGCTCACAATATATCACACACACAACAGGCCTTTGTTTTACTGATGTGACAGACAACACAAGAGATTCACTCTGTAACTTATTCCCTGGTCATTAAAATACCAAATAACACTAACAAATACTAGTGGCATTGTGTGGTATATAAGCACGAAGCTAACCTCATCATAATTCTCCTGAGTTTGCATATTAGCGTTTTTGTTATGACAGTGCAGTTCATCAGCTTGCTTGTGCTAGTCTTGTTGGACTCCATCCAAAAACCGCTTCTGGTAGCACTTTACAATAATGACCCGTTATAAAGCATTTATAAACGTTTATAAGCAGTTTGTAGACTATTAACAAATCATTATTAACCTGTTTGTTGACATTCGTAAATGATTATTAAAACCGTTATAACTATGTTTACAAATCATTTATAAGGTATTAGTAAGTAGTAAACTATTCATTAATAAGCCATTTATATACATCTGTAAATGATTATTAAATCATTTGTAATGACCCCATGATAAAGCATTTATAAACGTTTATAAGCAGTTTGTAGACTATTAACAAATCATTAACAACCTGCTTGTTTACATTTGTAAATGATTACTAAAACCTTTATAACAAATTTACAAATAATTTATAAAGTATTAGTAAGTAGTAAAACTATTCATGAATAAGCCATGTATAATACATCTGTAAATGATTATTAAATCATTTGTAACTGATGTTATATAATATATACAAGCTATTTGTATATTTGGGAAATGTGTTTGTTCATGTTTAACATATACTTTGTAAAACATTCCTAAAATATCTATAAATCCTTAGTACATGTTATTAAGTGTAGGAGGACAGTCATACTCGGATACGAGTGACCGCCGATGATGATGAAAGTGACGACAGTTCATCATTTACAACTGTCTGTTAATGTCTGTTCATGTTTAACATATGCTTTGTAAAACATTCCTAAAACATATATAAATCCTTAGTACATGTTATTAAGGTCCCTATAGTAAAGTGACGACAGTTCATAATTTACAACTGTCTGTTAATGTTTGTTCATGTTTAACATATGCTTTGTAAAACATTCCTAAAACATATATAAATCCTTAGTACATGTTATTAAGGTCCCTATAGTAAAGTGACGACAGTTCATAATTTACAACTGTCTGTTAATGTTTGTTCATGTTTAACATATGCTTTGTAAAACATTCCTAAAATATCTATAAATCCTTAGTACATGTTATTAAGGTCCCTATAGTAAAGTGACGACAGTTCATAATTTACAACTGTCTGTTAATGTGTTTGTTCATGTTTAACCCTACATCATTTTATGTTGAAGATGTTGTGTTGCATTGTGGGTAATCCTCAGTACAGAGGAACTCCATACTGAGGGTAAGATGGTCTCCTGTTTGCTCAGGCACAAACAAATTAATTACAAACATCTAAGCTTCATATAAGTGGCCAGATATGCACTCATGTTTACATAGTGTTATTCAGTAACATTCGTTTTTGTATGACATGGTATCATATGACATTGTTTATTTAATTGTTTGGAAAACGGTTAGCATGTTAGCTAGCTGTTAGCTGTGCTGTGTAGCCTGTGTTACATGATAATTCACTGACACTCCATGTAAGTGAATTCTCAAAAACGAATGTTACTGAATAACACTATGTAAACATGAGTGCATATCTGGCCACTTATATGAAGCATAGATGTTTGTAATTAATTTGTTTGTGCCTGAGCAAACAGGAGACCATCTTACCCTCAGTATGGAGTTCCTCTGTACTGAGGATTACCCACAATGCAACACAACATCTTCAACATAAAATTATGTAGGGTTAAACATGAACAAACATTAACAGACAGTTGTAAATTATGAACCCTACATAATTTTATGTTGAAGATGTTGTGTTGCATTGTGGGTAATCCTCAGTACAGAGGAACTCCATACTGAGGGTAAGATGGTCTCCTGTTTGCTCAGGCACAAACAAATTAATTACAAACATCTATGCTTCATATAAGTGGCCAGATATGCACTCATGTTTACATAGTGTTATTCAGTAACATTCGTTTTTGAAAATTCACTTACATGGAGTGTCAGTGAATTATCATGTAACACAGGCTACACAGCACAGCTAACAGCTGTGCTAACAGCTAGCTAACATGCTAACCGTTTTTCAAACAATTGAATAAACAATGTCATATGATACCATGTCATACAAAAACAAATGTTACTGAATAACACTATGTAAACATGAGTGCATATCTGGCCACTTATATGAAGCTTAGATGTTTGTAATTAATTTGTTTGTGCCTGAGCAAACAGGAGACCATCTTACCCTCAGTATGGAGTTCCTCTGTACTGAGGATTACCCACAAAGCAACACAACATCTTCAACATAAAATGATGTAGGGTTAAACATGAACAAACATTAACAGACAGTTGTAAATGATGAACTGTCATCACTTTACTATAGGGACCTTAATAACATGTACTAAGGATTTATATACGTTTTAGGAATGTTTTACAAAGCATATGTTAAACATGAACAAACATTAACAGACAGTTGTAAATTATGAACTGTCGTCACTTTACTATAGGGACCTTAATAACATGTACTAAGGATTTATAGATATTTTAGGAATGTTTTACAAAGCATATGTTAAACATGAACAAACATTAACAGACAGTTGTAAATTATGAACTGTCGTCACTTTACTATAGGGACCTTAATAACATGTACTAAGGATTTATATATGTTTTAGGAATGTTTTACAAAGCATATGTTAAACATGAACAAACATTAACAGACAGTTGTAAATTATGAACTGTCGTCACTTTACTATAGGGACCTTAATAACATGTACTAAGGATTTATATATGTTTTAGGAATGTTTTACAAAGCATATGTTAAACATGAACAAACATTAACAGACAGTTGTAAATTATGAACTGTCGTCACTTTACTATAGGGACCTTAATAACATGTACTAAGGATTTATATATGTTTTAGGAATGTTTTACAAAGCATATGTTAAACATGAACAAACATTAACAGACAGTTGTAAATTATGAACTGTCGTCACTTTACTATAGGGACCTTAATAACATGTACTAAGGATTTATATATGTTTTAGGAATGTTTTACAAAGCATATGTTAAACATGAACAAACATTAACAGACAGTTGTAAATGATGAACTGTCGTCACTTTCATCATCATCGGCGGTCACTCGTATCCGAGTATGACTGTCCTCCTCCACTTAATAACATGTACTAAGGATTTATAGATATTTTAGGAATGTTTTACAAAGTATATGTTAAACATGAACAAACACATTTCCCAAATATACAAATAGCTTGTATATATTATATAACATCAGTTACAAATGATTTAATAATCATTTACAGATGTATTATACATGGCTTATTCATGAATAGTTTTACTACTTACTAATACTTTATAAATTATTTGTAAATTTGTTATAAAGGTTTTAGTAATCATTTACAAATGTAAACAAGCAGGTTGTTAATGATTTGTTAATAGTCTACAAACTGCTTATAAACGTTTATAAATGCTTTATCATGGGGTCATTACAAATGATTTAATAATCATTTACAGATGTATATAAATGGCTTATTAATGAATAGTTTACTACTTACTAATACCTTATAAATGATTTGTAACCATAGTTATAACGGTTTTAATAATCATTTACGAATGTCAACAAACAGGTTAATAATGATTTGTTAATAGTCTACAAACTGCTTATAAACGTTTATAAATGCTTTATAACGGGTCATTATTGTAAAGTGCTACCCAGCTTCTCCATTAGGCCTCACCTAAACAACAAGTGTACTGCCAATATGTGTCCAAAGTGGAAGCAGGTATTTCAGGCTAAAGTTCTCCTCAGAATAGGGATGTTATGGATTCAAAATGGTTAATGTAAAAGATTTGGCATAAAGATTTGAAGTCACCTGTCATAGGCTGTTTACCTTGAGATAACTGAAGAATCTTGGACGTAACAGATGATGGTTTTATGGAGGTGTTCACTGAGAAGATATACAAAACGAATCCCTTTACAATTTTGTAGTATTTCTTTATGAATGTCTGTGTGGTTGTTTCTTTGCGGGTAGAACTAAAAGTCGTCTTACAGATAGATTGGGAGAGAATAAAACTGCCATCCGAACAAATAACCCAAAATATGTCCGTTTGTTTAATGAAAAAGGAACTTGGGAGCCCCTCCTCTCTTAAAGCTGAAGTCATCCCTGCAGCCTGTAGGTGTTAAGCGGAGGCAGAATGATGAACCCAAAATGCAGAGTCACAGGAAACAGTGTCGAATTCAAAGTATTTAATAAATCAAAAATCTTACAAATGAAGATGAAACTCAGGAATCCAGGCATAAATCTCACAACAGTATTGCAGATTGCAGGAAACAGGACAAAAACTCACACTAGAGCAGCACGTAGAAATCAAATCAGAAAATGTCCAAACAGTCAAAAACCATTTCGTGTGAATGGTGTGTTGTAACTGGTCGTTCGTAAATAAGGCACATTGAACGCACTCTGTGACGTCACCGCCCACCACACTCAACAAACTGACCACATTCCCGGTGCGCATAGCCGAACGCGCCCATGGTCTGTGGAGTGACAGATCATGACAGTAGGGAGGCCTTCTGGATTGTCACTCTAAGCTACTATACATTTCCAACAGTGTTGATTTTCACAGCAAATTTTGATTTATTTTTACTCATAGTCTTTTGAATAGAATTCCATTTAATTTGTTATATTTTAGTAATCTCAAAAGTTGTAGTTTTAGTCGACTAAATATACACCAAAGCACAACCAAATATAAATACAATTGTCATAGTTTTAGTCGACGAAATCATCACTGATTTCCAAGCAGAAATGATTAATTTGACTTTTTGCCATTCTTAGATTCTCTGATATTATGATGATTGGCCATTTTTGTCTCCCCAGAGTTAATATTGGTTGGTTGGTTTGATCACTTATTGTATTATGTATTTATTGATTAGCATACGATGATGTCTGATGTGTGATGTAGGCTATTCATTGGTCGAAATCAATTGAATGCCACCACAGCCTTACTATAAGTCAATAAGTGTGACTAATCACCCTGATTGTCAGACCCTGTTGAAGACCCAAGTGTCGAAACGTGTTGCCTTGGTAAATCTATATATTATTTTCCTCAGTACCTGTTCCCCTACAGGCAGCCTCATCCCCAAGCAGAGTGATATTGGTCACTTCGATGATATTATTTGGACAGAGCATATGAAAATACTGTGGTGTGTAATCTTACAATTTGCTTAAGGACAGAGAGTACATGTCTTGCATGGCTTTTATGATCACAAAATCTACAGCAACAAATAAATATATGAATATGTAATCAACTACGTTTCTTAATATATATAAAAAAATCCATAGCCTACAAGAGACTGCGCATACAGGCTGCTTCTAGCAGCTTTACATTTTTATTAAGTATTAAGTAAAGATATTTTAAGAAAGTTCCTATTATATTCCTATTATAATAATAATAATAATAATAATAATAATAATGAATTTTATTTATATTGCACTTTTCATTCACAAGGAATCTCAGAGTGCTACAAGGTTAAAAACATATGGTCTATCATAAAGGTTATACTCACAGTTAACCTTCTTACAGCTCATTGTATTATGCATTTGAATGTACCAAATGATATTTCAAAAACGTCACTACCGTGATTTGGCTATGGAACTGTTCACATATTCACACCCTGCTACAGACCACAGTATCGCCCATGTAGAAAATTGGGCTATGCGCTCCAGATGTTTAGTATAACGGTGTGCAACAGTTCCCATAGAGGTGCTCTTACAGACAAACTGTGGCACTTATATTTAGGAGCGGCACAAGGCATGTGGAAGCAGATGTGTTTAATTGGTGGTAATGATATGGAGATAATGTAGAATCTGTAAACCAGAGTGGCCAGAATGTCAGTAACGCAGAGAGAGAAAGCAGACTGGACTTTCTCTATACATATTGACCAAAGATTTGGGCAAGAGTCGTGTCTCCTTTACCTGGGGAATGATTCATGAACATACCGTACGTGTTCCATTTCATTGCTGGAGAAAACGCCTCAGTAACTTCAGCAGCACATTGTTTGGCACCTGTTTGGATATGAATTGCATTACCAAAGGCGTGCTCTATTCCAGGTAGCCTCCTGGCCAGGAAGACAGACCCCATGATGCAGCTCACCAGATGGCTGGGCCTGTGGCAGGTGTTGAGGTGACCCTGTTTCTTCTTTTGTGACTTTTTGAGACGTGAGTTGGATTCTGTCTCTCAGAGAATTGGCTCACTTTAAGGTGTCTTCCAAAGGGGAACCAGTATGCTTTGCTTATGTAATGTGAGAAGACAAATTTGCCAAGCAGAAAACATGCTGTCATCTTACTTTTTTGCCACAGTGACCAACTCGTATACAGTATTTCCTACTATAGTGATGCTTAACAGTTTGACTGTTTTTTACGATTAACCCGCATTTTAATCAACCCCCCTTCACTGCCGAGATTGTTGTATTACCTTTAGAGCATACGCTGAATTATTTGGGCTTTTAATCCGCGAAAATCCATCAAAAAAAGCTCCCGTGGTTTGTTATGATCTGTGTGTAGCATCCACCATCTTGGTGCACGCGGAAGACGCACACAAGATTGGTTTCAATGAGGCGTTGCACCCAATGCATTTCCATTGGCCTCAATTTCCCAGAAGCCCTAGCAGCCCACAGCATGTGACGATTTCCGGTTTCGACATCACAGCGAAGGCATCCAGTCTCATACTCCGCGACGAAGACGGATTTTCTTTTGATTCATTACATTACGGCGGATTAAACACATAAAACAAAAGGCGGGTATGTCCGATACGGCAGCGACATTAACCTGGAGTAATCCATTCAAGGCACGGAAACTGTTAAAAGGTTAGTACGTAACACGTATAAAGGTTTTCCTTTTCTGTATCAAAGTTAAACTGCTATTATAGTAGCCTACATTTGTACAGTTTACAACATCTGAAAGATATTAACAAATATGTTTTGCATAATATATATAATATGTCCAGACAGCAAAGAGACCAATGTTCAGCACAATGTACACAGCAAGAAACAACACAGACTTATATACAAAACAAATAATATTGTATATATTATCATGTTTGCTCCCTGAATCCCATAAATATATCTTTAGACGCTGCAGCGACACGTATAATTCACCTTTAGCTAAGCCCCGCCCTCTCCCACTTAGACACTTTTCAGCCAGGCTCATTCATTCCAATGTATAAATATCATGGACTTTACACATTAAATACTGGTTCATTTTTGGAACCAGACCTTCCAAATCCGTCAACAAGGCCTGCCGTATGCACTGGGAAAATATGTGCGTGACATTTCTTTTTTTAAACAATGTTTTATCATATAGGAAAACTATTGGTTTGTCAACTCACGTTATGCTTAGCTGTGATTGGACCATAGCAGTTTGGGGAGGGGCTTAGCTATAGGTCAATTAAGAATAATCACCCATATTTATATATATTGGTTACATGTATAATGCACACTGTAATACATATGCCGATACAGCTGTTACCCTTTGTCAGATCTCTGTTGTCTGTATAGTGTCATTTGATAGATTCAATGTCTCATTTGATACAAAGCAACAAGGTGCTTCTCTTGATGTGCACATGTTTTACTGCACTGTATGTGCAAGCATTAAAGACCCTGAATGATAAGAGGGTTAGTGTTTGAATATCAAAAGCTCTTTTATATCTGTTTGACTCTCTGACTTTATTATGTCCCTTTGATGTGATATGAAAGGCCACTTGACATTCTCCCATCTTCTACAAGGAACCCTGTCACAAACTCACCATGAAGAGCTTCCTCGTAACACTCCACTGCTCTCATTATTCTTGATTGATATCATACAAAGCACTCACTTCATCACACTCCTAATTCTGTCAACCAACACACTTTCCCGTAGAAATACATATATAATGGTTTTACCTGGTGCCTTTATCCTGCCTTTAATGTTAACCATGTTATCGAACATTCCTAATTCCTAGAAGCAATGTGTCTATTAAAAGTGTAAGAAGCATATTGGTCAAAGAATAGATCAGTTATTTTAATCAAATGGATCTTTGCGTTTGAAATTTCTATTTATTCAGAGGCAAAGTCAGCTGTAATGTGCAGGCTTAAGAGTGAGCTATGAATTTTTAGCTTAAAAGGAAAAATAAATCTCAAGCTCTCAAAACCAGGCACTCTACATCCCCTACATCTGTGTTGTGTTCTAATTGTGAATACATCAGCATAATCAAACTGTAACATGGTTTAAAGTGATAAACTGTGACATGGTTTCATACTTCACCATTGTCACCCAAGTTCAACAGCTATGTAAGTGACTTTATCCATTTCTCCTTTTGTGACGGTCACATTTAAGCCCATTGAATATCCTTTCATCGGGGGCACGGTGGCACAGTTGGTAGTGCTTTCCCCTCACAGCTAGAAGGTCCTGGGTTCGATTCCCGCTCGGGGCGCTGTGGGTGCTGGCGGCGTGTTTCCTCCTCCGCGTCATCAGTGCCCATACCCAAGGTGGGTTTGGCGAAAGGGCCTTTCTGTGTGGAGTTTGCATGTTCTCCCCGTGTCCCCTAGGGTAGGTTCCCTCACAAAAACATGCAGTAATCCTGGTTTCTAAACTGCCTCCCCCTGGCCAGCCAGGGCACCTGATGGAGGGGAAAGGAACTGGTTGGAATAACGTGTTCATTCCATGCGCTATGTCCAACCAGGGAAACTCCCCCCCTGTCAGGTGTAAAGGAGCAACTTGGACACTCAGGCATGAAGGAAGCATGAGTTCAAGTCCGTTGCTCTCGGAGGGTGTGTAGAGCCCTGCAGGATCACATTAGATAATTGACACAGGGGTGAAAAAATGGGTTACAAAATCGTGGGATCAAAAAAATAGGATATAAAAAAATCCTTTCATTAGCTGTCATTTATCTGCTTTCTCTTTGTCCTCTTCTCCTCATTTCTTGTTCTACTTTATCTTGTCTGTCCTCTTTTGAACAGCAAATCAACTTTATTGGAATTAATAATAATAATAATAATAATAATAATAATTTAACTTAACATAATAAATAAATAAAAACAAATAGATGGCAAGTAACAAATTAAAATAAATAATCTGCCTGAATATTATTTGTTATTTTTTATTATTATGCCCAGGGAGCCTTGGATCCTCAGGCACAGTGTTCCAAAACTTTACTCCCCAGGCCGCAAAAGTCTGACTTTTAGTTTAGAAACAACCCTGGCTATCTCCCAGAACTCAGACTAGTACGGGACCAGCATATCTAAAATGTGACTAGGAATCTTCTGAAACCTGGTCACCAGACCTTCAGTAAACCAGTAAAGAGAAGCCAGGTTTGGTGTAATACAATATACACTGTACTGTATGATTCTTAAACTTGTTAGATTTGATATCAAGGACTATCCTACTTCATTCTAGTTTGTGATCTATCTATTATTACATTTTTTTACATTGTTGGGGTTGGTTGGGGATGGGTTTGGGGTTGGTTAATATTTCTACATACACTTAGCATAGCATAAGGTGCGAAAGTGGTAGATCCACATAGCAATAAGTAGGCCTACTGTATGTGCATGATGTAAACGTGAGGTGCAAAAAGCCTGGTGATATAGGCGGTGATCAAGCTTTGTTCAGCAGTCAGACGGTAGACGGGTGGAAGCTGTTCAGAAGTCTGATGATCTTGTCCTTGACGGTATAGGCCCCCTTGCCTGGCCGTGGTCATAGTGTGTGAATAGTTTGTGTCTGGGGAGGTACATAGTCTATCCTTGATGATATGGTGGGCTTGACACACCGCTTCTCGTACAGCTCCTGGAGGAAGTGTTGATCAAGTGTAAATGGATACATGGACATGTGACGCATGATGCCTGTAGCCTACCTTATGGCCCTGAAAGACATGTCTAAATGGCTATTGATTATCTTGTCTGTTGAGGCCACTAGTGATTATAGAGAAATTACACAAACACAAGGGCTATCTACGTGTATCTCTCAAAGCTAATTAGTGGAAGGGCTATTTGTTTTAATAGATGCAAAATGCATTTATGTTTAGAACCTAAGACCTGGGGGTGTGGTCAATGCTCTTTGGCCACTCAGAATAGCCAAATGGCATTGATCAGGCTTCCAGGTCTTAAGTTAAGTAATAAGACCTGGTACTTAAGACACGCAAAATACAGCGCACAGACGAGTAGAAAACAATGGTGGTGTTTTATCATGAACATTAGTGAGGACCAATTATATGAAGAGATGTTGAAAAGTGGTGAAGTGGTCCTTTAAGTAAATGATGCTGCAATCACCTATTCAAACATTTGGAGGCGCAGACATAATTTATGACCAAATCAACCTAGGATGAGAGTTATGAGGACAGAAGCATTCACTGAAGATGTTGTTGGGAAAATACTGATCATATACTGCGGAAGAATCCCAACCATTAATCACTGCACCAATGTTTTTATTGATAGACCGTAAACTTGGCTTGAAAACAGCAATGACATGCATAATTAAAACAGGACGATGGGGAGCCTGCATGGCCTTATGACGAAGACAGGAGAAAATATAACATTTTATCATTCTCCAGACTTCTCCAGACTTCCTCAAAGCAGTTTGAAATGCTCAGAGCTAAACATTCTAAATCATGTAATGTATAAGTAATGCTTAGCCAGAAAGCTATTGTATGTCTGATCTGTGTATGTATATCTTTATGTGACTGGCCTAGAGCAGAGAAGAGGCGTAATGCTCCATTACAATTCATGCGTCTCCAGTTTCCTTCTCGAGAGGAGTCACATGACTGACACAACCATGTCATTCTCTCTCTTCCATCTTGGTGCCCTTGTTGTAAATAATTAGTCTTCTGAGAGTTTCTTGCTCTCTCTTGCTCTTGTTTGATTTGGCTTTGGGAACGGGTCCAACTTCCGGGGTCCAGCCCAGTTGATCATGTCACCCTGCTCCCAATCTGAAGGAGGGGGAGATGGGAAAAAAGTAGACTAATCTCCTCTTCCACCTCCCCCCTGCCAGATATCCCAGGGTCCCAACCTCTATCACACTATGAGATTAGATTGTTTTCCCCACTGCAGCGGAAACTGGGGGACTGGGGTGGGGGCAGCAGATCTGACACGACATATCTATGGGTTTCACCAGATTGCGACTGTGCTGTTACTAGCACGGCAAACCAAAAGGCCACAGCAATGAATACTGTGCTGGTGAATGCAATGAGGGACATCCGTTTGGTGTAGCATTTTCATGTTTTCTGATGAGATGACTGCAGGGAGAAAAAACATATTTGAGATTTCAGTGCTGCATTGTTCTAACCAAGAAAGACTGTTGAGGGCTGATTGAAGCCACGACACCGTAGAAGACGTTTTGTGAACAAATTTGTGTTCTATTTTATTTACATCATGGCTTACGGTATAATATAGCAACTTTTTAATTTGTACTGTACGTTTCTTTTCCCCCTGGATCAGCGCAAGCTGAGCTTTTGCTGTATTTCTCTCAGTGTACACATAGTTATGCTCTCACTGTTTGAGAAATGAGGGTGAAGTGTGACAAAGGATTCAAGGGGAAAGGTGTAGTGGAGGAGCATAGAGATATTTCGCGCTAATGCGTCTAAAAGCGCCACATTTTGCACAGATATAGCCCAGGGCATGTACTAATGATTTAGCTAGGGCGCCTGAGCCGGCGACCTTCAGGGTCACCACAGCGGCGAAATACATGGCCACCATTAACATCCTATATAAGATAAAAATGTATCATTTGACGTGTCAAACTCAAACTAGGGAGTTTTCATGTTTCTGAATCCAATGCAAGCATTATTTGCACGAAAAACACTCCTTGGGCTGAAAACGGCCATAGTCATCACAAATGTGATGAGGCCATCACATTTGGCCAATGGTGGCCAATGTGAGCAGGTCATCACATTTCATGGGCACAATTAGGCAAGTTGCTATGGCTGTTTTTAGCCCAATGACTGTTTTTTGTGCACAATTGGAATGGATTCAGAATCATGAAAACCCCCTTTCACACGTCACATGCTACTTAAAGCATAATGAAATTTAGACATTTTTGCCTATGGGATGTTAATGGTGGCCATATGGATTTGGCCACTGTGGCGAGTGGCGACCCCGAAGGTTGCTGGCTCGGGCACGGGCAACCTAACTAAATCATTAGAGCTTGCCCTGCTATATCTGTGCAATATTTTGGGCTTTTAGACAAATTAGCTAAATTACCCTTATCTGTCCCTAAGCTCCTCCACTATCTGTTCATTAACAACATGGTGAAAACATCATATTCCTAAAAAACTAAAGGCAAGGATGTCATGAATATCACATTGTCTCTAACCTCATAGTGAAACTGTTATCCACCACCATGTGTATTTTCTAATGCTTTTTATTTTTTATTTTAGTATCCTTAGTTTTATTAAAAGTATGACAACATAATTATGAATTATTGAATTATTTATTTCCATTTTGGTATTCATGAAGTAAGAAATATGTGGATTAAAGGACCCAATGCCAGAGTGTAATTGGTTTTCGATGGTGACGTAATGACGATATTTTTTAGTGTTGGGAGGATTAAAGGTACTGCTCCTGTGTATACATGTATGTAATCTGGCACCACTGCCGTATCAGGCACAATTTGCTGGGACGGTGCATACGCATCAAAAGTGGCGGGTTGGCTGGGACGTGCGTACGGCGCAAAGTAACCACAGTATACCGCTAATCAACTTACAAATTACATACATATATACATAGTATATATGTATAGCTCTCAATGATGACGTAAGAAATATGTGGATTAAAGTACCCAATGCCAGAGTGTAATTGGTTTTCGATGGTGACGTAATGACGATATGTTTTAGTCTTGGGAGGCACTGATTGACATATACGTCACCATCCAAAGTCGTCACTTACGTATTCATTACAACATTATGTTTCTGAAGTGTATAAAAACAATTACCATTGTTTCATTCTGGCACCACTGCCATATCAGGCACAAGTAGTCATTACTGAGATTTGACAGTTTGTAGCGGTCGAAAGTACTTGCGCACTCTGCTTGCACACTAGTAGGCCATTTATGGCAACAAGCAAGTATGCACTCGACAGAGTGCAGTTCTAGTTTGTTTTGTTGTTATAATCTTCCCTACTATGGAGTGTGCTGACCATATAAGGAGTTCCTCCCTGTCCCCATGCAGTTAACCCCTGGGGGTCAAACAACCATAGGTTAAGTTTTTGGCTTGGTGGCCAAGCCTTCATCCAATCAGGATAGAGAGGGGACTTCAGCCAATCATGATCGAGTGGGGGCGGGCCTTGGTGTGCGTGTTGTTGGCCTGTTCCGTGTCCCCCCCACTGTAGAGCGTGCATGTGCACATCTTGTTACCGGGGCGGACCGGGGGTTTTCTACATCACCCAAATCACTGAATGCTCCTTTAAATCGTCATTTATTTTCAAGTTGATTCATTGCTCTATATGGTTTCATTCTACCAATGAAAAAAAAGATCCCCTGAATTTTGTGCGATTGAAAAATATGAAAACTGCTTTTCATTCATGAGTTATAAATATCAGAGTGTGTAGCCTTTAGGTTACCTTTAAATTGCAAGCAATCTATTGTCCCAGGGTGTGCCATTGGGCAAGGAAGGACTCCCATCATCATCATCATCATCATCATCATCATTTATTTAACTCACGACCATGATCACATGGTTTGGAGCACAGATTCATAAAAGTATACAATCAAAAGTATACAATACATTACACGATATACATAGACATATCGGAAGGCTTTCCCTATTTGTACAGTGGAAGAATTTTTTTCAGAAATGCACCCAATTTATAGATTACTTTTTGTTTTTCAGATTTTAGTAATGCAACTAATTTAAACATAGAAGGGTGGATAAAAAAATTCTTACATTCCAACAAAACATGGTAGGCCTACTCATCTCCAATTCTGGCTTCATTACATATAGGTTACAAATCCTCTGACGTCTTTCCAGTCCTTTATATCTACCGATGACCTTTGGAATTCTTGTGTTGTTTAGCTTGCCTTAAAGTTTCAAATAGCCTGTCTGTACTTACGGTTTTCACATAGAAGGTATGTTTCTAATTTGAACTCTTGTTTGTATTCAACATAGATGTCACATTTCTTCACTTTTTCACTTTTGCAAAAACTGGTCTTTCAACCTTTGTTCGACAGTTCGCTTCAACCAGTCAATGTTATTACATTTCTGGGCCAACCGAATGTAAGACATACCACAGTCATCCAGGGATTTCCTGAGGCAGTGTGTGTGTGTGTGTGTGTGTGTGTGTGTGTGTGTGTGTGTGTGTGTGTGTGTGTGTGTGTGTGTGTGTGTGTGTGTGTGCGTGCGTGCGTGTGTGTGTGTGTGTGTGTGTGTGCGTGTGTGTGCGCGTATACGTATGTGTACACGTGTGTATATATATATGTGTATATGTATGTATATGTGTGTATGTATGTATGTGTGTGTGTGTGTGTGTGTGTGTGTGTGTGTGTGTGTGTGTGTGTGTGTGTGTGCAGTGTGTACGTACACACTGTAAATTCGGATGATGTATGAGACACTGGTCAAGGCAAAAAAAGTTAAAGGTAAGATTTATTTTTCTGTATGGCTCACACAGTAGGCCTAGAGGAGACCATTATGTGGGCCACTTCATATAGCTTAAGACAAATCTGGGCCACTCAAACTTAACCACAAGGGGCCCATGTGGTGTGTTGTCCCATAAACAGCAGTGCCATCATTGCTAGACCACCTGGCCCACATAGTGCACTTGCTGATGCCATAATAGTGCCAGACCAGCCGGCATGAGGCCAGATCTGGGCCACACAGGTCTGCTATGTGGGGGAGTATAGTGTCTACAAGCTGACAGGTGAAAGCATGGCAACAAAGGTGATGAAAAAAGAAAATCAAAGAAAAAGATTCATGGGCAGAATTTCCTCTTTTGTCAACAAAAGTGCTCTCAAGACTCTTGTGGGTGCTCTAATTCAGCCCTCCTTTGACTATGCTTCCACCTCTTGGTTCTCCAGCATCCCAATGTCACTTAAGACTTAAGCTTCAGACCTCCCAAAACAAACTAATTCGACTACTTCTCGCCGGCCTTGGGCCCATGATCCACCTCTTTCCAACCCATGATGCTAGTCTAAACTGGCTCTGGGTAGAAGACAGAGTTAAGCAATTGAAAATGGGATTGACATTCAAAATGTAAATGCAGCCTTGCCCTCAATGACGTCAGTGCCCGCATACCTGACTAACTACCTAAAAAAAGTAAGCGACACCCACAGCCACAACACTAGACGGAGCCCATATTTGTTTTAAAACAAATATGGGCAAATTCTCCTAATATAGCACTGCCACGCAAGCGTGGAATGCCCTGACCCCGTGGAATGCCCTGACCCCAAGTGTGGATGTATTCCACCCAAGCGTGGAATGCATCTTTTAAAACAGGCCTGAAATTTTATTGCAAAGGGCCTACATGGAAACCGACCGCAAGGTCCCTTTTGGACTAAGTTTGACTGTACTCTGTTGCTATTTTTACATTTCTGTCTAATAAACTATTCACAAAATCAATCAATACTTTGAATGGGGTTGAGGACTTTGTCCACGACTGGATATAATATAAAAATATAAAAGTAACCTGCACATTTACCCTTCCAGGGATGTACATGATGTAAATAGGTTTTCAATGTAATGGGTCTGGGGACCCAGGGGTGGTCTTTTATAATTTAGATGGATCACAGGACCATTTTATGAGTATACTCAGTACAGTACTGAGTACAGTTTGCCTATATAATCGAGAACTCGAGATATGAAAATATATTTAAATTACAAGTCTCTCTCACTTTAGGGACCACTTCACCACTTTTCAACCTTTATATAATTGGTCCTCAGTCCTCACTATAGTAAAAGTATTCATGTTCATGATAAAATACAATATTTAGTTTCTAGCCTACTCAGTTTGCAGGCAGTTCAGAAACCCGTCTTCCAGTGACTCAACATTGATTATGGGAAATCCAAGCTAATAGAAACTGCAAGCTTTCGATTCATGAAAAGTTGCAATGCGATAATGGAAGCCATTGTTCTCACTTCTCATGACAATACAAATCTAAATATATTTTTATCTGCCTAACAATGTCACTGGAAGTCAGTGGAAGACGGGTTTCTGAATTGCCCACAGCCCTCCTGACACAGACTGAGTAAAAACTAGAAAAAGTGCCCTTCTGGGCACAGGTCTCCACCAGGATTTCTTCCTCAGCCTAGTGGGAATATGCGTGCAGTTTCATCGCAATCGGACGCTGCGTTGAGGAGTTGTGGCGATTTGTACAAAACGGGCTACTCCTGAGAACTGTAGGAGCCAATCGTGGCCAATCAGGATGGAATATGAGAAATCAAACAAACCTGTCTTGATCACATGACTATGGAGATCATGTGTACCGATTTGCGTGAAATTTGGATAAAATCTGAAGGAGTAATAATAGAAAATGTGTTTTACATAATATGTCGGCCTCCTGGTGGCGCTATAAAGAGCAGATGTGAAAAATTCCAGGCAAAGGTTTTTCCTTGGCCTCTAGGGAGTTGGCATACAAAGTTATCCACAGATCCGTGCAGTTAGAGGTAAAAACACTTTTGGGCCAGTTATAGCGCCACCTTGAGGCTGAGTTGAAATTGTTCATGTGGCATTTCGTCCTCGGCCTAGTGGGAATGTGGGTGCACAATTTCACGGAAATCACGCGATGTGTTTGCAGCATTTTGTTTGAAACTGAGCACTCCTGTGAACTTTGGAAGCCAATCTTAGCCAATCAGGATGGAGTCTGAGAAATCTGAAAGACCGGTTTCGTTGAATGGCTCTAGAGAGACTGTGTACCAATTTGCGTGATGTTTGGACAAAATCTCTAGGTGTACTGTGCAAAAACTTGTTTTGCACAAAGCGGCCTCCTGGTGGCGCTATAACGGGCCGTTCTGGAAAGTTTGGGGCAGAGGTTGATCGTTGGCATCCAGGGAGTGTGTGTGCAAAATTTGGCATCGACCGGGTTAACGGTGGCCGAGATTAGCTCCTCACGGACGGACACACACACGGACGGACGGACACACGGACGGACGGAGTGCAAAACATACTCTCCCCCCATGCCTTCGGCCTGGTGGAGACAATAATTGGTGGTATTTTATCATGATAAAGGGTAGTGGGTCGCGTACACACCATGAAAGACTGCAGGTTCGAATATAGTATTTAGAACTGCAGTCTTGGTGTGTGCGACAGTGCGACCCACTACCCTTTCATTTGATGTTTTGAACGGGTGGCGCATCTATAGTCAGAGCGCGGTGGTCATATGAAGATTGGTATTTTATCATGAACATTAGTGCACCAATTTAAGATGAAAGATGAAAAGTGGTGAAGAAATGGTCCTTTAGATGTCTTAATTATAAATCAAGTATGATGTAGATCTATGTCAAGTCAAGTGAGCTTCAGTAAATTTACAACATCTTCATTCGTCTATTTAAAATTTCACTACAACGAATGTTGACATTTTGTGTATTGCTTGCTCAGCTACATGTGTTTGTATTTTGATCAGTCGGGAGGAGTCAGGACAACCCATGGATGTGTGACGTTTCATGACACAATCTCCACCCACAGAGGGGTACGGTGGTGCATTCTGGGTCTATCCCAAGATGGCTGCGCCCTTGCCGAAGTGCTGAAGAAGTGCCTCTCCTCAGAAATTGTTGGAATTTTCAGTGATTCGGACTTTAAAACACAAAGCACGGAATCCGCTGCAACGACGCACCGCTGTGCACGAGGACCCCGCTGTGAACGGAGTAAAGGACGGCTCGAGTCGGTGGTGTGTTTTGAGTGGCTGTTGTGGCAGAGTGTCCGTGTGAAGATGGGCCTCGTCTCCAGCCCCTTCCCATAGCGAAGAGCCGTGGGGAGAGAAGCCGCAAATTCCCCTGCAAGCACATACCCGTGGAACTTGGACTTGACGGGTTTGACATTCTAAGCAGGTTGTGGGCGCTACCGTACAATTTCCTCACACGAATTGTCTGCGCGACCGTGTCTGTCATAGTCCGGAGACGGAGAGGAACCCAAGCCCGGATTGAGGAAAACCATACAGCGCCAACCAGGTCTGCAGCCTTCCCTCTGCACGCTTCACTTCCACGAGCAGCGCCATTTCTGCACATCTAATCTTATCTGTGTGTGTGTGTGTGTGTGTAACTGTCCGGTATATCTAGTATATTGGAGTGTTTTCACAAGCTGCAGTGCTAACTGGAAATGTTTTCAATAGTAAAAGACAGTCGACACTCGACAGGAAACTGAATAGGCAGCTTCCAGGCTGCAGACAGAACTGTAAAATTAGCCGCCGGCTGGCAACAACTCGCCACCGGCAGGACTGCTAGCTTAGCTAACAGGTTAGCTAATGTCAACGTTGGCTTATTTATCTGCTACCTGTACCTGTCGTGTCTGGCCAGCTGTTCATGTAGTGCCCATTACATACAGCTCACAAAGGAGGCTGTCGTGGGCGCGTAGACTGGTAGACCTAACAGCACACATGGCCGAACGCAACACATCAGTACCAGTAGTAGCAGTAGGTATACTCTTTTAGTGTCTGGAGCTGTGTTCACGTGGCCAGCCAGCTAGTACAGTAGGAGCATTGAACTCTGCTCTGCTGATTCTGCTCAGTGGAACATGATCAGTATGCTGGATGGCGTTTAGATATGTGTAAAATAAAATAGTGGAAACGTTTAAACGAATACAGTGTGTAGTCAGACAGGTGAGTCTCTAGTTGGTTTGCAAAAAAAGACTGCACTGCAAGTTTTCTTTTTGTCATTCATACTTGCTTGATGTCCTAGACAGAGTGAAACTGGCTGTGGCTGGCAATAGACCCAGCTAATATGTCCAGCTCTTAACACCAGACCAGAGCAATATGGATAAATATCTACACACAATTAGATCATTAGTTTAAACTAAAAGATCAATCAAGCCAGGAAAAGTTAAAAAAGTTCAGGAAATGCTAATAACCCCGTCCCGACTGCCAGTCTGAGGCAGCATGTGGGTTAAAAATGGGCAATGCCCATTGGGAATGCATGCCCCCCCGGTTATGCAATACCCGTGCACCATTGGCAAACAAAAGTAAGTTTTTGTCTGACAAATTCAGTGAACTAGCTCGACACGCCTGTGGCGGGTCTGTGTCTCAGTGCGATCCAAGTGCGTGCGTGCGTGCGTGCGTGCGTGCACACACACACACACACACACACACACACACACACACACACACACACACACAGAGAGAACATAGTCTCACATTGCTGTGGGACCGTATGCAGAAGTACAGAGAGCTGAGTGATTTGTTTCTGCTTGATGCCATCATAAGACATTGAGGTTAACACTCTCCATAGGCTGAGTCATGTGACCTGACTCATTCCAGTATGTTCTGCCCAAGAGAGAGAAATATTGCTGACTTGACTTTTTTTTTTTTGGCTTTTTGCCTTTATTGATAGATTTTTACAGTATTATGGCAGGAAAGGGAGAGCGAGATGGGAGGAAGAGCAAAGAGCAAAGGTCCTCGGGATCGGGACTCGAGTCGAACCCGTGATACGCTTGTCAGGCTAGGTGCCTGGACCACTCCACCGCCTTGACCTTTTTTCTGCCTTTAATTATTATGGGCAGGGGAAAAATGCCCTTATGTCATCACACATGGAGGGAGGTAGCAAAGGGAGAGGGGACCATAGATATTTAAAAAAAATAAATCTGTGTGGGTGTGCCCGGAACATAAGCTAAATTCCAATACCGCAACTTTCACACTCGCTCACTCTCCTCGCGTCCTCCACTCGCTCCTCGGCTCCGCCCCCAGCGAGGAGGAGAGGAGGAGGAGAGGATTCGATGCGAGGACAGAGTGGTGGTCGAATTTTCCTCTAGAATCGGAATGTACTACGCTGTCATTTCAAAGCGACGGCACATTCCGCGATCACTAATGACGTGTATCAATTCAATTCAATTCAAAGGGCTTTATTGGCATGGGAAAACATACGTTAACATTGCCAAAGCAAAAGTGGTGGAACAATACAGTGTCACACAGCTGGATCACTGGAACTCCGAACAGAGCCATACAGTCTACAGAATAGACAATTCATCATTTTGTACATGTAACCGAGGGTCCGAGGCCAATGTGTATGTATTGGTAACATGTGCAAGGCAAGGATATTTATTCCTGAAATAGTGAATAAGCGCCAGGATGCGCACACGTATAAATCACCCCCCCCCCCTCCTCCTCCGACAGTCAGTCCTCCTCCGCGGTCTTTGCAAATAACGGACATTATAACAGGAAGTAGGTATAGTCTCTCTGACTTACATATTCAGTTCAGTCCACATATAAATAAATACATTTTTGTCACCGTCATTCATAGCAGTCTGTGCATTCAGGCATGCACAGAGATAAATTAACTATAGCTTTTGAGGTAAGCACAATATAGCCGGCCTAATTTATATATCCTACTTTTATTATGCTTATATCACACAACGCAATAAAGCCAGTGGCTTGTTGTGGTCCTTTCACTTTCACATATGTAGGCTAGATAGGCTACTTTATCATTCTGAAGCTCTATTCATTCAGCGAAAATGTGTCTCTTCAACAAACAGTTGATCAGTGCGTGCATGTGTGTGTTGGCCGTTGGGTCAGCGACTTCAGCCAGTCAGCCGGCAGGCAGCTAGTGGATGGGGGGGGGGTGCATAGTATCGGGTTTCAAGCAGTGTTTTTGTGCCACATGTGGAGGAGGCGGACTTATGTCACTGGAGAAGGAAAAAAACAAATACACGTGATGCGGAAATCCTCTGCGAGGAGACAAAATACCCCACAGAGCCTGCACCTGATGTACACTCGCTCTATGCGGTCTCGGAGAGCCCACTCGGCTCCTCCACTCGACTCCAAATGGAACGTTAACCATTTCCGGGTCACGCTGGAATGACCCCGAGTGACCGAGTGGGAGTGAGCGAGTGGCCGAGATTTTGGGTATTGGAATTTAGCTATAGAGAACCCCAGGAACGCACCCAGGGGACTGGGCCGGTTCCGGCGAGCCGCCCCGTGTCCGAAATGGCTAAGAAATGACAATTACCGTGTGGGGGTCTCCAGTACAGTCTCTCTACTGTCACTGTACTGTACTGTAACACCCCAAATCATCATATATATATATATATATACAGTTAATGTGTGTGTGTGTGTGTGTGTGTTAACCTGCGCAACAGTGACACGTTGTTGTGAAAAAATCAACCAAACGCTATTTTCGTGCTCGGACAGACCCAGCCACTAGCCAGCCAGCCAGCCAGCCAGCCACCCACCCAGCCACGGACAAACAAAGCTACTTAATGAAGTGGTTGCACACTTAAAAATAGATGCCTGATTGGCCGCTGCGGTTCGTTAAAGCGATGTGTGTGTGTAAGAGGGGCGGAAGTGCGCAGGAATTGCTGAAGGCACGCTGCCCAAAGCCAAATTCCAATACCCCAAATCTTTGCCACTCGCTCACTCACACTCGGTCACTCCAGCATGGCAAATTATGGTGAAATATGTGACCATCTTGTGGACTTCACACAACTTGCATGGAAGTCTTTAAATACGTGGCCTAAATACCACTAGGTTGAACTCTGCTAATGAACAAACTGCAATGATTTATGTTCGGACACTGACATTATGTGATGTGAACACGATTGTGACATATTTCAGCAGGTCACCAATTTCACCATAACACCACCATGCTGGAGTGACCGAGTGTGAGTGAGCGAGTGGCAGATATTTGGGGTATTGGAATTTGGCTCTTCATACAACTCCTCCATGTCTCTGGCTGCCACTCAAGTGACTACTGGCCAATTACATTGTGTATTTTCCGGGACTTCTGTTACGCACGTGGAAGCTTGGCAAGCTTCCACGCATTCTTCCACTATGCTTCGCAAGGAAGCTCAGGAGAATTTTGCCCCCTCTAGAGAACACACGCCACAGAGACGGCAGACTACCTCCTATGTTTGACTATGGGGGATTTCGTATCTCGCTGGAAAAAACAAATGGCAATTCAACCTTTAAGACATGATATGTACGCCCGATTTAAGGATGTTATGCTTATGATTACACAAATAGTTCCTATGTAGTTATGGATAATGTATTGGGGACTTTGAAATTTGAGCTTCTACTAGAAGTAGATGGCACAACGCAGGTAGGCTAATCATTATGCAAATGTATTAATCTGCATGCACGCTATGCCTAGTGAAAATGTCAACTACAACTACTTTTTACACTATCCAGCAGTTTCTGGGTAGTGTAATGTTGCAGATGGCTGCATCCCAGAGTGTGTGTGTGTGTGTGTGTGTGCTTGCTTGCATGCATGTGCGACTGCGCGTGCACTGCACAGTGCACGCTATGCCTCGTGAAAAGGTCGGGATTATATTAGCTGAAATGGACCCGAGGATAGCCTGTTGCTGAAATAAGGCGACGTTAAATAAAATCATGTGCTGTAATTCACAAATTACTGTGACTTTGCACACATGCACGGACACAGGCGCACACGCAACACATCAAGGTGAAGGTGAGGAAATAAGGCGCAGAACAGCAACAGAAATAGTTGCTGTTGCTGGTGCCGCTGCAGTGGCTTGAGCGTGAAGACTGTTTTTTGTTTTTGTGTGGTCCCATCGCTGCTGTGACCACGGTGAGGCCTGAAGTATGTCCGTGATGTTATGCATTACAGCATACACTGCGTTTGATTTTTGTCTGTTTGGTTGCTGTGATCTGTCTCCACGCATGCGCTATGTAAGGTAAATCACGTCGTGGAAAAGGACTGGGAATCTTGTAGATGGGAATGATGACGTATATCTGACGTCTCATCATTTGTGAAAGTAACTAGAGAAAGTATTGAGGAATTAGGCAGTGTCATGCGAACTGTACATGGTGGAAATATAGTAAGGGTGCAGAAAGCACCTATTATTATAATGGCCATAACCACACTTATACTGAGGGATATTTGTGGATAATGAGGAATTATTTGGAGCATGTGTGCTCAAAGAGCTCCTCCGAACTCCATAGTGGCTTGTGTCAATTAGTAGGCATTTTGGATGGTGTTTATTTTCAAATCCTGCATGGATGGATGGACCACTGTACTGTATAACCAGTAACCACTCATCAGACTTAACTCATGATCTGTGTTGTGGCTATCGCTTTGTAGGGCCCAAATGAAAATGGACTCGGACATGCTGCTTTCACCGGCTGTAGGCCTTGCTGAGGAAGAGGAACCGGACATGAGTGACTGGAAGCTTCCACTGGCCTTCATGAAGAAACGTCACTCGGAGAAGATTGAGGGCTCCAAAGCCCTGGCACAGAGCTGGAGAATGAAAGACAGAGTAAGTGTTGTTAAAAATTGTTGTCATTCAACAGGTTAATCCATCAATATTGCTCTGCTTTTCCTCATACATTATGATTCAGATTTATTTTGATCTGTTAATGGCGCATTGTCTCCTTTGTTGCTGTATTGTTGTTCTATACTGGTGGTGATCCAGGAAGATTTTTTAAATGCATAAAAAATAGATTGTCAGCTAAATTAAATCAGGGGTTGACGCTAAGCTCTCAGGGGCACTTCTCATTGGGCAAGAACTTTCCCAAAGGTCATCCCCACTTACCCGAAAAGTGAATCGTCCATTGTAAAAGTTGAATTACTGTTCAATTTAACACATTTTGTTTTTTTACTTTCTTAGGCTGTGCAATAGAACATGTCATACCTAAGTTTTTATGCCAAATAACTACATAGCTATGAATATTACTATGGGTATTATATATTTTCATGTGTAGCAACAGTGAAAACCGCACATTATAGGTAAACAGTGCTCTTATTTTACAGTCCACAGTCGTGTTCTGTTGTTTATAGATGGTTGTGTCCCCTCTCACACTCCACCTGCCTGAAAGGTTTATTCACCAGCCAGGGGCAGGTGGGCAACCTTTAGCGTGTAAAGGCCTAAAATGCAAATCATATCCTGATTCTGAGGTGGCAGTTTGGGGCTAGAGGAATGTCTTGTCAAAGACAGAGAGACGTTGCTGCAGATTATGTTAATGTGGCTGTGTTTGCTACATTTGTTTATTTAGACAGCATTGCATTGCATATTAATGGACATTATATATGAATGCAGCATAAATACAATACATCGGTTTTAGCAAAGATGCTAGTTTACATCCGCAGTACCCACTCCCCACACACAACCTAAAAACAAAAGCAGACAGACAGTGTAATACGTTACATTCGGAAACAAAGCATATAAACATGCATACAAAAACAATGTACAAAGATATAATGTGCAATTGTGCATCTACAGCTTTTTTATAGGGCACATGGTTGTCTCAGCATGCATCATTTGTGGAATAATATTGTCTGTCTAGTAAAATAATTATGTTGTTTGGTGGCACATTTCCTGATCAGTGAGTAATGAGATGTTAGTAGGCCCCCACGCAGGCTGGTCACCGCAGGACCACGACTGCACCCCCACCCCCCACGCACGTAGCTGTCGGTGAAATCAGCCCAAATTGTGTTTTGGTTTATAAACAGCGGGGCACTGTACAGTAGTTGTGAACGTACCAGCTGCGATTGTGAACAGCTGCAGCTCAGTGCAGTCGGGGGAGCCCACGGGTCACCCTCGCCTCTTCTAACTTCCTTCACGTTATTAGCCTACACTCCACCAGAGCTGTGTGTTAGCAGCAGCCACCGGGTTATCTGACAAACTTTGGTCAATCAACTGTCATTGCATCTCCGTATGTATTTATAATTTCATTTTACTGACAGCACTGGTGGGCGCCCGGCCGTGGGCCCCCAAATGCCTCTGGGCCCCTACACAATTGCGTTGTCTGCATCACTGTAGTTACGTGCCTGTTCCTGTCTGTATTATAAAATCATATGCAAAATTATACATAATGCATAATAATGCGTGTATAAGTCATTATTACACTTGTTATAAATGTTTGTAAGAGATGCCACGATCCGATCTTCTGATCGGATATCGGGACGATATCGGCAACAGCAGCAAAATTCCTCCTCCATGCACGTGTAGAGAACGAGAGGCTGTTTAGCGTCGATCAGCGTCAACAGGGCTGTGCAGAGAGCACTGAGAAAAGGGCACCCGTGTGCACATGCACAGCTCGTGACGATTTTTTGTGGGGTCCGTCCCTTGTGCCATTTCATGTCATTGGACGGTAAAATAAGCAATACATTCTCATTAGTCTGTTCATAAGAAGTGTGAGGAAAAGGGCACTTGGAAGCAAAAGGCGCTCAAGCCCCCCCCCCCCCCTTCCCCTGCATGTGGGATCAGGGGTTCTTCAGGGAGTTCCAAGGTGTCCCCAGCTAAATGATAGTTAGGAACCAAATGGACCTGTAACTCAGTGTACAAAGGGAGCCAAATCGACCCTAACCGGTCCATTTGGTTCCATTTGTACACTCTCAGAGTTAAATTGACATTGATTTTACAATGTAAATAAAAAATCATACCTGTGTGAAGTGAGGGGCACTCTTATCATACATCATCTCATTCCGGTTCACAATTTGCGCCCTCACCTTCGTCTTCAATGTTTGTGTTTCTGTTTACACAAACATAGGACATAGGAGGGGCTAGCGCCCCTCAATAAAAATAATAACTTGATTGTCCCAGAGATAGAAATGGCTTAAAATGGGGGTCAGTAGCCTAATGCATGTCAAACTTGAAATTAAAATGATGAGAATCACTCCTAGAGAGCTATTGGGGCAAATTAGTTCAAAACTAAATATTCAGAATCAATGTGTATAGCCTACCTATGCTATTGAGACAAAATACCTGATCCATGTGCATTATCCACATTTGAAATGAGTATAGGCTCAAGTTGGTAAAAATACCATCTTTTGGCCATGCCAACAAAAAAGAGGATTTCTAGATTGAAAGTGTATAATGTTTTCCAATATAAAGTTTTGATCTGACAAAATATATCTGACTTCAAGCTGCTTTGTGCAGGACAGGGCACTGTCCTGCACAAAGCAGCTTGAAGTCAAATATATTTTGTCTCAAGAGAAGCGTTGAACACATCTCATCCTCACATAGAGGACATCACTCCTCACAGAGCCATGTTCTAGCAGTAAACTAATGGTTTCGCCTTGCCTGTATTATTATTACTCAATTTTGTGTCAATTAATCTAATTCTGCTTTAAGCGATATACGCTTGGCTGTGACGGGGGAATCTCAAAGCTTTACTGTTGGTACCGGGGTTCTTGGGTGTTCGCCTCCCATAAAGCCAGAGTTTGATCCACTGCAGTCCTGCCGACCTGATTATTTCCACGTCTCCCGGGCATGGAGAGCTATAGTTTCAATAATGCCAAATGACACATAGTCATACATAACCTAGGCATGCTCCGCACACCCTTTGTAGATGTTCCCTCAAATGAAAATGTAACACCCCTCTGCTGTTAAGAAATCTGCTAGAATTACACTGAGGTGCTTGGCGAACCATGATACTTCAGGGGAAAGTTGAACAAGAATGTGTCCGAAAATTACAAGTCTGATATTGATTTCGAGGTGATAGGGGCTGCCTGAAATCTTCCAATTTGTCATCACACACTCCTAATAGACACTTACAAAATTGACTGTGTTAAATGTATGATCTTCACACATGCCTGTGCTGAGAGTTTTCAGAGTACATTGCTGCCCTTATGCACTTGAAAAAACACTTTACTCATGTCTTCAAAGAGAAACGGAACCATAGAGAGATACCGCTTGACTGTAAATGGGTAGAATCTGACTTGATTCAGACTATGGTTCAGAGTTAGCTGTCTAGGTCGCTACTTCTGGATGTGGAAAGCTTCAAATCTCTTCTTTGTCTGTTAACACTACAAAGATTAGACTTGAAGTCTCTTAAAGGACAGAATTCTCATATATGACAAAGAAGGATAATGTCTTCCCTGACCACAGTGACATGAATTGTACAGCAGAACAGCTGCAAAGAAAATTGTTTCCTTTTTGGTGAGTGTCATTCTGATTTGCAAACTTCTGTCCCCCCCATTTCATACACTCACTGTTGAACAGTTAATGCTCCCCGGTGATTGAAGCTGATTGATAATAATGACAGAAGCGAGATTGTCTCTCTCGTGGTATATGAACAGTTAAGACTGTTGGGAGCTAGTGTCCAGTATCAGCACTATTGAGTGGGCTGTAAATGATGTGCTGCATGGTGCACCGTGGGAAATCACACAAGCAGGCGCACACACACACACACACACACACACACACACACACACACACACACACACACACACACACACACACACACACACACACACGTTATAAGTAACGGGAGAACAGAATGGCAGATGGTTGCTCAATTACGAGGCCCATTGGTCAAGATGGTGGTTTACTCTGTGGGGATGTTTTCTGTGATTGAGTTCTAACCATACACATGTGTATATGCACACGTGCAGGTGATAACAGTGTTCACGTACAAGAATGCGGTTATCAGTAATCTTCAAGCACATGGCAGCTTTAGATTGCGTCAATTGATTATTTGATTAGGAAGCTATCAAGATTACAGAGTTGCATACATCGTCAACTCACCATGTAGAACTTACTGGTTAGTGTGCTCACCCTGAGAGTGGTAGGTTGGGGTTCAATCATACCAAATACTATAAAAATATCACTAAATGCTTGGCACTCAGCATCAAGGTTTAGATTGGGGGGGAAGTCCCTGTGACTGGCATCATGTCCAGGGGTTGTACAACTGTTGAAAAATTAGAAGCCATCTGCCTTAATGTTTTAATTTTCATAGATGATAATAGCGTCTGTTGTCGGTTTATGATTCTGCCTAAGATACTTTTGCTAAAAGCGGTGTGGGCGCTTACACTTAATTATATATTTTCTTTAATCTGAATTCCGAACAATGCTCGCCCACAACCTACCTGACCTACCTTTGTTTATTTTATACTATGTTGTACGATGGTGTTATTGTCAAGTAGCAACACCATCCTGTGGTCGAGTATAAATTAAGCTTAAGGCTGTATGATATATCAAGACCACAGCAAAAACATACAATGCAGTTTTTGTTTTGAATACTGTGGTTGGGATATTAATTGATCACATAATAATAATACGCACGCGCACACACTCACGCGCACACACAGGTTACAGCACACACACACACACACACACACACACACACACACACACACACACACACACACACACACACACACACACACACAGGTTACGGTCTCCCCTTATGGTCTCGTTTTTCATTACTTACAAGAGGTGTTTATTTGGTTAGATTCAAAACATGTGCACAGCTTGTATATTAGGCCAGGGATTCTGCATAGTATCAGAAATTCAGAATGTTAATTAGAGCATTATTCGAAATATCTCCCCTCAGAAAATATGACAGCCTCTTGAGACACAGATATTGCCACAGCCAAATTTATGTATGTATTTATGTATGTGGATGCTTATTTTTAAACATCGCTTTTGGAGTTGGCAGACTGCTGAATAGACCTGCATGTGTTCTCTGGTGGGGATAAAGATTGTCTTGTAGAGACTAATTTGAGACTACTGTTGTGATCTTTTCTATAGAGCTTTAATTTGTATTTAGCCAAGTAATGCCACTGATATTATGTTTAGGCCCATGGTGGATTGTCTGTTGGTCCGTTGTTCAAACAGAAATACTCTCAAAGTAAATCAAATAAATTACAGGCTGGAGAGTCATGGCATTTTTTTGTTCACCTTCATTCTCCCAGTCCTTTCCTCTAACCCCACACGTTGCCGTTTTCATTATTGTGGTATTTTATTGATTTATTTATTGCAATTTATTGAAAGATTTCTGGCACAGGATAGGGTGACCACCTCCAAACAGGCCCATTGCAGGACAGGTGAACTTGTTTTGCGGGACACATGGGGTTGTCTATACTAATAATTTATTTTGTGGATTACTAGACTGTTTCTCAAATACTAATAAATGTTTAAGAAATCTCACTAGTATAAAGCCCCTTTTTTCAGAGGACATAAACGCTAATAACAAATATAATATAAATTCTACTTTAATCATTGCATATTCTTGTCATCGACATCTGGACTGTACTAACCAACTGTAGTGTAGTTATTAATAACAACTTGAACAAAATGTCTATAAGCCAGGGAGGGTCGCTGTCACTCCCAGCCCTCCTCAACAGGTCTTCAAATTAGCTTTAATAGTTATCTACATTCCAGACGGAGCTCCATCACAAGGTTGTGATATGCACCCAAGCAACCTCCTTTCTGCCTAAAACATAGTCAAAGCGAGTGAAGTTCCACTACTCTTGTTAGACGTGACCAAGGCAATATAGGAAAATGTTCAAAATGCAAGGACGATTGCCGATCTGGTGGTTTCTAAATTATGTGAGCAATATTATTACAGAAACGAGATGCTCACTGCATGATCCCTTTTGTTATTATTTTTTCAGCAGATAAAGCACTCTATGCAGCGTTTTTTCTTCATAACAGGCGGACACTGAAGCCCGATAGGGATAGATTACTGGTATAATTTCACAGATGCCATTCTGTCACCATTGTTATAATCCTCAGCAAAGCTAAGTCACTGGTTTTATTTT
The DNA here is from genome assembly GCF_964188405.1 of Protomyctophum parallelum. Classification (NCBI taxonomy): domain Eukaryota; kingdom Metazoa; phylum Chordata; class Actinopteri; order Myctophiformes; family Myctophidae; genus Protomyctophum; species Protomyctophum parallelum. The sequence continues at coordinate 21,091,490 of NC_139702.1, read as the reverse complement.
CCCCAGTACATACAACTCTTAACGTGAAAATCGTGGACGGCATATTGCCACTTGCCAGTGAGACTCTTTGTTTAACTTAGAAATCAAGATTCATCATTGGTAATACAGCTCTTTCCCTCGCAGTGGGTCTGCATATTCTGTTGACTTGCAAGAGTTTCCATAGATTTATAAGATGCAATAATTTCCAGAGACAGGGGGAGTTAATACATTTAAATGGAGAGAGAGTTGTTAGGGCTTGATTTGTTTTTGGTGTAAAGTGAAAGCCCTTTTCCTGTTGTCAGGATTGTTATGTGTATCAGATGTCCAGTCAGCCAGCCATGAATTTCCAGACAGCTGTTCGTACATAGACCTCACACTTCTGAGGGCTCAGCATATCGGCATTCAAATTTCAGCATGTCATCATGACTCTCCAGTGTCAGATTAACACACACAAACACGCTAGAGGCACTCTGCAGAATGATTTGATCGGATGGCCTGATACTGGCATTATTTGACTGATTAAATCTTTTTTATCGGTATAAACAATTATGCAGCTGATATGTAGTAAAAACTAAATTGGAATCTTTCAAAGTCACTTCACATCACAGCGCTGTGAGCTGAATTTCAGAACGTTCTTGAATGGGGCTTAAGTGGTTAAATAAAATTACGTTGAGTTCATGTGTATTTGACACATTTTCTTTTATTATATCAGTTATATACCAGTAAGACGCCTGAGGGCGAGAAGTGACCTTGCCCTTCAGCAAGCAGGTGGCAGCGGGGGCAGTGTCTTGAGTGTACAGGGTTTGATGAGGGCCCAGGTAGGGCCGGGACTTAATTTTTGGGCCTATTGAGAAACTTGAGAAGTTTTCGCCGGCTGCCGGGCGCGGCTGCACAAATAACTTTGGGGCAGGCCCGTCTAGAGATTAAATGGACAGGTATCAGTCAAAAGGGAGACATTGAAGAGGAAGGATGGATGGGGAAGGATTAACATGTGGAATGTCAGAACAGGTTCTGACATCAGGGATCTCCATATATGGGCTTAATTGTGACAGCAGATTGCATTTACTATGATCCCTGATTTACTATCATCCCTGATGATGTCATACCTGGGCAGTGGGCACAATATATGGGGGCTTCCCCATGTATGGGGATCTTGAGTGACTGATGGACAAAATACGCCCATAGTTAACTGTGACCTTCGGTCGTAATTAAAAAACACTCTGTTAAAAGGTTATACAATTTGTATGTATTTGGTTGATTATAAGTTAAATCATCTCAAATATAATTAATTCATTTCATTTCATTTCATTTTTATTTCGCACATGGAGTATCACAATACAGTACAAATCATAATAGATAACAATTCATTTGTCTTACATACTTCATTTGTTTTTCATACTTATCTGATACACCCATGACGAAAAGGAGCAGGAAGAAGAATAAATTCTTATAAATGCCTGCCCCCTTTTCACTCAAGTTAGTTTTTACTTTAATGATTGGCTCATACACATCCAAACAAAACAAACAAACAAAATAAAACAACAAAAAACAAAAGAGTAAGACAAAACAATCAATTAATTTAATCAAATCTAAGTTTTTCCAAATTGATTATGTTGCACTCAGACTTTTTTGTTATTCAGCGTGTAGGACTCTGAACCTGGGGCCCATAATCTTGCATTGGTTGGGCCATTTGACCATCCCTAAAGCAGTGCAATAAGTAAGTAATTAATTAATCTACACATTATCAATAGCCAAACCACTTGTAATGATGAGGAAACGAGTGTGCAGCTATTCTGTGGTACTTTACACTGTGCATCATTAGTTGAATTGAATCAATGTACACAGCCCATTAGCTAGAATAGATTTAAAGTCAAGGATGGATAAAACTATAATGGATTTGCATAGCACATATAAATACGTGGAGTCTAGTGTTTCTTATACGAGAATCACTCATTTGTCATGAAGTCATATTTCTCATCGTATGCGCTGGGCAGATGCTCTTTTCATTTTCATACACCCGCGGGCATTGGGGATTTGGAAGACTATAGAAGGCAGGGAGCTTTATCAAGTCCACTAATTGCTTATATCTGGGTTTCAGCCTGCTGCTTTCATCTAAACAATCACTCCATCTTAGTTCAAATTTACCATTCCATGTTTTATTGTCATAGCAACCAAAGAAAGGTTAATGGTGAAGGCTTCAGATAGACTGAGGAGGACTGCTTGTTGGTATGAAAAATAGGTTATTGTAGTCTTTAGAAGAGATAGCTCTTTGTTGAGGGGAGTGGTATAAACTGCAAAGATCTGACCAGCTAGGCTATAGGCATTCCATACACATTTAAAAGGTCAGGATGAAACGGCCTCCCTGTGGTCAACAGTAATCGGGAGCTGTACTGTAGAGTTTTAGAGTTTTATTAGTACACGGCCGACAGGTTCCCAAGTGTGAATGTGTTTACTACTGGGCGAGTATGGAGCAAATTGGTGCTTGGTCAAAAGTATAATCAGACATCCTCCTTGGATAAATATAAAAACTATGATGTCTTCCCTTTGTATTTAGGGTTTCTTCCTGGAGGCTGAAACCTCAAACGTACCAATGAAAAAAACAATGATATGACATTACACTATCATCCCTCCCCTAACCCCTCTCCCTTTACCATCATACAACAACAGCTGTGCGGCTTCAGTTCAGGTGGATCACCACCAATCACCACCCACCAGCCGGCTAGCCAGGCATACTTAATGAACTGGTGGGCATGTCCACATAAAACATTTGAATACTGTACACTTAAAAAAAAAAAAAATCTTCCTTCTATAATAATATCTGATGATCATGTTTTAGGGTGGAAAAAAATCATGGCACTCATGAGGTATGAGATTTATACCTCTTTGCATGACCGTGCCACTTGCTGAAAATAAGATTGTCACGCTAACGATGCGACCTGTCGCGATGCGTCCCATTGTTACTGTAGCTTGATAAATTAAGTTTGACTGTCTTCCAGATTTGCAGCAAAGTTCTCCAATGGCTGACCTGTTGCCGCAAGCTTGCTATACTGTAGCACGCCTGAAGGAGATCAATGCTCTGCATTGTTTTAATAGCCTTCATTTATTGCAGGCCTAACAAATGGAATAATCAGGGGCCATTGATCCACAATATGGTGAGTCTGGTGAGAGGTGCTTGGGGCTGCATTGCAGTGTAAAGGACTCCCCTGGAGTACCATGCGTGATTATTAATGAGAGCAGCACAGCCACCAATTACACACATGAGCTTACACTGGAAGTCAACACATGCACGCAATGCACATGTATGTTCTGTTCTGTCTTTCACGTGCTCTCTGCATCTCTCTCTCTCAGCCAGAGAGCAGAGCATGCTTAAAGCCTGTGGTCATTCTCGGATCAGATGTTCCGTCATATCCCCCCACCCCCCCTCTCGCACTCACTCACTCACTCACTCACACTCTATCTCTCTCACTCAAACTCTCCTTTCTTCTCACACACAGGCAGGATTTATGGGATTATCGGAAATCCATGAGGTTCAGTAGGCCTGTATTAAAATGTAATTTTGTTTAGGCTTTCCCCTCAGATTAATGATAACAATCAAATTAACAGTCCTGCTCCACCCACTTGATAAAGAGCCACTTGTTATAGAGGAACAGAGCCCTATCCCAGTTTTTCCCTGCTCAGCTTTTCTTCTTATTCCTTGTCCATTTTCCTCTTTTTGAGGGCTTTAATGTTTGTTTTTAGTTCAATGTTTGTTTTAAAAATGCCATTGACAATGAAGGGAAAATGTACGTCATCTTGTCCCTAACACAAACATTAAATACCATAACAATAAGATAATTTGTTTTACATCATTACATCACCTAATCATAGCATGTTAGCATGAGGTGGCGGCGGTGGCTCGGGAGTAGATTTGCTGGATGGTAACCGCAAGGTTGCTAGTTCGAACCCGGGCTCCCCCAGAGTTGGTGTCGAAGTGTCCTTGAGCAAGACACTGAACCCCTTATTGCTCCTGATGTGCTAGTTGGTGCCTTGCTAGGGTTGGGTGACGATACGAATACATCGTCAATCGCGAATATACGAATCCAATCGCCGAATATTTTTATTAGGCGATTTCTCGGGACGATTTAGCCCAATTAACCTGTAAAGTGTGAGCAACATGTGAATCAATTTGGAAATCACCTCCTCCGTTATAATGTATGCTCCCACATTCCCCGCACTCAGCAGCATCGGGCACCGGGGCACGGCACTTACGGCAGCCGCCAGCCAAAGTAAAGGCTGGGAGCCTGGGAGCTGAGGAAGGCTGTAGCCTACATGTTGTTTAAGCTCCGGAGTCCAGACCCATGCAGTTTAATAATATACAGTCACAACAGAATGCACACTGCTGTCTCGTGTCTCATCACAATCCCAATGCCTCACCCGTGAAGTCGGGGGGGAAAATAAAAAACAGTCTACTAGTGTTAGTGTATAGGCTCGGGGATCATAATAGCGCTTAGCTTAGCATTAGCTTAGCGTGTAGCCCCTACTGGTGCTGCAACCCACTGATTGAACTTCATATCCGCCTGTAATCTAAGTTATTTTTATTGACAACGTGAACGAACACCGACACCAGCACTGCAAAAATAGACAGATCTACAAGCTCTCAACGCGTAGCGAACGGCACTGCAAAAACAGGCAGGACGCGATGCCTTGAGAGCTTGTAGATCAGCAGCAGCCAGGCCGCAGCAGCTTGTGGGCTCCGCTCCGAGCCTCCGACTGACCGGTGCGGGGAGGCAAGGGAGCAAGTTACCCTGGCTGCGCAGCTGTGCTGCAGAAACAGACTGATCTACAAGCTCTCAACGCCTAGCGAACGGAGCTGCAAAAACAGGCAGGACGCGGCGCCTTGAGAGCTTGTAGATCTGGCTTTTTTGCGACCTGCAGTGAGCTGTTCTCACTTTACTTTTATGACACGAATACATCGTTAATCGGCGAATATTTGTCAGACGATGGGCTGTTGAGAAAAATTGGCATATCGCCCAACCTTATGCCTTGCATGGTTTCCGCCGCCCTCATTGTATGAATGTTTGTGTGAATGGGTGAATGTAATGCACAACCAATGGCGCTATATAAATGCACCATTTACCATTTATAAGAGCAGCCCTCACTTCACACGGGTGTGATTTTTTTGATCTTATCACACTCCTGCTAGTTTGCCTTTGGTGTGTATTTTTCATAAAGGTTTTTATAAGCAGTGGCACATTAAGTTATTTAGAAATATTCCACTTTTTTGAGGGGCGCTAGCCCCTCCTATATACAGGTTTAATGTTTTAAAAACGCCATTGACAATGAAGGGAAAATTTACGTCATATTGTCTCTTCCTTGTTAATGGCATTTAATGTTTGTGTTGGCACCGTTTGTTTTACATCACCATTACATCACCTAATCAACATGAGTTAGACTTTAATATATTGGCGCCCCTCACTTCACACGGGTGTGATTTATTAACATTTAGGACAACCAATGGAACGTGTGCATTGCAAGTAATATGTTAGTACGATGTTCATTAGTATAGTATATTTTCAATACACGTTTATAGTATGCTAACTATTACCCCCCCACAATTAATAATTATATCATATATTTAAGTGCTGTCAGGCGATTAAAAATTGCGATTAATCGCATGATTTGTGTAGTTAATCGCGCGATTAATCGCAATTAAACGCAAAGACCTTTTTGCTTTAAATTCAATGTTGAACTGAAAGAAAACGGTGTATTGTAGAGATGCTCCGATCTGGTTTTTTGGGACCGATCACTGGAAGCAGTAACTGCCGATACCGATCACAGCGTCGTGAAATCACACACCTTGCAAACTGTGAGTTTGGTGTCCTTTTCTGACACAGTAAACCAGGGATACTCAAATAGCTGAACATGTGGGCCACATTATGAAAATGGCAAAATGACGTAAGTGCAATGTGCATTATTTTATGGCTTGCCCATTTTCTCTCTTTTGAATAATTCTGTGCAATTGGCAAATTCAACACAAACAACTGTTTCCATAAATCAAACTAACATGGGCATCTTCTCTATAAGCAGAATCATGAATAGGCCTATTTAATTTATACAAAAGGAGAAGAGAGAGAGCAATGTGTTTGTGGCTCAAACTTTGTCTAATTTGTCTGTTTTAGAGCAGTGGTTCTCAAACATTTTCATGCCAAGGACCCCCAATATTTTTTCAATCTACAAAAATAATCCCAAAATCAGAAACGACCAGTGTTGCTTCTTTTTGGCTTATTTTGTATAGACCTAGGTTGCTTGTTTCTGCCATAGAGTTATACTGGCAACACCTCTAGCTTCTAGCAGCTACTGCTAGCTGGTCTGTGCTGCTCTCGACTCGTCTCTCTGTGTGTCAGTCCCAGCTCCGTGACTGGGAGATGGGACTGTCCGACTGTGGATACTTGTCTGGATAAAACTTTCTGTTACAGTTAAATCCATTTAAAAGTACCACACAACTGAAAAGTATCACGACTGTGACCGCAAGTTAGAAACGTGTGTGGCACAGCTGTTTACAATGCGATGCAACATTAACAGCGGGGTTTTTGCTTTTGCTCTGGAATGGATGAATTGCACAGGTTTCTTTTTGGACTGGAGCGTACGACACGAGCAAAACCTTTGTGAAATGTAAATGGAAGGCTGCCTGTTACTCCACTTAAAAACATCCTAACAGGCTAACAAGGAAGGGAGTGCATTGCAGTAACCAATATTCCTCAACATCCCGCCTGCCAATCGCTGTGATTTGTTTTTTTGCGTTAATGCGATAAAAAATTAGTGCCGTTAATAAGGTGTTGCGTTAATGCATTAATAACGCGTTAACTTTGACAGCATTAATATTTATACAATAATAATTAAGTAGAGAGCTAACCCTGTTCAACTTAATATTAGTTTGCTAAGTGTAAAGGATTTAAAGTGATATTTCACTTTCGTTTTTCTGTAAATAAAAAACCACGGCCCCTTCACGTATTAGGACAATATCAGTCACCAGAAAAAAGGACTGATATTTTCGATGAATCTATCATGATTCATGGTTAAAATGAAGTTGTCTTAAGTGCCTCTCTCGAAGAGAGTCATATGGGTCCGAGACACTTGGTGGCGCTGGAGCACAGAACAAAACATAAACTCACGAGCTAATTTATTGGTTCGTGGAGCTGTCACTCAGGGCGGTGCCCCTGGTCCCAACCCTCAGGTATAAAACCGGAGAGTCCGAGAACGCAGAGTCATTCCTAAATGTTTCTGCGCTTGGATGCACACAGCACAGAGAGTACACCAAAGTCTCACAACCGGCTGTTGAAGTTATTTTCCCAAAAGACGGACGAGTCTAGAACTGACTTGCACCGCGGGGATTCGCAGCCGCAAGACGGTGTTCTTTCTACGAGCTACTCTTCTGAAGAGAAGTTAATAAGACTAATAACACGAGTGAGCCCGCCCGGCGGCTCGTTGTTCTGTCTTCCCTCTACTTTCCCGCACCTCACGTTACCCTCTAGCTAGCTTTGTTAGCTCGTAGCTAGCGTTGTTAGCTTGTCAGCGTTGCTGCCGCTTTTCTTCTCCACTGCTAGCCTCTCGTTAGTCACTGACTAACCTCCTCCTAGCCGTAGCCCGCAGCCTTGCTTCTACACCCCTCGGTAACAGCGGGCCGACGTCACCGATCTCCCGTCGCCTCGTTATCTACATCTACCGCAGGCTAGACGGGCCGCATTCTCAACCCTTCCCCACTCTCTCTCAACCCTTCCCCGCATTGTGGACAAGAAACAGGCCTCCCTCCATTACACGGTAGGCCAACACAACACGTGGGGCAGCCTTTAGCCGTCGACTGTAAGCTGACCGTGTGTTCCACTTCACATTTACCCTCTATAGTAGGGGAGTTAAGTGGATTTTTCTTTTTTTGTAAAATAAATAAATAATATTTTGTATATCTTAAAATAAGATAAAAAATATATAAAAAGGGGTTTGAGAATAAGACAAGGAACAAGCCATCTCCACCATGTCTACAAGAGATGACCACGATGATGGACCCCTTCCAAGGCTCTGTTTCAACAGGGTTTGTAACAACCTCTTGACTCCAGATGATGGCCACTCCATGTGTATGTACTGTCTGGGTTTAACACATTCGAGGAATGCTTTTGAGGTTGTGGGCCTCTGCCCATGTTGCCTTGGGCTAACAGACAGAGAGAAGGGGCGCAGGCTGTCTAGAGTCAGGGCCCGTCTGGAGGGGACTTCTGCACCCTCACAGGCCCGCCCCCCCCCCCCCCCCCCCACCCAGTCTGGAAGACAGCTCCTAGGTCCCTGTGATGCATCTACAGGCACCAGGCCTCATGCACCAGCGGCTACACAGCGGCACATGGACGATCCTGCATACCCCTCCCCTGTCAGAAAGGCCCCCAGGACCAACGCAAGCTACACCGCGACCTCTTACGAAGCAGCAGCACTAGACGGCCCACGCCGCCAACCCGCTGCTTCCTTCTCTTTCTCGTCCTTTAGGACAGAGAGTAGCTTCGGCTCCCACCTTCGCTCCAGAGACGACCTGGAACGATACCGTGACGACTTTGACGACACTCAAACCTACCGGCCTCCCAGGCCAGACTACGAACCCCTCCCTCACCCCTACCTGCTGCCAGCTGGTGAGAGATGGGGAGATTTCATGGAACGGCAGTATCCTCTGGACGAACCGTGCTCCACCCAGGAACCTCCTGGAGAGTACAGGGTCATAGACCAGGTGGGTTATGAGGACGACAGACCTGGATGCCGACGCACCAGCTCCCGATGATGACGATGACGACGACTCATCTCACCGTGGCCATGTCCTGAGAGGAGGCCCCTCCCCAGGACAATGGGGGCCCCAGCGGCTCCACGCCCACCCGTCGAGGAATGGGACCTCACTGAACTCCTACACCAGGCCGCCATCAGATGCGACCGCGATTGGCCGGAATTGGCTCCACCCCCAAACCCAGAGGACCACTGGCCTGGAACGGAGACCAAGGCCCCCGCGCGGAGGACTATCCTCCCGTTGGCCCAAGGTTTCCACTCCACCTTCACGTCCAATTGGAAGGAACCCAGCCAGACCCCCCCCCCCCCACACTTCGCCACACCAGGGTGCCACTGGACACGATTGATATGCCGTCGGTAGGTCTTGGGGCGATGCCAACCGTCGGCTCGACAGTAGGAGCCTACCTGCTGGACCCCACCGCCCCAAGCATCAGACCTTTGGCCAAGGAACCCACCCTGCCCACCAAGAGGGACAAGGACGCCAGCAGTGCTAGCGGTAAGCTCTTCTCCCTCATCGCCGCATCCGGCAAGCACCACAATACTATTGCGCTGCTGCAGGGCTCCCTCTCGGTCATACTCAACGGTCTGGATGAGATCCCCACCCCCGACGAGCTTGCCAAAATTAAGAGACTCCATCAGGAGATGATAAAGTTCGTCTGCAGCTCCACAGCACTGGTCGGCAGGATGGGAACTGCAGTAATCATGTCCGAACGGATCAGATGGCTCGACGTCAGCCCCAAGCTCGACGCCGCGGCCCCATCGAACCGGGCGGCCTTTTCAAGGGGGCCCTAGAAAGAATGGCGCTTGCAATAGAGCAACAGAGGCCTGGCTGCGAGGCACTCACTGCTCTCGCTCCTCGCCCAGTCCTCCTGCAACAGCGTGGGCAGCCCCCACGCACGGACCACCGCCAACGACAGTGGCCCCAGTGACGACTAGACTACCGCGATGCAGGTCGCCAGGCCCTGCAACGCGCTCGCCAACCCAGGGCAGATCCACCGGCACTTCCACCGGGTGACCAGCCAACTGAAGGTACGGGCAGACGACAGCAGGGCAACCGTGACCAACGTCGCCGACCCCCCGCCGACTCGACCAGGCCCAAGAGAGGAGTCCCCAGGGCCGGCGGATCCCAGCAGCGGAAGTGACCCCTCGACCCCGTCTCCAGGGGAAACGAGCATGGACGCTTCCCCACCCCCCCACAGCCTTGGGCCTCGGCCAGAGTGTAGCAGCCCCGGGCTGCACACCGGGACCGCCCCCAAAAAGGCTGAAGCTCGTGGCACAGATCCCCACCACGGGTGGGTCTGTCGCCGAGCCGCACAATGTTTGCACAAATGCACAGTGTCGTGTTTTTTCTGTATTAAAGGCTTTGCCCAAAAGAACAAAAAAACAACAAAAATCACACTGTCGGGGGACCATGAACCCTCTGTTAGGGACAGCCGAAGTGCTGCCCCAAGCAGAGCGGTGGGATATGAGGCCTGTGGCGGGCTTAAACGCCACCAGGGAGACGGTCATGGCGAATTTTTCTCTGGTCATCCAGTGGACACCACCTCCAGACAAGGTCTGGAGGGGATAAGTCCCTTGACCGAGCACGTAGCCCAATGGGAACGCTACAATGCGTCCCCTGGGTCCTACGCACCTTAGCAAAGGGCTCAAGAAGTTTGCGTTCAAAATGCTGACGGCCAAGTCTCTAGTACGTACCATACGCCCAGGCGACTGGTTCACGTCCATAGACTTAAAAGACGCATACTTCCACATCCCCATCTACCCACCACACAGGAAGTTCCTGAGGTTCGGGTTCCAGGAGAAAGTGTACGAGTACACGGTCCTCCCCTTCGGGATGTCCCTAAGCCCCAGGGTGTTTGTGCGCTGCACAGAAACCACCCTCGCTCCCCTGCGTCAACAGGGCATTCGGGTGGCGAGCTATATCGACGACTGGCTCCTGATGGCCAGCTCGGGGGAAGAGGTTACGAGGGCGACAACCAGAGTGTTGACCCACGTGGCCTCCCTAGGGTTCGTTGTGAACTACACCAAGAGCATGCTGATGCCCACGCAGTCAACAGACTTCATAGGCATCAGACTGGATTCAGTTGCGTATATGGCGAGGCTGTCGGCAGACAGGCTCAACGACCTACTGAAGTGTGTGTCACTGTTCACACCGGGACGCACTCTCCAGTTACGCACATGCCTACGGATGGCAGGCATTATGGCGTCGGCCATCTCATTGGTACGTCTGAGGAGACTGCACATGAGACCCTTCCAGCGATGGCTCGGGTCCCTGCACATTCCCACCAAGTGTGTGAACCGCCGTGTGACAGTATCTCCGGCTTGCACACTAGCGCTGAGGTGATGGTCAGACAGACACAGACTGATGGAAGGGGTGCCCTTGGGCCTTCCCCTATCCAGGAAGGTCGTCACCACGGACGCCAGCCTCTCGGGATGGGGTGCCACACACGAGGGCAGGTCAGTCAGGGGTCTGTGGGACACATACCTGAGAAGGACCGCCCGCATCAATTACTTGGAATTAATGGCGGTCTTCCTCGCTCTGAGGGAGTTCGAACCATTTCTTCAGGGACACTACGTCCTGGTCCGTACGGACAACACGACGACGATGTCCTACATCAACAGACAGGGAGGTCTCACCTCCAGACGTCTGTGCACACTGGCACACAGGCTGCTGGTGTGGTGCGACAGTCGTCTCCTCTCCCTCACAG